>NW_026571447.1:8826741-8879241 GCF_026225935.1 Boleophthalmus pectinirostris | reverse complement strand
GGTCCACCACTTGACTCCATGTTTTTTTTTTATTCCTGAAATATTATGGCATTTCATTTCAGTTCTATGGAGCAGCTCACGTCACCAGGCGAAGTTACAAGTCAGATCTGCGAAGAAGCGGACGTGCTCACATTTTTCTTTTTTTTTTTGTTTGTTTGCGATATTCTTAAGAAATAAAAACACCTGTAGTTGAATAAAGACTATATATATTTGTTTAATGCCATACTGTGGAACACCCAAGGCAAAGCAGATCAGATGACGGATCTTCCATCAGAAAAGTTACACATTGCACCTTTAAGTGTTTCATTCTGCTGTTTATTTATTGCAGATCATAGTTTTTAACAACAGCGTAGATTTAGAATAGTTTTTGTGGTTTGAATCTGCTCTTGGTCTTTTGTGTGTCAGTATTATTTAAGTCAGCGATAGTACTGGGTATCATTAAGAAGTTCCGATACAATACATACCTCGATGCATAGGCCTCGATCTCTCTACAGTGAACTTTTGGTTTGATACAATATATTTCAAATCGATTCAATATGGTTCAATAAAAAATAATGGTTAAATCATGACTGTGATACTAAAAGTCTTTGTAAAAAATACTCTTGGAAATATAATGATACAGCAGTTCCCGATATTGAGCAATATATCAAAGTTAAAAATTGTTATCGTGACAGGCCTAATTGTGACCTTTGGGTTGGTGGGTGAAATTTCAAACCACTTCTAATTTTTGGTTTGGTGATAATCTTTCAAGGTGCATTGTGTAACTTTCCTGGTGGAGGGTCCGTCAAATGCTATTGCTTTATTTGGAAGCCACAGTATGGCATTAAAGGGTACAGTTTGGAATTTTGGATTTCCTAGTGAGCCAGAGTGTTGGAGACTTGTGGAGACCCTTTTTGAAATATTCCATCCAGTCCTTGTATTTGCAGAGGTTCGCTGGTGCTAGGCTAGTGCATGTCAATGGCCATAGTTATCCTGCCACTAAAAACAGTATTATCCACTCCAAACATCCAAAGGAAAAGTGTCGATGTGGATGTCTGTGTCAACAGAATAATGTAAAATGTAAAATCAAACTTGGATTTGAAGGATTTATGTCTGAGCAGCAGCAGAGAGTTGTACTTTCCAATAGAAAGCTTGGCAGCGGCGGAGGGATATATGAGAAAATAGTCCCTCAACATGTAACAATTCATGTGATGCAAGGTTAGTTTAATTTCAAACATTATTCTATCAACGTACTATGTCCAAAATTGTGAACTCTTTAAACCTTTCTATCTTTGTGGAGACCAAGCCAGACCGAGTTACAGGTCAGGTCTCTGGAGAGGCTCAATCAGAATGCCAATTTTTCTAGGTATTCTTGAGCTAATTGAATAACTGTAAGGTAGAGCTGTTTAATGTCATACTGTGGAACTTTCCAGACAGAGCAATGACATATCCATAGAAACAAGCAAGTGACGAACCCTTCACGAGAAAAGTCACACGATGCACCTTCAACATTAGCGAACAGACCTTGTGTTTTGTAGCGTGGTTAGCGTTTGACTGATAGAGTCTTTAACCTCGCGTTGTTTATTGATGACTTCAATCAGCTCCTTCAGACTGGAGTAGTGGCTCTCATTAGCTGCGTATGTGCTTTTAATTGGGCCTGGCTACAATGGTGGTAAATTGGGAGAAAGCGGGACATAATTGGCACCAGTTGTTCCAGGCTACGTTTGAACGCGGCGATGAATAGAGTTAAAGAGCTAGGTTTGAAGTACGGGGAGGCGTTTGAATCTGGAGTATGTGAATTTGCATGTTATGGGTGAATGAGGAGTGATTACATAGACCGTCCTACCCGCCAGGAGGATGGGAGTTTAGTGGCGCGCAGCTGTGACAAAACTCAGCACGAAGCATTTGGGTAGCTTTGTTCTAAAATAAGCCAGTCGCAGTTTGGAGTAGCTTTGATGGTGACATATCTGGGCTAAATATTAAAATAATTAGATCGTGTGTTATTTCCGAACTTGAAGACTTGTCTACTACTTGTCATCCACTTAAGTTTTTTGCTTTTTTTTGTCCATAGCTATAATATGTGAGTCAGAGAGCAAGAATTACAAGTGAGTGAAAGTTTTGAACTAAGCAACAGTTGCTAATAGAAGATGCCAACCTATAAAACTAGACTTAAAGGTATCTTAAAGGTTTCTGGTATAGGGTCCATCAAATGATTTTCTCCATGGAGATGTTATTGCTTTGACTGAAATGTTTCAGGGTACGGGATTAAACCTTTCTATCTTCATAAAGGCCGAAACAGACCAAGCTACAGGTCAGATCTGTAGTGAGGCGACTACGCTCACAGTCAGAATATCTATTTAGGTATTTTTGAGCTATAAAACAACCTGTAACTGATTAAACGTAAGGTAGAGCTGTTTAATGTGATACTGTGGAACATTTCAGGCAGAGCAATGACATATCCACAGAAACAAGCAGGTGACGGACCCCCAACCAAAAAGTTATATAGAGCACCCTTTTTGTCAGGAGCTACAACAGTCAGAGAGCAAGAATTACCAGTGAGTGAAAGTTTGGACCTAAACCAACTTTGTAGCTACAGTTGCTAATAGAAGCACCAGCCATCCATTTTCTTCCACTTTATCCGGGCCTGATTCGTGGGGGCAGTAGTCTGAGCAGGGAGGCCTTGACTTCCCTCTCCACACACACTTCCTCCAGCTCTTCCAGGGGGACCCCGAGACGTTCCCAGGCTGGAGTCCCTCCAGCGCGTCCTCGGTCTTCCTTAGGGCCTCCTTCCAGTGGAACTTGCCCAGAACACCTCTCTAGGAAGGCGCCCAGGAGACATCCGGAACAGATGTCTGAGCCAAATCAACTGGCTCCTCTCGACGTGGAGGAGCAGCGATTCTACTCCGAGCTCCTCCCATATGACTGAGCTCCTCGCTCTATCTCTAAGGGAGTGCCCAGCCACCCTGCGGAGGAAACTCATTTCATCCGCTTGTATCCGCAATCTTATCCTTTCGGTCATTACCCAGAGCTCATGACCATAGGTGAGGGGAAGAACATAGTTTGACCAGTAAATCGAGAGTTTTGCCTTCCGGCTCTGCTCCCTCTTCAGCACAACAGCAACCGCATCACTGCAGACGCTGCACCGATCCGCCTGTCAGTTTCACTCTCCATCCTCCCCTCACTTGTGAACAAGACCCTGAGATAGATAATAGAAGCAGCAAAACTAAATAAAACCAGACTTAAAGGCCCTGTACATGATTTCCCTCTTGTATTTGTGTAAAGTCCCAGTTCAGATATATTGTAAAAGCATCTCTTGAGGTATCTGTGTAATCCCTCAATCGTCCAGGTAGGATTTATATCAAAAGAATGATTCAATCCGTCAAATGGACAAAGGTTTTGGCAGTTTTCACATCCAAGCTGCTTCTTCAGTTCTGGTCAGTTTGTTTTTTGTGGACACTGCCTTAAATCTGGGACAGGGTAACAGGGACACAGAGTAAACAATAAACAGTAAGCTAATAGTGTGAGTACACCCATCAGGGCCCTGAACGATTATGCTAATATTATGCTATTAATAGGCCTAACTAACAAATAGAATCTGTAAACAAGTCGGTGTATTATTTTCAGTGTAGTTAGCTCCTCTCTGTGGGCAGATATAAGGCAGTGTCCACCAGCGTCTGACCAGAACTGCTGGGATGCAAAAGCTTTTGTCCATTTGACAGAACTGAATCTTTCTTTTGCTACCTCTTGGGGTAAAAATAAATCCACTGCATCTAATTGTAAAGCGTAACAGGCAGTAACAGGAAGTTCACGGTTAGCATGTTAGTTAGCTTTACGCTGCAAAAAACCTGGCCAAAATTTCAGATTTAAAAACTTCACAAATCTATCAGAAAATGACTTAACCCTCTGAGACCCAAGCATTCATTTCCTGGATGAAAAAAATTTAACCTTGTTTAACATGTTTGTACTAAGCCTCTAATACAGAAAATAATTAGTTTTTTCTTTTTTTCTTTTTTTTGAGGAATCTGTGGAAATGTTGCAAAATTGCAACATTGGGCTTTAGTGTAACAATATTACAAACTTCACATTTAATAAAAGCCAACTATGTATTAGTTATTGCTCACTCAATAAAATTAAAACATATTTTTAAATTAATAAATTTAATTGAAAAAACAAAACAAAACAAAAAACATCTTTTTTTATACAGAACAGCACTAAGTACACGTATGGCCCCATAGCTGATGTGATGCCTTGTAACCTTTTCCAGTGCTTTGCTTTCATCCATCCACTTTGTGGACAACCTCAGTGTTAGGGATGAACAGAAGCAAGACAAAGTTTGGAAGATTAGGCCATGGTCTGGTGCTAGACCTAGCAGGCTTACCCTGCACACTACCTTGGTTCACATCGAAGTCACAGAGTATGCCGGAGATTCCTATTCTTGCCCAGATCTTAAAGCCCCAGGAATGGGGTTTACCATGCATATATTGCCTGATTCCACTGAACCTTCCCTTGAAAGGAATCATCATTTCATCAATGGAGTTAGTTTTGGCCATCCTGGCTTGTCAAAGCCTGATCTCGTCAGATCTCAGAAGCTAAGAATGGCCGGGCCTGATTAGTACTTGGATGGGAGACACTGTGAATTCCAGGTGCCACAGGGGGGCGCCAGTTGCAAAAACCCCATCGTTGTGTCCTTAGGCAAGACACTTCACCCACAAAGTGGTGTGTGCAGTGGAGGTCAGACGGGCAGGTGGCGCCGATTGGCAGCCTCCAGGGCAGCTGTGGCTACAGTAGTAGTTTACCACCACTGAGTATGGAGTGACTGAATAATGAACTGTAAAGCACTTTGGGGATCTTGAAAGGCGCTATATAAATGCAATGCAATGATTAATTAATTAATAAATAATAGTAAATAAATAAAAATGTATTAATTATGCTTTTCTAGCACTATCTTTAGAAACTTCTCCATGAAGGACTTCAACCATAGCCAAATCTTCCAAAGTTTGTCTTGTTTCTGTAACACTGTGGTTATCCACAATGTGGAAGGATGAAAGCAGCACTGGAAACAGTTCTCACTAACACTGTCCTCTGATTCTATTTCAAAATTATACAGTTTTATATAGTACACAACTATAAACACACACACATTCTATTGGCTCAACACTCGGGGTGAGGGATTCTCTGTGTAAAAAGGGCACCCTTTGTAACCCAGTGTTGCGTTTTTGCAACATTTACTTAAATCACTCTAACTCATATGTAGTATACTTTTTTAAAAATATATTTAACTTTCCTAACACTAATCATGTTAAGAATGAAAGAAAAAAATATCACAGATTGTTACTTACTTATACAATTGTTAAAATGTATCCAGAAAAGAGAGCTGAGTGGTCAGTAGAAGGCAGCCATGTCGTTTGACTTTGGAATGTCATATTCACTCCAATATTCATATTTTCCCTCCAAAAGTGTAATATAATGTAATACAGAGTGTTGGGTGCTGGTATATGCACTTTTTGTTACATTCAGTCAATGTGAGGCATTACTAGACAGCTCTAAGTAAATGTTGCAATTCTGCAACTGATTGGTGAAATGATCTGTCCATGCAGCAAGATCATTTTACCTGACAAGTGATCTTAAAATAAACCACCTCTAGACTAGAATGAAGCAGTCTCAGAACTAGTAAGTAAATAATACATCTGAAAACAACATGAATAAGTTTTAAAATCTTGGCCAGATCTGAAAAAATTGCAGTGTGTACCATCACAGAAATTAAATGACTAAAATTAAGAAGATTTCACTGGTAAAGAAAAAAAAAAAGTGAAATGTGTGTTTTTTTTTTTTGTTTTTTTTTTCACTTCATGGAAACCATCTGACCTTGTAAAATTAGGATTCGTTTGCTTGATGGTAGGCGAGTATTTTTTTTTATTTAACCAATCGCTGCTATTTGATCGTGACACATGTAATGTGCTGCTAACAGGGCTAACTGGTATATTAAGCTTTTCTCAAATCCCGTAGGAAGAAAGGCAATAACATCTTTCCCTTTGACAAAATTCATCAAACATTCTCTTTGTTTCAGCTTTAAATCCTCGATCTTGGAAATCGTTGCCAACGCAGAATGTATGGATTCGTCTACATCCTTCTCGACTGCTTTGTTTATTGTTGTGCTGTACCACAAAAGGGACCCAGACAGTCGCTTGAGTTTGACATCATGGCTTCACAGCTCTTTGCTGATTGGCCGGTGAGTGGTCTACAACTTCCAGGGTTCTTGCAAACTGTCTAGTGTATTCCGAAATTGAGCAGAGGCACTTGGTGAGAGCAGCCTGACTAGTATTTTCCTATTTCAACTACAAAAAGACTTGTTAGTAGACCATTTTACTTGTCTTGTGAAATCTACGTTAATCAATATAACATCTTCTTAATTCAAGTCATTTTAGCATATCTTATTTAAGACAGTAAGCAAAGCAGTAATCAAAAATTCCATGTGACATTTCATTTACTTTGCGCAATTAGGTTTTGACAAGGTAAAAATGCGTTGCTCACATTTCTGCCTCTCCGTGGGGCAATTAAACACAACAAAGCTCCAGCAGTATTTACTCTGACCTTTTTAAAGTAGTGGACCAAAACAATGAAATACAAGCTAGACTGCTGTGGAGTAACTAACATTGCCTGATGCCCATTGCAGCTGAATGACTTTTCTAGCGTGGTCACAGTGTTTCCTTAAGCATACGTTTTGGTCGGGGGTCTGTCGCCATGTCATTATTCTTTCTAGAATGTTCCACAGTATGATATTAAACAGCTCTACCTTACATTTATTCATTTACAGGTGTTTTTACTGTTCAGGAATACCAAGAAAAACAGGCATTCTGACCTTGAAATGGTTTGCCTCTCCACAGATCTGACCACTAACTTGGCCTGGTTTGGTCTCCATGAACATAGAAAGGTTTAATACCATACAGTGAAACATTCCAGACAAAGCAATAATGTCTCCATGGAGAAAAGTATTTGACGGACTATGTGAAATCCACCAATAGATGCCGAATTATCCCCCCAAAAGTATTCTAAATGTTCAAAATTGTAAAAATGTATCTATAATGACTCATGGAAGTTCATAATTCATTTTTCTACTGCTGAAATCTTATCATTGTAGAGAAAAATAACTAAAATCTTCCGCTAGTACAAACAAATTCATCATTCTATTTATCATATATATAGAACAAGAAACAAGTCTATATAGTATTTAATGTGACAGGCTCTTCATGTGTTCAGTCTTCCTGGTTTAAATGTAAATGTAAATGTAAATGTAAATGTACGAAACCCAGATTTAAACCAGGGCAAAATTGGAAATCCATTTAGCAAGAAAACTATGTCACCCAGTACCAAATTTGGGACATAACTCAGGATTTAGTAACAGTTTATCCAAATCTAGAGAAAGTTTTAACTTAACCACACAGCACTGCCTGATTCTCAGAGGATAAAAACACTTTTAAATGCAGACCGTACTCAGAAGTCTTATTTCCGCTCCATGCTACCTCAGCTGCTTTTACAAAAGACAAACAGATTTTGCACAAATACATGGAATCAATCAGATACAGCCACTTTTATATAATGTATGTTTGCACTGAGGTAGGATTCAAACGTAGACTGTATAAAGAAGTGGACAAAAGGAGTGTGAGCATTCGGCGCCAGTCAAATGAAACTCATTGAGGCCGTGTGTTGGGAGTAACAAAAGTTATAAAAGTAACAAATTACAGTAACGCATTGCTTTTTGCTGTAACGTAGTAATGTAAGGCATTACAGAAAAATTTACTCGGTACAAATGTCAGTAATGCGTGTTTACAATGCTTTTTTAACCTGGATTGAAGTGATGGGTTTTTCATTTTTCTTCTTACAAATTCCCTAAAATCTCATCATCAAGCCGCAATTTCAGAGAGAGGGGTGACTCAAACCAGCTACCATATTGTTAATGGTTGAATATCGGCTCATTGCGCCACTACCACTCTACACAGCCTAATTTGAGTGATTGGTGTAATTTTCAAATAACAGCTAAACCAGACAGATGTGGTGACAGGAAACAACTAATCACACAATAAATAGCATCCATTTGAAAAGGTCTATAATTATGATAATCGCAAGAAAAGAATACCGCATTAAAATGTGAACCAGCACTAACAATCTGAAAATTATGAGTATCATAATTGGTATTAATTCCAAGTAGCTCTATTATTTCAAATGTTGCTTGCATTTGCATATCAGTAAACACATTATGAGCTATGAGCCAAGGAAATGAGTGATCTAGAGTTAATGTGTCACTATAGCGTCAACAGAACCAGCTGATGTGAGTAGAGTACGAGTTAATATGAGCAGAGAACCATTGATGTCAGCAGAATAAGAGTTGATGTGAGCAGAGAACCATCGATGTGAGCGAAGTACGAGTTGATGTGAGCAGAGAACCATCGATGTGAGTGAAGTATGAGTTGATGTGAGCAGAGAACCATCGATGTGAGCAAAGAACCATGGATGTGAGCGAAGTATGAGTTGATGTGAGCAGAGAACCATCGATGTGAGCGGAGTATGAGTTGATGTGAGCAGAGAACCATCGATGTGAGCAAAGAACCATGGATGTGAGCGGAGTATGAGTTGATGTGAGCAGAGAACCATCGATGTGAGCGGAGTATGAGTTGATGTGAGCAGAGAACCATCGATGTGAGCAAAGAACCATGGATGTGAGCGAAGTATGAGTTGATGTGAGCAGAGAACCATCGATGTGAGCAAAGAAAGCAGATGTGAGCGAATATGAGTTGATGTGAGCAGAGAACCATTGATGTGAGTGGAGTATGAGTTGACCTGAGCAGAGAACCATCGATGTGAGTGAAGTATGAGGTGATGTGAGCAGAGAACCATCGATGTGAGCAAAGAACCATCGATGTGAGTGAAGTATGAGTTGATGTGAGCAGAGAACCATTGATGTGAGTGGAGTATGAGTTGATGTGAGCAGAGAACCATCGATGTGAGCAAAGGATGAGTTGATGTGAGCAGAGAACCATCGATGCGAACGAAGTATGAATTGATGTGAGCAAAGGACCATCGATGTGAGCAGAGAACCATCGATGTGAGTGGAGTATGAGTTGACCTGAGCAGAGAACCATGGATGTGAGCAGAGAACTATCGATGTGAGCGAAGTAAATGGTAAAATGGTCACATTTTTCTATAGCGCTTTTCCACCTTCAAGGCACTCAAAGCACTTTACAACAAGGAACCACTCACCCGTTTACACACACATTCATACACCAGTGCACGCAGACACTGTGGGCAGGGTGGGTTAAGTGTCTTGCCCAAGGACATAACGACAGCATTCATCTGTGGGAGCTGGAATCACACCAGCCAACCTGTGGATCTGACCGCTCAACCTGTGATGTTTATGTCGACCTTCAGATCAGTGGGCGAATGCTCTACCAACTGAGCTACTGCCGCCCCAGTCGATGTGAGTCGATGTGAGCAGAAAGAGTGAGTGAGTAGCAGAGAATGCAATGTTTTTTTTAGGGACACTCAAAGAAGCTTTACAGAGCTCATTTATTCACTTATAAGATACTATTGTAGCAACAGAAGTCGCAGACTGACAGAAGCGAGGCTGCCAATCTGCACCATCGGCCCCTCCGACACACACTAACACTCACACACACACACACACACACACACACACACACACACACACACCACTTTCATACTAGGACACAATGAGAGTTTTTGCCACTGGCGCCCCACTGTGGCACCTGATTTTCCCAGCGGAGTCCCATCCAAGTAGCCAGGCCCAGCCCAGATCAGGCTTTGACAAGGAGGTTTGGCGAAATAAGTACCAGTGGATCGTGTGAGCAGTGTACTCTTTGATGTGCACTGCAAAACTAAAAATCTAGCCAGGTTAAGATTACTTGAATTGCTTGAAGTTTTATCATGATTTCTCTACCAATCTACCAATGGAACAAGACTTTTTAACAGAAAACTGAAAATACATCTTGCTACACTTATGATAAGAAAAACAACAACTCTTTGCACTTAAAGTAAGAAATAAAATTGAATGTTGCTTGAATTAATAAAAACACACTTACTCCATTGGTAGATAATTTTACTTAAATCTAATCAAATAAAGCAACATGTTCTTAACTCAAGTCATTTTAACTTAGCTAGATATTGCTTTTTGCAGAGTGAAGGGAGTACGAGCGAACATGATTAGATGTCATGTGAGTGGTTTGTCAGCCGTTGTGAGCAGAGTACTGATCGATGTGAAGGAAGTATGAGTTGATATGAGCAGATTATGAGTCGATGTGAGTAGAAAAGGGATGGGTTAGCGATACAATTTTCTTTATCAATCTTCGGGAGAATTAACAATCAAACGCTACGCACAGCAACCTACATTCGGTTTGTCGATTAAATTAACGTGATCAACAAAATTCTTAATGATCAATTATCAATAAGTCAACTAATCTACTAATCAACTAATGTCCATCCCTAGAGTAGAGTACAAGTTGATGTGAGTATAGTACCGATTGATCTGAAAGGAGTACGAGTCGATGTGAGCAGAGAGTAGTAGAAGATGTGAGTGGATGTCATATGAGGAGTGTATCAGTTGACATGAGGGGAGTACCCGTCGATATGAGCAGAGTACGAGTCTTTGAGAGCAGAGTACCCGTTGATGTTACTAGAATACCAATGGATGTGAGTGGAGTGGAGCGAGTCGATGTGAGTGCAAGTGGACAGTGCAAGTACTAGTGGACGTGAGCAGAGTACCAAGAGAAGCGAAAGGATATCATGTGAGTCGAGTACCGGTCAACTTGTGGTTGAGTTATGAGAGCAGAGTACCAGTGGATGTGAGGGGAGTACCAGTTGATGTTACTGGAGTTCCGAAGAACGTGAGAGGAATATGAATAGGACCTGAGTACCAGTTGACGTGAGTAAAGTACCAGAAGATCTGAGTGGCGTATGAGTCGATGAGAGTAGAGTACCAGTCGATGAGAGCAAAGTACAAGATGATGCGTACTGGAGTACCAAAGGATGTGAGAGGAATACAATACCGATGTGAGTAGAGTACCAGTAAATATGAGTGGAGTTCAAGGGTTTTGGTGTTACCTGTGGCCAGACTGATGGACTTCTGCGACGGGTAGGCTGGAGAGATGTCTGCGGCTGAGGAGATGTGGCCCTGGACGTCGGTGAGCACTGTATCATTCACCTGGACACACAAGGACGCACATGTGAGAAGAAAACAAATCACCTACTACACAGAACGGTGCTGTAGTTGATTTATACTATCTTAAAAACATGAAAAACTCAGCTTTCACTTTCCTAATCCAGACTGTAGACAGAAAAACGGCTGCCCCTCTGTCTGTAACCGCTGCTGAGAGGTTCATCATTTCTTTCTCTACATGATCCTGTTGTTTTTATTGATCTATTTTGTCTGAAAATCAAGATATGACCATTAAAAGCAGATCTTCTCTCCCCAAGATCAGCTCCTGCTAACATTAACAACAAGTTTGACTGACAACTACTGCTCTTCGTTGCTAAGTGCTCGTTCTGTGCCAAAGCAGTGGTGTAGGAAGGAAAGGGGAATGCATCTTCAGCATCTTTGCTCCTGACTGGCTTTTTGGTTGCGCGCATGGAATAGAATTTTTTACAAATTTATTCTTATTTATGGTTTTTTGAGGCAGATTTTTAGTTTTTTAAATGGTATGAATATTTTAAAGGAGACGTGTAATATCCAAATGTGGGATGCACTTTGTGTGTGGCTGTTGAGTTTGGATCAGCTGGACTGCGCTGCTGTGGTGATCTGAGACATTACATACATCATTTAATGACCAACTGTGCATTTCCACTAACCTGACTCATCAGACGATTTCACTCCGTCTGACCTCGCAGCATTAGAATTTGTTTGCTCAACAGTAGGTGGGTACTTTTTAATTTAACCAATCACTGCTATTTGATTGTGATATATGTGATGCGCTGCTAATGGGGCAAAATGGTATATTAAGCTTTTCCCAAATTCCGTAGGAAGAATGGCAATAAAGTCTTTCCTCTTGATAAAATTCACTAAACATTCTCTTTGTTCCGGCTTTAAATCCTCAATCTCGGGAACCAACATAGAATGAATGGCTCTTCGCTGATTGGCTGGTGCCTGAACTCTCACCTCCGGGGTTCTTGCAAATCATCTAGTGTATCACGATTCCTGACCTAGTCGCTGGAGAGAAATGAAATTGAGTGGAGGCACTAGGTGGCACCAGCCTGGCTACATTTCTACTGTCACAGCTGATACTTTTGGCTCTTTACTTTTTATTTTTGCACAACATTTCCGAAGCATTCATAATCCTTCTAACACATTTCCATTTATTCTATCAGGCTCTATATCAAAATAAGAGTATAGTTTTGTATTGTGTAATGGACATACAGCTCATTTGTCTGTATTTAAACACACAAGAAAATAATTCCCTTAATCTCTCTAAGGATGTTCTTGTTCATTTGTTCTTTGATTGATTGTAGCTGCTGTTCTGCCTTCGGACTGCATGCCACACTTACGGTGTCTCTTGTGGTATTGTTAACTTGGTGGTTGAGACTAATAGTCCATGGTGACTTAGTTTTGAGACTGATTTGTTTTTCTGTTACTGTAATTTATCTACTCTATTTTTGTTAGCCTACTTTTAGTTAGACATTTAACTCCTCTGTTAAATATTATATATATATATCCTCTTTTTGTTAGTTTTACCTTTTACATTCCTTTTAAATAAATTACAACTTTAGTTTTACCATTTTACATCTGGGTTCTTTTGTTACTTCCCCTGTCCCTAGCAGAGCATGGGTCATAACAAATTAAGAATAACTGCGATAACTGCCAGCCTCGATGAGTTTCATTTGGCTGGATCTGAACACTATGGGTAACGTCACATTCCCTCAGTCCACTTCTATATACAGTCTATGTCTATTCTTAGCATCGATGTCATTCACTGCAATGAGTTTAGAAGAGCTTCTCACAACTCTCAACAGCGATAGGTGTTTTGCAACAACTAGCATGCTAACAGTGCACCAGCATTATCTCATGTTTCCTGACAATAAAGACAGCAGAACAAAAAATACTCTATTATATGAATAAAAAGAGTGCAGCATATTGTAGGCAGAGATTGCGAGTCTTCTCATGTATATACACCCCTCAAACCGTATCGTATAAAATTAGACATGTTCTGAAATCTTGTATCAGTTCAGCAGTTCATATTTCAGTCTTCTCTTGAATGTTAATGCACCAGTGTTATGCCACTTTTCTGTTGGGGATTCTGCCGCCTGCTCGTCTCCATGGAGATGTTTTTGCTTGCAGTCTTTCACAGTGCGGCGTTGTCATCAAAAATGAACTTAATAAAAAGAGAGGATGGGATTTTAGACCGCACCAATCCCCCTGTTATGGTGCACTGAGACTTTTTGAAGTTTTTCTGAATTTTCATAAAGTTATTTTATGGCATGAAATATATTTGTTAAAGATTCTATATTATGCAACATTTACTCTTGTGAGCTTTAAGACATGTTGGAATGTGGTTACCTCCTCAAAAACATACCTGGAGTTGTGCTTTGTTTCATTCGCACGTTTGAGCGTCTCCAAAACCTTTTTACCTTCAGTTCAGTATGATACACATCTCAAGCAAGGCCAAAATGTACATAAATTCAAGTTGTTATATAATCATATGGTCTAATGGGTCTTAATATTGCCTTCTGTAGTGCTGGTTTATGCTTGATGTTTCCTGTTTCTAGTATCTGTTGTCTGTTGCCATTATTGATATCATTAACCTTACCATTGTTGTTAGGCTTATGTATGATGAAGTTATGTTACCAAGCTATAACAGTTACTCATTGTCCACATTTGTAAGTAGTTCATATAGTTTAATGTAGGTGTCTCCAACCTTTTTACTCCTGTGAGCTACTTTTTGTAAAATGAAAATGCCAGAGAGCTACTAAAAAAAAACGCTGTCACACCTTGACGATTTAGCCAGCTTATGCCAACATATGAAAAATTTGGCAAATACGCTGGCGTACGTCGGATAAATTCTAGCCAAGTATTGTATAAGTTATGAGCACGCTGAAGCACGCTGGCATACGGCGACATACGGGAAGGTCGTCGAAAAATTTTGAGCATGCTGAAAATTTCTCAACGTATGTTTATACATCCTGCATACGCGGGCCATAAGTTGTAGGTAAGCTATGCGATCATTGACACAAGTTAATTTAAGTTTCTCATAAGTCCAAATACATTGAGATCATGTCTAGCGTACACATAACTTATGAGTAACGTGCTTTGAACCTATGTGTAACTTATATCAAACTTATCTCCAATGCATATTGACGTATGCAGACGTATTTGACATGTTCCATACGACTGCAGAACTTACTGAACATGTTTCTTTCTATACGCTGCCGTGCGCTGTGCAAAAGTTAGACTGTCATTAGGCATAAGTTGTGGACGCTGGCAACACGCTCAGCATTAGTTGGTATAAGTTTTCTATAAGTTATCAAAATGTTCTATATAAGTTACTAATACGCTATGTATACGTCCAACTCGTTACGAATACACTATGTATACGCCCAAAATTTAAAAAAAAACATCGATGGTTCAGCGTATGCCAGCGTTTTAGGGAAATTCTGGTACATCGGCATACATTTTCTAAATCGTCAAGGTGTGACAGGGCCTTAATTTTAGCAGAAATTTTGAAATATAAGAGCCATGGTAACCCGAAGATGAGGTACACATAGATTTCAATAAGACATAACCCACTATCCAGTTATCAGTGCACAAAATTAGGCAACAAAATTATACATTTACAAAGGAAATAGGCATTAAAGCAATGAAATTTGAAATTCCGAAATCCCTTGGCAAGCTACTTGGAAGAGGGTGGAGAGCTACTGGTAGTTCCCGAGCGACAGGTTGGAGACCCCGGTTTAATGTATAATGTCTGAAAAATGAAATGAAATTAAACGAATGCTCATGTTAAATTAGAAGAGGGGAGTGGGATTAAATAAATTTTCTTCTTCCCATTCCTTTTCGGGCAATTTTTACCTGGTCCCCAAAGGGTTGACCAGGTTTTGTGTTCACCCTGTGTGTGTTTGTGTCTGTGTGTCTGTCCACCCGCAATAATTCCACCATTTATAGACCGATTGTCACCAAATTTGGCATGTGGCTCAAGCCCCTGTGCCCGGTGCTGCAAAAAAAGTTTAGTGACTATCTGAGGTCATTTGAGGTCACACGGGTTAATTGAAAGGTCACGCCATTATAAAGGATCGTCAATTTCGTCAATTTCTGAACCATCTGCCGGCTAAAATATTCACCCAATCATCACACAAGTTGTCACACACATAACTGGGGTACAGTGGATGTTACAGGTTGAAACTGATTCAAGGTCACATGAAGGTCAAGGTAACCAAGGCCAAATATGCGTTTTTGGTTATAATTCCGTGAAGGATCAAGCTCGAGCAATGGGAGTGGTCTTAAAATCTCAGAAAAATTATGATCTATTTATAATTCTATGCATTTGTATAGTAAAATATTACTCGTTTTTGAGATAATCACTAATTATAATGGTTCGTTTCTCTTTCAGTGTATGCCGTTAAAATTCTAATTGGAACAAAAATAATTTCCATTTCTTCTTTTTCTGGTGATACACAACACACTGATCTACAGTTACACAACTAACATAAACACAACTCATGAAAAATGACATTTTCATTAAACACTAGTAAACACAGACATTGTCATGTGTGACCAATATCACACACATGTTCATGGGCCTGTACAGATACACACATTACATTGTGGATATAACGATCATGTAATATGGGCTGGGCTCCTCATAAACTGCTTCTGTGATGATGAACTGACCCCACCAATGCCTCATGGGGGACCAGGTTGATATCTCTGATTGTGCTTGTTTGATTTAAATGTTCCATTGTATAAGAATGTACATCTCTTTCTTGCCCAAATAAATACATAAATAATAAAATAGGAAATTCCAGGGCTGAAATCATTCAAATGATTCTAGTGAAAGTGTTTGGACTTTAAAAACACAGTGGAGCACTTCCTGTATTGACATCACAAGGTGGACCATAGTGTTTTATGTTTGAGAAAAGAACTCAGCCTTATAAATATGCAGGATTTGTACGTTAAACATGTGTGAATGAAATAAAACACAACTCCAGGTACAGTTATGTTTGTGATGAGGAAACAACATTATAACATAGATCAGAAAATAGCGCTACTGTATATGTACCCTTTAAATGTTTGATATTTCACAGTAAAATTTACGCAATAGCACTTTAATTTAATACATGTGTCTAATAGTTGCGCCCGTATTTGAACGATTACATATATCACACAATTTGCCTCAGTGAAAACCCATTATGAGCTTTTACGCCTCAATTTTCCACTCTCCTAAATGCTTTTATGCATATGGCGAAATTACAGCAGGATGTTGAAGAGCCCCAAATATAGCAAATAGCGCAGCTTGCTAACGTGATCTGTCCCTGAACTGTCTGGGGCTTTGGGTGCAGCTGGGTATTGTGCAAAGCCAGTGGAAGTGAATCTAACGCTGATAAAAGACCACAACACTGACTGGCCCTGAAGATAAGTCACCACCTGCTAATGTACAAGGAGACACTTCTGCCATTATCAGGACTGCAGCCACCGGAGAGTGCGTTTACTCAATTTGGCACTGCACTGCGACTCTAGATGGGTATTTAAAGGTGTACTATGCAACTTTTTGGTCATTGCTCTGCCTGGAATGTTCCACAGTGTCACATTTAATAGCTCTACCTCACATTTATTCAATTACAGGTGGTTTTATAGCTCAAAAATACCTAAAAACAAACATTCTGACTGTGAGTACGGTTGCCTGTCCAAATATCTGACCCGTAACTTGGTCTGGTTTGGTCTCCATGGAGAGAGAAAGGTCAAATACCATACTGCGAAACATTTCAGACAAAGCAATAACATCTCCAGGGAGAAAAGCCTTGAGGTTAGGCAATGGATAGCTTCTTGTCTCACGCACAATGCACCCTTGAAGGTCTTACGGCATGCTGTGCTGAACTAAAATTAAATATAGGAAATGTGTTTTGCTTCTTTTGTGCATGTTTGAGGAATTATCTATTTCACGATATGTTTTATTTTAGGTTTAAGTGCTCTAAGAAGGTCTGTTTCACCTGCCCTCTATCACCGCTAACTACTTTGTACTATAGTTGTGACAAAAATTCAGTCTCCACATCATGTAGGGTTCAAAAATGCCCTGCAGCCATTTTTCAACAATGCGTGTAAATGAAAATCACCTCTTTGCTACGGTGAAACGCCACTAAGAAGAGTTTGGTGTTTTTTGATATAAAATCAGTGGATCTTTTTCTATTATTAACCTGTTTTAAATCAGTATTGTGGTTTACAATGAACAAAAAAAAGTATACATCCACACACCTTGATTTGCTCAACTCATTTTAAAAAACAAATCCCCTCAAAAATAACTAACAAACTGACACTAGCAGTTTTAGTTTTTACTACACTTCACAATGCTTCAAATCTGTTGGGATTGCAGTTATACAAACACAAGGACTGATGCTAAGGTTTCCATTTGCAGTTTAGGAAGTGTGTACAATCCCTCAGTCGTCCAGGTAGAATCCATGGCAAAAAGAGAAATTCAATTAGTCAACTGGACCGGAGTTTATATGGTCGATTATGTTTTGAAGCTGCTTCTTTACTTCTGGTCAAAATACTGGTGGACACTGCCTTATATTTGTCTGAAGGGAGGAGGTAACTACACTGAAACTACTCTGAAACCAACAGCTGACTTGTTTACAGTTTCTGTTTGTTAACTAAGCCTATTGAACTTGCACTGAATGTGGAGTCATAGCAGCACAATCATTCACACTGGGCCTGACCTGACTATCATTATTTTTTTCTTTGTTGTGATTTAGGTTTGAGGATGGAGTTGTAAATTGGAGATAAATGATGTCTGTGTCCTCCATTTCTGTCCAAGGAAGAATTCTCTTTCAAAGCTATAAAAATAGCTTCTTTAACTCCCCTCTCAAACCAATTCTTTTCTCTGGCTAAGATCTGTACCTCACTGTCCTTCAAAGGAGTGGCCCATGGCTTTTAAGTGGAGATTTACAGCAGACTGTGGTCCACTATTGCTCTCTCGTCTGTTGGTACATCCTCTTGCGAAGTAGCTGTTTTGTTTCTCCAGAGTATCACTCACTGCTGTCTTCACTACACTGAATGGAGTAGACCACATTACTTTGTTTGGGGCTCAGTGTTTTGTCCTTTCAGTGAACCAGTTTCTGTCTTAAAGTGTTAATGGGTTTGAAATAAACTGGGATTTCTGAGTTTAGAGTTCAGAAAGTCTGAAAACAATACAAATAGGAGTTACTTAGGCTTAGATTTAGACAAACTTTATCGATCCACAAGGGAAATTACTTGGGCATAGGAGCTCACACATCACAATATATCACATCACACATCCCATTACAAATGTAACTATGGGTCTGTGAATCCCGGATGACTGCCAGAGGGTGGAGCTAAAATCAATGAATGACTCCCTTTGTGAATGTGCGAGAAGTGGTGTTTTGTAGGATTGAAATAGAACTAGGAAAATGTCAAAATTACAAAGCCTAGTTATAAATGTGCACTATAATTTTAGAATGGGAAAAATGTTTAAATATTTCGTTCCATGGCTCAAAGCAAGAAGCAACAACATGACTCAAGATGCTGTACATGATTTCTACTATGTGAAAAACATAAAAAACAGAATTAGTTCATTTTACATGATTTAAGTGCACCACAGTGTTTATAATGTTTATGAGCACTTTCACAACTTTCGGAACTCTCCAGAGTGGAATTTTGTCATTACTGTAATGCTAATGGCTACTAGCAAGCTAACCGCACACTTTCTGATTCTCAAACAATACAAACACTTTACAAATTTAACTTCAGACAGTACACAGCAGACTTATTTTGACCTCAAGATCTGCTTATACAATATAGTAGTGATGGGCAAATGAGACGGAGCTCCGGAGCACGTCTCGTTCTTTCTGAAACAAATTGCTCTGAAGCACTGCCTCGGAGCTTGTCTTGCAGCAGCCGCTCACGTGACCAAAGTGTCGGTCCCTCCCCTTTACTGCTTCGCTCTGCATGTCAATCGCTTCAGTGTATCGAAGCGTTTCATTGGCTCAGCGAATGTTCCACTCTGGAATTGGAAGTTCAGTGCACTTCCGTGGTTTGACAAGCACTAAACTGCTACAGTATAAAACAGGGGTGCTCAATACGTTGATCCCGATCTACTAGCCGATCGCCAAGGTCGTGTGGGTAGATCGCCATGTCTCGTCTCAGACTCTATCGCGTTTGGACTCGGTCTTGTCTCTCACTCAAGGTCTGACACTCAACAAGTGTGATCATATTTCATTACGGCCGCTGCTGTTGGTAATAAACTTGTAGCGGGGTGCAGGAGCGTGTGGGGCGTCTCAGTGCAGCCTGTGCGCTCATTTGAAACCCGCGGAGACTCTACGGCACATCACAAACACACACGCTCCCTATGCACGGCTCATTCTGCAACAGCGTGTGCCCTCGTGTACCAGCGTGCATCACAGGGCAGGTTCAACTTCCTAAACATCCTACCTGTCCATCTGCCTCACGTCAGCACGCCGCCCCTCGCCTTTTCACGCTCTCGCTCCTTCCTGCGTACAGCGAACACAAGCCCCTCCCACAGTGCGGCTGATTAGAAGAGCAAGACCAAACGTGAAGCAAAAACGAGTCTAAATTTGTGTTCCAGTGTTGGCACAAAGCAGGTCTACAGCATAGAGCAGATCTACAGAACAGACCTACTGCCACATTTGGCTGAAGTTTGTCTAACAAAAGTGCACAAATGCATCTGTGTTTGTCACGATGTGCGTTTGGTTTGGTAAACGTGCAGAGGCTGGTAAATATCACTGCAAAACCAGAAAAGAATGCAACTCCAGTTTGGAACTTTAAAAAACAGGTTTAAAAATCTTACCTACTTCCTTCACTTTTTTCACAGTTTTGTGTAAAGTGCCAGAGGAAGTTCTCTTAAAGAAGGGGTTCTCAAACTGTGAGTGAGGGTCCAAGAGTGTTTCAGTGCAGTTTGCTTGGCTTTGTATTAGGTAGATCATTTTGACTTGGTCATTTTGTAAGTAGCTCGCATGCTGAAAAAGTGTGAGCACCCCTGGTATAAAAGATGCACCAGTATTTTTTTAAAACGTTGGGTAGTGAGGAGTATTGTGTGAGGTTAATGGTGATTTTGATGATTTTTGGCATTTGTTTCATTTTCGATGGCATCTACAAGTGGAAAAAAGCGATCCATGGTTTGGGATCACTTTGATCTAATTCCACCTAACAAGATAACCTCTTTTCTTATTTACAGCTGCTATTTATGTTGCTCTTTACATATTATTTTAAATCATCATTATTATTGTTGTTGTTAGGTACGGTGTCGTTCTGCACACAAGTATTGTCTTACACTATCAATACTTCATCGATGCTGAGACACCTGTGTGCCAATGGTTAAATTTGTCCACTAGAGGTCAGTGTTTCTCCAAGGCCTCAGACACGTCGAACCATTTGAGACAATATCGACTGAGGTGTCAGTGCTTCACAAGGCTCCATTCACCCATCACTACATTATAGCTAAACTGATGCAAGATACATTTTACTCAAATACATTGGGTAAAAAAAAAAAGCCAGGTACAGGCACTTTGAGAAATTACACGAAATGACCTTTTTTATGCAGAATGAACCTTTACAATGGGCAATCATGCAGGGAGGTTTGTTTATATTGCTGGTTGTAAAATAGAATGTGTAGTAGTTTTGCTTAGTCAACTGCAAAATGTCCTGAAGGGAGCTATTCTTTTACTGATAACATTTTAGAAAGGCAATTCCTCCTCCTAATGCGGGTGACACCACTTTAATTGGAGTCATTTGGCGACAATTATCAGAGAAAAGTGGAGTTACAACCTTGTGATCAGGTGTGTGTAGATGTTGTACTAGTTACGCTGTTTTGCCCTTGAAAACAGTTACAAGTACAGTTTTTGTAGTCACCAGGATTCCAGATGCTTAATTGGGTGATAAAGAGGAAAATGTTGATAAAAAGAAACGCTTATGAGATGTGATGGTTTTCGAAGAGAACAAAACATGGCGTCAGTTTGAATCAATCCAAAATAGTTTAGCCTTAACACGAGGCACTGAGGAGAGAAATTACTTTTTAAGCGCATGAGACGACCAGTATTGTTTTGGTTTTGTTATTAAATATGCTTCAGTCTTCTGTCCGAGAATAACATCTTTGCTGTGTCTTTGGTTTAAATGTCCTGTATTACGCAAAATTGGCCCCTGTGAGCTTTAAAGACCGCCACACACTACAGGATTTTTTCATCTTAAACGATTCTTAAATGTGCAACAAAAAGCAACAGAAAGCGACGCCACAGACACGAGGAGAATGTTATGAGATTTTAAATCTCCAATCACAAAGACTGCAGCAGGATATGACTGTGTACCAAAGGCTATAAAGCTGTGAGCGCACCTTGTGTCAGCTGTTTCTTGTCTACAGTGTTCAAGAGATCATAGCACTCCACAAAACTGTGTTATTATTATTTATGAAATGTGGTGCAATACTTCAGATACATGATTTTTAATGCACAGAAGGCAGGCGATAAAGTACACAAGAAGTAGAGTCACTATTGCACTTAAAATCCTTTAATTTTCTCAAAAATCGACAGTGTCCCTTATAATCCGGTGCACCTCATGTATTAATTCTGGTTGTGCTTACTGACCTCGAACCATTTTTATGTGGTACATGGTGCTCAAAAATCTGTAAAAATTTTAATAGGACTTTGGTAAGGTACAAAGTGACACCAGTTGATGGATTGTTGAAGCATGAAGCCTATGTGCAGTTTTGATTGCACATTCCCTAAGCCTATGTGCAATCAAAACTGCACAGAGGCTTAGGGAATGTGCAGTTATTTATAAAATACAAGAATGCAAAGCATTTACCTGTAAAGAATGATTTAAAGGTCCTGTTGGCGCATCAATCGTGGTCATACTTGGTCTCGCATTTATTTTTGTTCTATTGTGGTGTTTATGTGGTGCTTTGTGTTGTGTTGTCCTGTTTTTTGGATAAAGCATGGGATCCCCTGTTCCAAGACAATTTTTTCCCCATAGGAGACAATAAGGGATTATCTTATCTTATTACCACTATTGTAGTCAGGAGCCTCATGTGTCCGACAGAAGCTGACCGCATCAGCGCACAAGGAGCGAGCTGTTTTTTCAGCGCTTATAGTTTATGAAAATGAGTCATGTGGTTTTAAGTTTTGTTTCTGTAAAGCGTAAACAAATGTGCACAAAGCTGCATCAAACACATTATTACTCAGTGTATATTGGAGTCCTCCTAATAGGAAATAAAAACTTTATTTTTCCACCCAAATTCACATTCATAATACACATTCACCAAGACAGGGAGGCAACGCTGGGTGAATTACACCACGATCTGCCAATGGACCCTGGACGCCTGGGCTAAGGGACCAGTCTCAAGTGTCGTCCGTTTATTTCGCTTCATGCGCCTTATAAACCGGTGCACCTTATGTATGAAAATAGACGAGAGAATTCCACATTATTGATATTGTGCCTTATAATCCCATGCGATTTATAGTCCGAAAAATACAGTACTCTTGCCTTTTTACTTTTAAAGAACATTTCAAACTGGATTCACAGTGCTGTTTTGTGGACTGGAGGTCATTACTTGCGGAGGACACATTCTATGGATAATATGAATGAAAATACTGCAGTTTAACTTTACAACTTTACAAGAGGTGAGTAATAATTATTTTCACTATACTGTATTTGTATCTTGCGCCTGTGTGTCTGTAATTCCATTTCTCCCGATGCTCTGTTTCATTGTCTTTTACCGTATACGATATAACACCACACACATGAGGAGCGCAGTGGCTTCATAATCACACAAGAAGACATGAAGTCAGGTCACGCTTGCCCGAACTTGCAGAGAAGCAAATCGCAGCAATCGGACAAATTCTCCTGTAGTGTGTGGCCTTAAGACATGTTATAATGCTGTTACCTTATCAAAAACATATCTGGAGCTGTGGTTTGTATCATTCACATGTTTGAGTAACTCTTTATTTTTAGTCTGTCTACATCTCCAAAGCTCAAAATATTCTGTTCCACCTTGTGATGTCATGAAGCGGTAGTTTTCAAATTAACTTTTTTCTTTGACTCAGAGATATTAGAGGGATTGGCAATTCTAGTACTGAAATGATTCAAATGATTCTAGGAGTTTAGAAACACCGTGGGGCACTTCCTGTATTACCACATGACATCACAAGGTGGACCGGAGTGTTTTCTGTTTGAGAAAAGAACTCAGCTTAAATATTCAGGTTTTGTATGAATGTGTGAATGAAACAAAACACAACTCCAGGTATGTTTATGCTGAGGAAACATTAGAACATAATAAGGAAATATCAAAATATGGGTCCATTAAGAGTGAAAAAGAAAAGTCATTGAAACAGTTAAAGCTACAGTATGTAACTTTCTGGAGGTGGCAAGACATCTGCATGATTACATGGAAATAGAAAGTTATAATCATACTTTAAAACATTCTCCATGGAGATAGATACGTTTTATCATGGATATGTTTTATGCCCTACCAGTTCCACAGAAACAAGCAAATAGAGGTCAAATAAGAGTCAGGTTTGTGGAGATGCAAGCCCACTCACAATAAGGGTTTCAGTGTGATTAAAAACTACCAAAATATGAAAAACGCTAAATAATATAAGGTTGTGCATTTAATTAAATTTTGGTCACGATTTCGATTTGTGTGTCAAACTATTTCCAAACTTATATAATCAAGTTAAAACGATAAAGCTTGACAATGTTTATTTTGGGTTATTTTTTTATATAAGTAAGTATATTTATTCTCTTTTTTAAATATAGAGATTGTAGAACAGCTTATTTTGGATACATTTATGTTTTTCTATGCCTTATTTCATGTTCAAAGTATTTTTTATTCATTTTATGTTTTATACATCACCAAACTGCTCTAAGGTTCATATTTGTAGCCTATATTTATTTTCAATTTGAAAGTTTTGCGTAAATTATCAATAACAAGGTGTGTTTTTTGAAAGAGAAATGCTGAATAAATGCATTGTGTAACTAAAAAATAATCGTTTGAATAATTGTGATTTCAATATTAACCAAAATAATCGTGACAATATTTTTTCCATACTCGAGCAGCCCTAAAATAACGTTCCCTTCTATACTTCACCGTGTCCCGGCTTGACCGTAGATCCATAAAGGCCACGACAAATGAACAGGCGAACTTCATCAATCTTGGAGACAGCTTGGAGTTAATCTGCTGAAGTATTCAAGGCACACTCACTATGATCAAACGGGACCGCTGCTACAGTAAACTAATGGCTTTGGAGCTACAACACCTGCACCATCAGGCCAAGATCTATGCGTCTGTGGTGAGAAATCCTGAAGGGGAGCTATGGCTGGCTTTCAGGTGACATTAACACATTCTCCAGCCAACTAAAGCCTCATTTATGATTTACGTTCTGGACACATAGAAACTTCTGTCCACCCTCTTCTTTGTTGTTCTGTCTGAAATCTGGTCCAACTCCTCAGAACATGTGGAATCATGAGCTGACCACTGGGGGCAGAAGTGGACACAGCTCGAAAGTGGAAGCTAAAGTTTTGAAAAAGTGACTAGAGCAAATTATTGAAACAGATGTAAAAAAAACCAACAACAAAAAAAAAAACATATTTGCTGAAAATAGATGAACCAACTAAAAAGGGGCATGACAAAAGCTCTGAAAACAAGACTACACCAGCATGGGGAGTTCATGTATACACAACTACCGTATTTTCCGGCCTATAACATGTTACTTTTTTCACACACTTTGAACCCTGTGGCTAATAAAACGATGCAGCGAATATACGGACGGATTCTTTGTTTGGCACATTGTCCATTCATATATACAGTCTATGGTTTGGCAAAACAGTGTCTGTGTGGTTACACATAGATCTAGGGCTCACATGACGTTGCTACAATAGTTAACAATACTGTCAGCACACTCAAATAGTTTATCGCCATGTAATAAAATAAGTTATGATGCTAAGTGGACATTAGTGAGGGGGGATACGTCTTACCCGTATGTGTAAATGACGAGAAGGAACATCTCAAACTTTAGTAGCCGAACATCCACTCATACCTGATTGACAGAACTAGCCCCGCCCCCGAGAGAGTCTGAAATCTGCTCAAATCCTACGAGACATTGACATAATACCAGACAGGACAGTGGCTCTTTCTATAGAAGACATGCACAGCAAAGCGCCAAGTGACGTAGTCTGATACTCCCTCTACAGATATTTACAGGCTAAAGCCTTCAGGGGGGTGCAAGAGGAAGACAGACAGGTGACAGACAGGTGGAAAAGATGCATCGAGGAAGATGCTCGTTTGATTGTGTTTTGAACAGATATTTTGTGCTTCATACACACACCCTCCTCATGGAAAACACACAAATAAATGCAGATGATGCAGCTTTTGTGTAAATATATCAAGTTACAACGTGGACAAGTGCGGCCTATATATGTAAAGTGTTTTGTGGCCTATATTCAGGTGTACTCAATAGTCATTTATACAGTAAAAGTATTAGAAATGCCACAATATCCAAATCTCTCAGTATGATACGCTCATGATATCATCCTGCATCTCACGGTACAATATTTATTGCGATATTTCGTGAAGGCTAACAAAATCTTCAGTATGTTACTTTTACATGTTAAAATTTCTTCATGTGCAAAAGTGCTTCATGGAGCCTCAACTGAAACAGATCAAAGGATCATGGTCTATGGACTTTTTAGCTGAAGCTGCACCAAACAATGAGTATAAACAATGAGATTTGTAATTCGATATTTTGTGACAGCCCATGATATTACTCTGAGACTTCTGACGATACGATATCACAATATTTCGGTTATTGTTGCATCGATTAAAAGTACCTAGGAAACTGTACTTATATAAAATCAGTCTGCCATTTTATGTATAAACACTAAAAAATACAACATTTTCAGTTAACTCACTCACTTCTGTTGTTATTAACATATAAATCCTTATTATTCAAATGAAATTTTTTGTATGACTAATACAAATGTTGGTCAACTATGACTCCCTCGACCGATTAATCAACTAAAGGCCTACAGCCCGAGTTGAAAATGATCACTTTTGTACAGTTTTGCATAAGAAACAAAGATTAAAAAAAATAAAACAACTTGATTTCTAATTTGGAATATTTGGTATGACATTATATCTATCATGAGACTATATAATAACTTGGCAAAGTTAATTTCCACATCATCTGTGCTTCTGCCAGGCATATTTTTGAATGCTTTTACCCTTCAGGGGCCAAACATTATTAACATCATTAGCCAGCGTGGGAATGATCCAAGAAATGTGTCTTTTTCTAACTCCAAATTGAATATAATTTCATTTAGTATTAACTCTGACAGTGTTGGCTGCGTCTGGAGTATTATCTGGTTCTCTGCAGTCTTTGACTTGCCTCACAATGAATCAGTAATAAAAGTATTATACTTTATCTAAATTCATTCAATTGATTATTCTTATTTGACTGGAGCTTTTTTTCTTATTTCCAATCTTCATATACTGTAAGTCTGCTACACTGAATAAACCATGATCTATGTCAGGCGTGTCAGACTCAAATTCACAGAGGCCAAAATTAAAAACTGGGACTAAGTCGTGAGCCAAACTAAATATTTAACTACCGTATTTTCCGGGCTATTAGGCGCGCTCTTAAGTCTCTAACCGCATCAAAAAACTAGCGTGCGCCCCGCAATCCAGAGCGCCCTGTACACGAATCCACTCAGGTGTCCCAGCACGACTTCAGCAAACTACAAAGTCGCACCACCCGCAGCGCACGCAAACACACACGGAGCAGACAGCGACCGCTCAGCGAAAAACACCCGCAGCCACACTCATCACTCCACGCGGACGAGGAACGGAACGGAACGGAGGAACGAACCGAAAAAGCGAGTGCAATGTGCCACTTCTAGCCACAAGTGAACAACTGAGTCACTGCAAACACGCCGACAATCCAGCGGTCCCAGACAGCACCCTCCCTACACGCCACAACTGAACAAAGCCCAGAGTCACCGTGAACGACACAAACAAAGTCCCACTGACCCATCCAACTGTTGTGTTTCGTTTAAAGTCGGTGCGGTTTATTTGTGAAAAAAGTTCAAAAATAGACCATTTAATGACAGTGCGTCTTATAATCCAGAGCACCTAATAGCCCAGAAAATACAGTAATATTTAACTAACATTGATCTGCATGTTTTCTCTTCTTTTGAGATATGTAATGTTAAACCTTTTCTTATTAAAATAAATGTTTAATAATAGTTTTGCTTAAACATTGAATCCAGAACAAGCAAAATATAAAATAATAACAACATTTTAAATAATGTCTCTATAGTCTATCTGAAGCAAGCGGGTCAGCTCTAATACATATTTGATTTGATCTCAGGGGCCAAATATAATTACATCACATCTATGTTATAATGTTTCCTCATCAAAAAATATAGTACCTAGAGTTGTGTTTTGTTTCATTCACACACTCACAACACTCTGTTCCACCTTGTGATGTGATCCTTTGTGTTTTTAAACTCCATACCATGAATCTATAATACAAACTGGATAAGACATTCTCCCTATGTCCCGACTCGAGTCCAACTAGTGGCCGCTCCAGGTACTGCAGCTCCCGGGAGCTTGGGCCCAGAAAGACTTCACCCATAGAGCGAAATGTATTTTTTGGGAATTCAAACTGACCGTGTTGTGCCCCCATTGAGGAAGTAAATGCAGAAGTGAACTTTTTTGCAGCAGCAGCAGGGAGCACAGGCCATTGAAAACAATACGACGCCATCTTGGATTAATCTTCCAGATTTTATTATCATTCTATGCTCCATATATCTTCACAAGAATCATTTGGATAATTTCAGCCCTGGAATTTCCCATCTCTATTGGTGGTTTTCAGATTGTAGAATGCGTAAAATAATGTCATACTTCCAGATTGGGGGAAAGAGCCAGATATTCCTTCTAATTACATTGTACTTTGTTATAAAATAGCCAAAACGTTTATTCACAAATCTTTAATGTAATATTTTTAGTGTCTAGATCCATTAACCGTCTGTGTTACAACAAAAAACAACTTTTAACTGTATTTACTTTAGCAGCCCCCCATCTGTATTAAATAACATTGGTCTACAGAATGCTGTGATGTCATCTGAAACACACCAATTTTGTGTAATATATTGAGCTTAAAATGTATATAAAAAGTTTAGATGTTTTTCTAATTGTTACTTTGTTTGGTGGGATTGTACCTGTAGTAAATATGTGTCATACTTTTACACCAGTCAAGTTTCAAAGAAAAATATTGAATATTATATTATTCTATCTAGTCATTATCAATACACGGTTCAGTTTAAAAAGGCAAGCACAATTTCCACACAAACAAGACATTTTTTCTGACAGTTTCAATATTCCTTTAAGAAAATAAAAGATGATTTGTTTGGAGTGGTGGTTGCTAAGTAACAGTGAAATTACTCCAACTTCAAGGGCGCTCAAATTTTTTTTATACCAAGTACCACAAAATAAAAGATTTGGCCTTTTAAGTACCACAAGATCTCAGTTAAGTATAGAACTGTACTGTTCTGGGTCTAATCCAGGGCTGGACCAGGTCTAAAAGTGAACTGCATCATTTCCACTGTCGTTCTAAACAAGAAATTGTCGAAAGGAAGGGAAAAAAGTGGATAAAAATTAAACAAACCCACAAACTGAAGCCTTCCAAGTACCTGTGCTGGGAAAGATCATATTCTACATGAACTAGTTCAGAGTTCAGTTCACACATTTTCAAACAAATTAGTTCGTTCATAGTTCTTAATTGTTTATAGTCAATAGTCAATAGTTCGTTCATAGTTCCAAGATATTGTTATTTTTTTTCAATACGTTATTATTTTTTCAATATCATTGTCAGCAGTTATTTTATCAGTCTTAACAATGAAACTATGTGTTAGATTTCATCGTCATATCAAATTTTGATCCTTGTCCAACCAAGGTTCACATGAGCATTTAGGGAACAGCATTTCACCAGTGCTGCTCTGTTCAGTCCACACGAGGAGCAGCTGCAGCTTTCACCTGTACAGTACAGAGGGTTTATTTGTCAGCAGAGGGGATGTGTGCAGCCTGAGTGCAGAAAGCCGCTGCTGTCTGTGCTGTTAACATGAAGTTACAGCGTTATTGTCACACTTCATGTTCCAGTAACACACAATTACTGTACACAATTATCAATCTATCAATCACTATGTGATAAAATAAGTTATGATGCTAAATTAACATTAGTGAAGGGTCAGGGGATACGTCCCATATGCATTAAAACAGGTGAGAAGAAATGTCTCAAACTTCATTAGCTAGACATCCACTCATACCTGATCGATACACCTAACCCCGCCCCCAGGAGAGTCTGAAATCTGCTGAAATCCTTCAAGACACTGACATGATACAGACAGGACAGCGGCTCTGTCTGCAAGAGACATGCACAGTAGAGCGCGAAGATCCCTCTATATTCTTTTTTGTTTTGTCTTCTTTCGATGCATGTGGGGATGTGATGCTGGTGGCTCGTGTTGTTGCCAGATTGAATGTTTTCCGCTAAATATGGCTCTTTACGGTGTGTTTAGCCGGGTTTTCACCTGGAACACTAACACGTTCACAGTTCATTCAACAGGCAGTAATACAGTGTGTTTAGTTCACATTCATCCAAAATATGAACGCATTCATGATCTATGGTTCAGGTCCAACACTGCCAAGTACCATCTGTAGTACATGGACCAGAGTTTGAGAAACATTGTTCTACAGTATATATTTTACATCTGCTGCCTGTGTCCAGCCATTAAGTACAATTGTTTATCAAAATAGTAAAAAAATAGAAAAAAACTTGGCAAGGTTTTTAGCAAAAATCTTTCATTTTACACTCTTAATTTTACACACTTTACCTTTTATTGTTTTGAAAATGCTATATTTGGCAAAAACTACATATTCAAGTTTCACTTTAGTTTTTGATGTTATGAGTCCCCTTTCCCTTTGCTCTCCACTGTAAGTCACTCCCCCTTCAGAGCACTATCAACACAATCAGCGTGCGTTCTGTTAATGAAACGACTGCACATCGCGTCAGGTTTGTGAAGTTGCTGTGAAGTTGCTGTGTACAGTTTTGCATCATGTTTTTGTATATTTATGGAGAATTGTCACGTGGGAGCTAAATCTTCAGGCATCAGGCATGTTACGTTATAATATATTTTGCATTTCCTCCTCTTTTACAGCAGCCTAATTGGTCATATGCGTTTCAACCCTTCTGCCTTCTGAATACGCTGTCCTCATTTCACCAGCTCGGTATATGTTCAACTAATACGTTTCTTTCATTACACAAACTCACTCAGCAAAAACATCCTGAGCCATAATAAATAAGGCTTGGCTTTCATCTACGCGACCGGAGGAGAAATGAGAAAATAACCGAACGCTAATGGCCATTGATTGTGAACGCGCCCGGTCTCAGCTGTGCTCGGAAACTGGTACATTAGCAACAGAAAGAGCCCTAAATGAGACGCAGTGTGGTTGGCTCCGACTCGTTTAAATACATTTGTACACAACAGTAAGTGCATTTTGTGTTTTCCGCGTAAATGTATGGAAATGCTTTGAAACAACGCGTAAAAGGCTTGAATAAATATCTTCACCTATCCTGGCTCATTTCCAGACTGATGTGTGTGGCACTGTGTTCAGATCTACACAAGTATCAATCCAGAGCGGAAGTGTGTACACAAAGAAAGTAACCCTGGTGCACAGTGTTGGGAAGGTGACTTTTAAAATGTAATCCCCTACAGATTACAGATTACATATCCCAGAATGTAGCGTAATGTAACGTAATCCATTAAATTACTTAAAGTGAGTAACGTAATCTGAATACTTTGGATTACTTGATTTGCTGTAGAGAAGCAAAGACGAGGAAATCATAACATAAGATGTTTTGTCTGATAAAACACAATAAAAAGCCCAGACTTTACTGAACTGTATTAAAAATATTATTGATAGAAGAGGAGGAAACACATCCACACATCATGGTTTAGTCCTGTTAAAGCCTGGTTTAGATCTGGTTTAAATCTAGTTTACACCGGGTTTTAGTCCTGGTTTATTCCTGATTTAGACCTGGTTTAGATCTAGTTTAGACCTGGTTTAGATCTAGTTTAGACCTGGTTTAGTCCTGGTTTAGACCTGGTTTAGATCTAGTTTAGACCTGGTTTTAGACCTGGTTTAGATCTAGTTTAGACCTGGTTTTAGTCCTGGTTTAGATCTAGTTTAGATCTAGTTTAGACCTGGTTTTAGACCTGGTTTAGTCCTGGTTTAGACCTGGTTTAGTCCTGGTTTAGACCTGGTTTAGATCTAGTTTAGACCTGGTTTAGATCTAGTTTAGACCTGGTTTAGATCTAGTTCAGACCTGGTTTAAGACCTGGTTTAAGACCTGGTTTAGTCCTGGTTTACTCCTGGTTTAGACCTGGTTTAAGACCTGGTTTAGATCTGGTTTAGATCTGGTTTAGATCTAGTTTAGACCTGGTTTAGTCCTTGTTTAGTCCTGTTTTAGATCTGGTTTAGATCTGGTTTAGACCTGGTTTAGTTTAGTCCTGTTTTAGATCTGGTTTAGATCTAGTTTAGACCTGGTTTAGTCCTGGTTTAGTCCTGTTTTAGACCTGGTTTAAGACCTGGTCTTAGATCTGGTTTAGACCTGGTTTAGATCTAGTTTAGACCTGGTTTAGTCCTGGTTTAGTCCTGGTTTAGATCTGGTTTAGATCTAGTTTAGACCTGGTTTAGTCCTGGTTTAGTCCTGTTTTAGATCTGGTTTAGATCTAGTTTAGACCTGGTTTAGTCCTGGTTTAGTCCTGTTTTAGTTCTGGTTTAGATCTTGTTTAGACCTGGTTTAGTCCTGGTTTAGTCCTGTTTTAGTCCTGGTTTAGATCTGGTTTAGATCTGGTTTAGTCCTGTTTTAGTCCTGGTTTAGATCTGGTTTAGTCCTGGTTTAGTCCTGTTTTAGATCTGGTTTAGATCTAGTTTAGTCCTGGTTTAGACCTGGTTTAGATCTGGTTTAGACCTGGGGATTTTGCCCAAAATGTGAAAACAGGAAAATCCCGCCCTGTAATCCATTTATTTCAACAAAGTAACTGTAATCCAATTACCACTCACTGAAACAGTAACTGTAACCGAATACAGTTACTCATAATTTGTACTCTGATTACATAATTCCAGTACATGTAATCAGTTACTCCCCAACACTGCTGGTGCACTGTTAGCATGCTAGTTGTCATTATCAGTGGTGTGATGGCAAAACTCTTTCTTTGGGCTTTGAACATTTGTGAAACATGCACATAATAAACTCTGTGAAAAATGAAGAGGCTGGAAAGGCGTTAGGAAAGTGACAAATAGGTTTCAAACACCGCACTGCAAAAAAGCTTGGCTAAAATGTAAAATGTAAACACTTAAATCTACCAGAAAATGACTTAAAAGTAGTGAAATGTTCTGTCCATGCAGCAAGATCATGTTACTTGACAAGTTATCTTAAAATAAACTACATCTAGACTAAAATGAATCCAATTCAAAACTAATGAGTAGATAATAAATCTGAAAATAAGATGAAGAATAAGTTTTAAAATATAAGTTTTAAAAGCTTGGCCACATCAGAGTAATCTGCAATGATGTAACTACAAAAATCACCGTTTTATCTTCAGTGTCGGGGAGTAACAGATTACATGTACCAAAGTTACGTAATCAGAGTACAAATGATGAGTAACTGTATTCAGTTACAGTTACTGTTTCAGTGAGTGGTAATTGGATTACAGTTACTTTGTTGAAATAAATGGATTACAGGGCGATAATTTTCACATTTTGGGTTAAACCAGGACTAAACCAGGACTAAAACCAGGACTAAACTAGAACTAAACCAGGACCAAAACCAGAACTAAACTAGAACTAAACCAGGACCTAAACCAGAACTAAACCAGGACTAAACTAGAACTAAACCAGGACTAAAACCAGAACTAAACTAGGACTAAACTAGGACTAAAACCAGGACTAAACCGGGACTAAACTAGAACTAAACAAGGACCTAAACCAGAACTAAACTAGGACTAAACTAGATCTTAACCAGGACTAAAACCAGGACTAAACCAGAACTAAACTAAGACTAAACTAGGACTAAAACCAGGACTAAACCAGAACTAAACTAGGACTAAACTAGAGCTTAACCAGGACTAAACCAGAACTAAACTAGGACTACACCAGAACTAAACTAAACCCAGGACTAAAACCAGGACTAAACTAGAACTAAACCAGGACCTAAACCAGAACTAAACTAGGACTAAACCAGAACTAAAACCAGAACTAAACTAGGACTAAACTAGAACTAAACTAGGACTAAACTTGGACTAAAACCAGAACTAAAACCAGAACTAAACTAAAAAGCATGACAATATCAAGTAATCCAAAGTATTCAGATTACATTACTCACTTTAAGTAATTTAATGGATTCTGTTACAAACTACATTTTGGGGTATGTAATCTGTAATCTGTAGGGGAATACATTTTAAAAGTCACCTTCCCAACACTGCTTATCTTTATCTGATAAGAATTTGTATTATTTTGTTCTCAACGTCCAGCCCAAAGCTTATAAACAGGGGAGTCGACAGAAAGGGGCAAAGGGGTCTGTTGTCCAGGGCCCCAGGGTCTTAGGGGCTCAGAATTAGACCCTCTTCCTATTGGTTTATATTAGGTGGGGGCCCATGTGAGGTTTCTTGCCCCGGGCCCCTAAATATCTATCAACAGGCTTGCTTTATACACGCAATTTAGATCAGCGGTTCCCAACTTTTTTATGTGTGGCCTGCCTGGTACCAATGTCTGACAATATTTTCACGGACCAGTGGCTCAAAACGAAACTGAGAAAAAAATGACCAAATGGGGGTTGGGGACAGCTGATGTAGATGATGCAATAAGCTCTGTTCACAGTTATGTCACAAACCAGGAAGACGTTTGGAAACATGCGATGACAACTTCCAGCGGGCTCTGTTCGCAGTAGTAAGTCTGACAAAATGTAGGAAAAAATTGAAAATGTCCCAGTTTTCTTCATCTCCTTGTTATTGAGGCGTTCCGTTATGTTCGGCTAATCAACAATTACAACCATATCTCCGTTTTCATCTTTTCCCCACTGACACACAACTCTGAACGCACTGGGTACACGCGATTACAAGAGATGAGGCACCAAATTCAAGATGATTCCAAACAGCACATACGTATGCAGTCTTCATTTTACTGCTGATCACATTTACTTCATTGGCTTTATCACAGTCGGTCGGTGGGCCCAGTGTCAGTAACTACACCAAAGTTAAGGGCGTAACAGTACACACAGTTCAGTATGTACCTCAGTTTTAAGGTCACGGTTTTATTCATTTTCGGTACAGTATGGGAACAAAATGTAAAACCATTTGCTTGTTGCTTATTTGTGTTTTGATTAAGCCAACAATTAGTTTTAACATTACACAAATGGGAAAATAAAATAAATGCTAAGTGCTGCTTGGTAATACTACAGTATTTTCCGGGCTATTAGGTGCTCTGGATTATAAGGCGCACTGTCATTAAAGGGTCTATTTTTGAACTTTTTTCACAAATAAACCGCACTGGACTTTAAACGAAACACAACAGTTGGATGGGTCAGTGGGACTTTGTTTGTTCGTTCACGGTGACTCTGGGCTTTGTTCAGTTGTGGCGTGTAGGGAGGGTGCTGTCTGGGACCAACGGATTGTCGGCGTGTTTGCAGTGACTCAGTTGTTCAGTTGTGGCTCAGAAAGGCACATTGCACTCGCTTTTTCAGTTCGTTCCTCTGTTCCGTTCCTCGTCGGCGTGGAGTGATGAGTGTGGCTGCAGGTGTTTTTCGCTGTGCGGTCGCTGTCTGCTCCGTGTGTGTTTGCGTGCTCTGCGGGTGGTGCGACTTTGTAGTTTACTGAAGTCGTGCTGGGACACCTGAGTGGATTCGTGTATGGGGCGCTCTGGATTGTGAGGCGCACGGTCGTTTTTTGATGGGGTTGGAGGTTTAAGAGCGCGTCTAATAGCCCGGAAAATACAGTAATAAGTTAAATAAAATATTCTTAAATAAGCAACAAATGTATAAAATATTATAAAAAACACTAAAAGTAAAGTGCAGCACTAACAGTTTTAATGTGACGTTTTACTCAATCTTCATATTTTTTACCAGAACAAACAACTTGTCCACATTGTCTGCAGTAAAGACAGAAAAACAGAAGACAGAAAGGCCAAAAATGAGGAAAGGGGTGTGATGACCGTAGTTTTGCAAGGATTCACGTGGTTTGGAGGGATGTAGTCAAGGCGGGAGGGAGGTAATCGTCAAGGTGGATCTCCTAACTATAAAGCGCTGCAGGAAACACTGCCACCTCAATCACGGACAAGTTCTCTTGTGAATATTAAAGAGCCGAGCCTCCGTGTAGCTGCACTTGTAGTGGCAGAATGTAAACACACACAAATTGCGTGAACTCGCTCGTACACAGCCCTGCACCGAACCAAACGCCCGTACTGAAACGGTTCAGCACAAATGCATGTACCATTACCAGTGTTGGGGAGTAACAGATTACATGTACTGGAGTTACGTAATCAGAGTACAAATTATGAGTAACTGTATTCAGTTACAGTTACTGTTTCAATGAGAGGTAATTGGATTACAGTTACTTTGTTGAAGTAAATGGATTACACGGCGGTATTTTCTTGTTTTCACATTTTGAGCTATATCCCCCCTTTTTTTTTTCCGTAATTCCACTCATTGCCAGAAACTAAACCAGGTCTAAACTAGATCTAAACCAGGTCTAAAACCAGGACTAAACCAGGACTAAAACCAGGTCTAAACTAGATTTAAACCAGGTCTAAAACCAGGACTAAACCAGGTCTAAACCAGGACTAAAACCAGGTCTAAACTAGATCTAAACCAGGTCTAAAACCAGGACTAAAGCAGGACTAAAACCAGGTCTAAACTAGATTTAAACCAGGTCTAAAACCAGGACTAAACCAGGTCTAAACCAGGACTAAAACCAGGTCTAAACTAGATCTAAACTAGATCTAAACCAGGTCTAAAACCAGGACTAAAGCAGGACTAAACCAGGACTAAAGCAGGACTAAAGCAGGTCTAAACCAGGAGTAAAACCAGGTCTAAACTAGATCTAAACCAGGTCTAAACTAGGACTAAATCAGGACTAAAGCAGGTCTAAACCAGGACTAAATCAGGACTAAACCAGGTCTAAACCAGGACTAAACCAAGACTAAACCAGGACTAAATCAGGACTAAACCAGGTCTAAACCAGGACTAAACCAAGACTAAACCAGGACTAAATCAGGACTAAACCAGGTCTAAACCAGGACTAAACCAAGACTAAACCAGGACTAAATCAGGACTAAACCAGGACTAAACCAAGACTAAACCAGGACTAAATCAGGACTAAACCAGGACTAAATCAGGACTAAACCAGGACTAAACCAGGTCTAAACCAGGACTAAAACCAGGTCTAAACTAGATCTAAACCAAGACTAAACCAGGACTAAACCAGGTCTAAACCAGGATTAAACCAAGACTAAACCAGGACTAAAACAGGATTTAACAGGACTAAACCAGGACTAAAACAGGATTTAACAGGACTAAACCAGGATTTAACAGGACTAAACCAGGACTAAAACAGGATTTAACAGGACTAAACCATGCTGTGTGGACCGTGTCTCCTCTTCTTCTATCAATAATATTTTTAATTTGGTTCAGTAAAGTCCGGGCCTTTTATTTTCTTTTATCAGACAAAACATCTTATGTTACGATATCCTCATCTTTGTTTCTCTACAGCAAATCAAGTAATCCAAAGTATTCAGATTACATTACTCACTTTAAGTAATTTACTGGATTACGTTACAAACTACATTTTCGGGTATGTAATCTGTAATCTGTAGGGGAATACATTTTAAAAGTCACCTTCCCAGCACTGACCATTACACCCCTACCACAAGTTGTCATCGCATGTTTCAAAATGTCGTCCTAATTTATGACGTAAGCGTGAATCGAGCCTATAGAGATAAAAACTACTGGATATTGTGTGATTTCTGCAGCACTCAGAGACATTTTCATAAAGCTCTTCTTCAGTATTATTTGATAACGGCTTGTTCCACAGCGATCCATTTCCACACAAAATAAGAGGTTTAATGAGCTTTCCCCCAAACTGCATTCAGGAGAGAGAAGAGTCTTACCAGCATCCAGCACCTGGGGCTCCCCGCGTTGGTCCCACACACGACGAACGTGTCGTTCACTTTCTGCATGACCGTGATGAAGTTATCACACTCCAGCTGGGAACACAAGAGAGAAGGAGTCACAAAAGAGGACAAACGAGGAGAAGGAAGGAGTCACTAAGGAGGACAAAAGAGGAGAATTAACAAAAGAGGAAAAAGAGGAGAGAGAAGGAGTCACAAAAGAGGACGAAAGAGGAGAAAAAAATAAGTCACAAATGAGGACAAAAGACAAGAGGAGAATTAACAAAAGAGGACAAAAGAGGAGAGAGGAAGGAGTCACAAAAGAGGATGAAAGAGGAGAAAAAATGAGTCACAAATGAGGACAAAAGACAAGAGGAGAATTAACAAAAGAGGACAAAAGAGGAGAGAGAAGGAGTCACAAAAAAAAGGACAAAAGACAAGAGGAGAATTAACAAAAGAGGACAAAAGAGGAGAGAGAAGGAGTCACAAAAAAGGACAAAAGACAAGAGGAGAATTGACAAAAGAGGAGAAAGGAGTCACAAAAGACGAAAAGAAAGGAGAAGGAAGGAGTCACAAAAGAGGACAAAGGAGGAGAAGAAAGGAGTAACTAAGGAGGACAAAAGAGGAGAGAGAAGGAGTCACAAATGAGGACAAAAGAGGAGAGAGGAGGAGCCACAAAAGAGGACAAAAGAGGAGAAGAAAGGAGTCATAAAAGAGGACAAAAGAGAAAAAGACAGCAGGAGAAGGAGGAGGACAGATGAGAAAAACGCTGGAGTTATCAAAACATAAGGACAGATGAGAAGAAAGAAGGAGTCACAAAAGATTAAAAAGGAGGAGCAGGGTGACCAGAATTTCAAAATAAAAAATTGGAACATCCGTTTTTTTTTTGGTGGATGTTAATAATAAAATTGTGAAACGAGCGCGTAATTAAGGAAAACAGACCATTCATGACGAACGTGTGAGTCAGTATAGTCACATTTTCTTTGTGTTTTCTGCATTTTACCGAAACAAAATTACAATTTCTCTCCTCTCTTTACTAATGGCAGGGATCAGATTGGTCCAAAATAGGGACACCGGGGACATTTTTTGTATAAAACTGGGACAAATCAGTGGTTTGGGATAAATCTGCTGGGACAGGGGACACAGGGCTCAAAACTGGGACTGTCCCGGGGAAATAGGGACGTCTGGACACCCTGAAAAGGAGGACAAACGGGAGAGAGCAGGAGCTAAGCGAAGGACAGAAACAGAAGCAAGTGAGAAGAAAGCAGGAGCTACCACGATGAGAAGAAAGCCGGAGTCAGCAAAAGACGGAGGATAAATATGAAACGAGAAGTTAGAGAGACTTGAAAGAGGACAGATGAAAAAAAACTGAGGAGACGAGAAGGACAAACAAAAGTGAACGGGAGTTGGCGAGAGAAGAAAAGAGACGAAGAGTACAAAAATATCCAAAAGACAAGGAGAATAATATAAGAAGAAAGCAGCGGTTAGGAAGAGACGAGGACGGATGAGAAGAACGTAGGAGTTGAGGAGACGATGAGGACAAAGAGAAGAACGCAGGAGCTGAGAAAAGAAAAAGAGGACAAAGAGCTGAGAAGAGAAAAAGAGGATAGATGAGAAGACAAAAGAGAACAGATGAGAGGAAAGCAGGAGCTGAGAAGAGAAAAGGAGGAGAGATGAGAAGACAAAAGGAGAACAGATGAGAGGAAAGCAGGAGCTGAGAAGAGAAAAGGAGGAGAGATGAGAAGAGAAAAGGAGGAGGACAAAGAAGAAAACAGAAGCTGAGAAAGAGGGACAAAAAAGAGAAAAGGAGGACAAAAAGAAGAGAAACGAGGAAGACAAAGAGAAGAAAACAGGAGCTGAGAAGAGAAAAGGAGGAGGAAAAAGAGAAGCAGGAGCTGAGAAGAGGAAAGGAAGAAAGATGAGAAGAAAGCAGGAGCTGAGAAAGGAGGACAAAAAGAAAAGAAGAGGAGGACACAGAGCAGAAAGCAGGAGCTGGGAAGAGAAAAAGAGGATGAAGAAAAGAAAGCAAGAGCTGGGAAGAGAAAAGCACAGATAAGAAGAGAAAAGAAGGAGAGATGAGAAGAAAGCAGGATGAAGAGAAGAAAACAGGAGCTGGGAATTGAAAAGACGGATGAGAAAAAAACAGGAGCTGAGAAGAGAAAAGGAGGATGAAGAGAAGAACGCAGGAGCTAAGAGAAAAGAAAAGGAGGACAAAGAGAAGGAAAAAGCTGAAGCTACCAAGAGACGAAGAGGATAAATAAAAGAGGATCGTAAAACAGCAGGAGTTTGAAGAAATGAGAACAGAGTAGAAGTCCGAGAGAGACACGAGAGAGCAGGTACGACGGACTATAAGGGTCAGATAAAAAAAAAATGCTGGTGCTAAGAGAATAAAGTCGTAACATTTCGACATTAAAGTCGTAATATTATGAGAATAAAGTCGAAGTTTAAATAAAGTCGTAATATTATGAGAATAAAGTCATAATATCACGAGAATGAAGTCGTAATAAAATCAAAGTCAAAGTGAAAAATGCAGCAGAAGAAAAACCTTGTTTTTCAATATAAAACCAAAAATAAGAAAACGAACAACAATTTTCTTCATTATTTGTGCCTCCGGACTGAACCAGGACTGAACCAGGACTGAACCAGGACTGAACCAGGACTGAACCAGGACTAAACAAGGTCCGAGACCAGACCGGGACTGAGACCAGGACTTAGACCAGGACTAGACAAGGACTGAGATCAGGATTGAGACCGGGAACAGGACCAGGACTGAGACTGGGACTGAGACCGGGACCAGACCAGGACTGAAAATGGTTTAGTCCTGGTTTAGTCCAGATTCAGTCCTGGTTCAGTCCTGGTTCAGTCCGTATGCGGCGCATTAGTCCCGCATCGCATTTTAAAGTCACTGAAATGCCATTTCCCATTTCCGTGACTTAAACCAGGATTAAACCTGGACTAAACCGTTTTCAGTCCTGGTCTGGCCCCGGCCTCAGTCCTGGTCTGGTCCCAGTCTCAATCCTGGTCTTTCTGGTTTGGTTCCGGACCTGGTTTAGTCCTGATTCAGTCCTTGTTCAGTCGAATGATACACAGATTCTTCTCCTTTACAAAATGCTCCGAATTCTCCATTCTCCACTCGTTCAGACTTTCCGAGCAGCCGATATTCTCATAATATTACGACTTTATTTTGACTACGACTTTATTCTCATATAATTACTACTTTATTCTTGTAAAAATATGACTTTATTCTCGTAAAATTACGACTTTAATGTCGAAATGTTTCTCGTAGCGCCAGCATTTTTTATTATTTTTTTATCTGACCCTTATACTCCGTCGTAAGCAGGAGAAGAAAGCTGAAAAAAACCCAAAACAAAACGAGGAGGACAGAAAAGAGCAGGAGAAAGCAAGAGACAGAGAGAGGAGCAGAAAGAAGGAATAGACAGAAGAATCGGGGTAAGCGATGAGGAAAGATAAAAAAAGCGGGAGACAAATACGACCAGACAAGAAAAGTGTGGGAGTCGGCAGGAGACTATGAGGACGGCGTGAGGAAAAGACAGCGGGGGTTAGTCACTATGTCGGGCAGAGTGGAAGAAAGAAGAAGAGGGCGAGAGTTATCCGGAATGATGATAAAGAGACGAAAGCAGGAGTTACAAAGAGGAAAAGATGAAAGAGGCGATGAAGACGGACGAGGCACAACGGGCTTTCAGAGGCAACATAAAACCGAAAAAAACTGGGAAAACACATGAAAATATGGGATGTAACGGAGCGAAAAAGAGTAAAAATGTGTCAACAAATAACTAGATACTGTATGTTTTCAGTCAAAATGGATGTCAAGTGGGTGGGCTACGAGTTTTGAATGGTTCCTTTAAACTGCTGTCACACCTTGACGATTTAGCCAGCGTATGCCCACGTATGAAAAATTTGGCGTAATATGTTGAGAAAATGTGTAGCGTACACAGAACTTATGAGTAACGTGTTTTGAACCTGTGTGTAACTTATATCGAACTTATTTCCAACACATATTGACATATGCAGACGTATTTGACATGTTCCAGACGAGCGCAGAACTCACTGAACGTCTTTCTAACTTGTAGTTACTGGATAATGGTGTACTGGAAGCGTTTAGGAGAATTGGTATAAAAATGGGAAGGAAACTTTTAGGAAACAGACTTTGTGCTCCCATATATCATATGAGCCGATGCAAAACACTTGATCAGAGAATACTTCGGCCACAGAGGATATCACACAGTGGGAAAATGTCCTCACTGAGAGTCGTAGGAAACAGTCATTGCATTTTAAAAAAGAGCGTCCTGTAGGCGATCTGCGGAGAACAACATACAGACTAACCGATCAATTCAACTGTACCAGCTCGATAAGAAGACTTTATTACTCACTCTGTATTATCCACAGAATTTGTCCTCCGCAAATAATGACATCCAGTGGACAAAACCGCACTATTAATCCATTTGAGTCGTTCTTTGAAAGTAAAAAGGAGAGAGTCGCACGTGTGTTTGTTTACGTCCAGCACGCGTGAAGCTGCAGATTAGCGACAGTGACTCTACTTCCTGTGGACTTTATCTCCAGTCTTTTATGCTTTTAAAAACATGTATCTGAAGTATTGCACCACATTTCACAAATAATAATAACTCAGTTTTGTCTTGTATCTAAAGTAGAAGTGCAGTATTCTGAGCTCTAGAAGTGCAGTGGCGAGTGGTTTTCCTGTAGACAGGAAACAGCTGACGCGATCACACTCACAACTTTACAGCCTTTGGTTCGCAGACAGATCCCGCTGCTCTGACCTATCAATCCATCTGTTGCATTCAGCACCATAAACAGAGAGAGACTGATATGATGATATATCATATGATATGATTTCAATTGTCCAGCGGCAGACTTTTAATAGGCGACGAGACGTGATCGTCGGTGATACGCTGCAGTGCACTATGCATAGGTTAGACTGTCGTTAGGCATAAGTTGTGGATGCTGGCAACACGCTCAGCATTAGTTGGTATAAGTTCTCTATAAGTTATCAAAACGTTCTATATAGTTACTAATACGTTATGTATACGTCCAACTTGTTATGAATACACTATGTATACGCCCAAAATTAAAAAAAACATCGATGGTTCAGCGTATGCCAGCGTTTTAGGGAAATTCTGGTACATCGGCATACGTTTTCTAAATCGTCAAGGTGTGACAGGGCTTTTACATCAGGGGTCTCCAACCTTTTTCCTCCAGCGAGCTCCTTTACAAAGCGAAAAGGTCAGAGAGCGACTAGTTTTAGCGATCGCAACAAATTCAGGAAATATAAGAGCCAAGGCGAGTCTTAGAACATTTACCAATCCAATTATAACCCAAAGTTATAGGCATCAAAATGAAAACTGCAAAAACAAAATCTAGCCAAGTTAAGATGAACTTGAATTAAGAAAGTTTTATCATGATTCAATTTCACTTGATGAGTAAAATGATCTGCCAATGGAACAAGATTTTATGTACTTAAACTATGAAAATGCAACTTGCGACACTTAAAATAAGAAGAACAACAACTTTTTGCGCTTAAAATAAGAAACTAAATCGAATGTTGCTTGAAGAAAAACACACTTATTCCATTGGTAGATCATTTTACTTGTCCAGTTGAATCTACTTAAATAAAATACAGTAGAATACAGTAGGCGGTTCACAAAAACCCCAGAAGTGCGAGTTCGGGCACCAGCCAATCAGAGTCATACATTCTGTGTTGTCAGCAATTCCCGAGATCGAGGATTTAAAGACGGAATAAAGAGAATGGTTGGTAAATTTTATCAAGGGGAAAGACATTATTGTCCTTCTTCCTACGGGATTTGGGAAAAGCTTAATATACCAGTTAGACCCATTAGTGGTGCATTACATACGTCACGACCAAATAGCAGCGATTGGTTAAATAAAAAAAGTACCCATCTACTGTTGAGTGAATGAATTCTAATGCTGTGAGGTCAGACGGTTTCCACAAAGTGAAACCGACTGATGAATCAGGCTAGTTTGTTGTGACTTGTACACTTCAAAAACTCAAATCTAGCCAAGTAAACATGACTTGAATTAAGAAAGTAAAATGATGATGACCAATGGAACAAGACTTTCTGTTCTTAAAATATGAAAATAAAGGTTGCACAAACAACTTTTTGCACTTAAATGAATAATAATAATAAAAAAAAAAAGCTCCTTGTATAAAAAAAAACACACTTATTCCATTGGTAGACAGTTTCACTTGTCAAGTTGAATCTACTCAAATAAAGTCAGATGTTTTTCAATTTAAATCATTTCAACTAACCTAGATATTGTTTTTTGCAGTGTAGTTTGTTGTGACTTATACACTGCAAAAACTCAAATCTAGCCAAGTAAACATGACTTGAATTAAGTAAAATGATGATGGCCAGTGGAACAACTTTTTGTACTCAAAATATGAAAATAAAGACTGCATAAACAACTTTTTACACTTAACTGAAGAAAGAAAAACGAATGTTCCTTGAAATAAGAAAAACACACGTTTTCCATTGGTAGATCATTTTACTTTTCAAGGTGAATCTACTCAAATAGTCAAATTTTCTTAATTTAAGTCATTTTAATTTAGCTAGATAGTTTTTTTTTTTTTTTTGCAGTGTAGTTTGTTGTGACTTGTACACTGCAAAAACTCAAATCCAGCCAAGTAAACATGACTTGAATTAAGAAAGTAAAATTGATGATGACCAATGGAACTAGACTTTTTGTTCTTAAAATATGAAAATAAAGGTTGCACAAACAACTTTTTGCACTTAAATGAAGAAAGAAAAACTAAAGTTCCTTGAAATAAGAAAAACACACTTATTCCATTGGTAGATCATTTTACTTTTCAAGCTGAATCTACTCAAACAAGGCAAGGGCAAGGCAAGTTTATTTGTGTAGCACAAGTCGTACACAAAGTAATTCAAAGTGCTTTTCAGAATAAGAAAAACTTTAAAAACACAATAAAAACTAATCAAAACATAAATAATCATCATAAAATTAAAAAGAGAGAGACATTAAATTAGAGAGAAGAGTGCGGAATGAAAACCTAAAGAAGAAAGGAGGAGCTGAGAAGAGAAAAGGAGGAGAGATGAGAAGAGAAAAGGAGGACAGATGAGAAGAACAGACCTGAAGAAGAAAAGGAGGAACAGATGAAGAGAAAGCAAGAGCTGAGAAAGAGAAAAGGAGGACAGATGAGAAGAAAGGAGGAGCCGAGAAGAGAAAAGGAGGACAAAGAGAGAAGAAAATTGGAGCTGAAAAGAGAAAAGAAGGACAGATGAGAAGAGAAAAGGAGGCAGACAAAAAGAAAACAGGAGCTGAGAAGAGAAAAGGAGGACAGATGAGAAGAGAAAAGGAGGAAGACAAAGAGAAGAAAACAGGACCTGAGAAGAGAAAAGAAGGACAAAGACAAGAAAGCAGGAGCTGAGAATTGAAAAGGAGGATGACAAAGAAGAAAAGAGCTGAAGCTTGAAAACCTAAAGTCAAATGTTCTTAATTCAAGTCATTTTAACTTTCCTAGATCTTACATTTTGCAGTGTACATTTACAATGATAACAGATATTTAATTAATGACATTTTTGATTTTTAGTACAATACGTATAATTCAGAAATCCCTTGGCGAGCTGCATGGAAGGGGGTGAGCTACAGGTTGGAAACCCCGGCGTTACATGAGTGGTTCAGACCGGATCTTACTTTTAAAAATAATACAACATTTTCTTTCAAATGTGTTTGCATTTTTATACCGATTTAAACTAAAACACAAGAATGAGCACAGGAGCAGAGTAGGCAACACCAGTGAGAGTTTGTACACAAAAACATGATTCTGCATCATAATAGGTACAGTTAGTTTTTTAATTAGAGTATGGTTGTAGTGTAATGTCTTTAGAATATGAATAACTTCACTCCCACTCTCCATTTTAAACAGATCGAAGCTTTAGTTGTTTCTCTCAGTGATACATTTCTTGTTAAAATTTGTTCTCACATTTGCTTTGGTCTTATTAATTAAACATAAAAAGAGAACATAAAAAGTCTTTTGAATGGCTCTTTGACTATGGTGAAAAGATTTTCAAAATTCTAAACTGGGACACACCGGTTGGGATGGGTAGGATAAATAATATTGAGAAAAGAGTGTGTAACATTGTTCATTCTGCACATTTTATTTTTTTGCTTCATGGCCATTTTCAAGCACAGTTTTCTGCATTTTAGCTAAACAAATGACAATTTACTGTATTTTCCGGGCTATTAGTCGCTCTGGATTATAAGACGCACTGTCATTGAATGGTCTATTTTCGAACTTTTTTCACAAATAAACCGCACCGGACTTTAAACGAAACACAACAGTTAGATGACTCAGTCGGACTTTGTTTGGTGCGTCCACAGCGTCTTGCGTGTTCGCAGTGACTCAGTTGTTCAGTTGTGTCTAGAAGTGGCACATTGCACTCGCCTTTTTCGGTTCGTTCCTCCGTTCCGTTCCTCGTCGGCGTGGAGTGATGAGTGTGGCTGTGGGTGTTTTTCGCTGTGCGGTCGCTGTCTGCTCTGTGTGTGTTTGCGTGCGCTGCTGATGGTGCGGCTTTGTAGTTTACTGAAGTCGTGCTGGGACACCCGAGTGGATTCGTGTATAGGGCGCTCTGGATTGTGGAGCGCGCTGTCGTTTTTTTGATGGGATTAGAGGCTTAAGAGCGCGTCTAATAGCCCAGAAAATACGGTATTCCTCTCTTTACTGCTGACCGGTATCAAATTGGTCAAAAATAGGGACATCTGGGACATTTCTTGAATAAAACTGGAACAAATCAGTGGTTTTGGATAAATCTGCTGGGACAGGGGACACAGGCAGTGGACTGTGATTGTCCCGAGTCAACAGAGACAACATCAGACATTAAAGTTGTTTCTACATTTTATTTAAAACTAGACAATGATTTGAAATGATGTGGCCGTCTGTAAATTTAAATCTGAATCTATCAATACAATAGGCTGTGTTCACGTTATGTCATAAGATTCTATAAAGTGATATTTACACTCCAAAAAGTAAGATCTAGATAAGTTAAAATGATTTAAAGAATATTTTACTTTGAGTAGATTCAACTTGACAAGTAAAATTATTTCAAATAAGTGTTTTTCTTCAAGCAACATTAGATTTTGTTTCTTATTTTAACTGCAAAGAGTTGTTGTTTTTCCTGTCATAAGTGTAGCAAGATGTACTTTCATATTTTAAGTACAGACAGTCTTGTTCCACGCGCAGATCATTTCACTTGTCAGGGGAAATTTACTCAAAAACTTTCTTAATTCAAGTTCATCTTAACTTGGCTAGAGTTTAGTTTTTGCAGTATATTTCAAAACTGCGATGTCCAAAATGATGGCTATGGTACAAGTTTGAGGACATCACTAATCACTAATATCCTGTATTTTCAGACACCATCATAGACTGGATATGGAAGTGGACTGAAGGAGTGTGATGCCACCCACTGTGTTCAGCCTCAGCCAAATGTAGTCAATCAAGGCCTGCAGTTATGGCAGCTTATTGGCAAAAGATTGGAAATCCATGCATGAAGCCAAAGAGCCAATCAGGAGCGAGGTTGTTGACAGTACTCGACTCTGGCACTTAGCAATGAGGCACAATAGCTGTCAATCAAGCCTGTTACTAACACTTGCAGTTTCAACCGCAGTATTAATGTTACTGATGTTCATACCTTGATTTATGGACAAAATACAAACTAAAAACGATCAGAGTTCATCATATAGAGTGGATAAAAATGAAGTCCAAAAAGAGCCTCACAGCAGCAGCTGGAGGGAAAGGGCCAACCATTTTTCAATAGAATGTGAATTAGCCTGAGTCACTATCAGTTGTGTAAACTTATGGAGAAAATTCAATTTGTCAGCTGGACAAAAGTTTATTTGGTTGAAGACGTTTGGCAGCTCATCCAAGCTGCTTCTTCAGTTCTGGTCAGAATGTTGGTGGTATAACAAACTAACAGAAACTGTAAACACGCAGATGTCTTAGTTTCAGAGTAGTTTAACTGTAGTTAGCTCCCCCTTCAGACAGATATATGTCCACCAGCTTTTGACCTGAACTGAAGAAGATGATTGGATGAGCTGCGAAATATATTTGACCAAATAAACTTTGTCCAGTTGACAAATTGATTTTTCTCCTTTGTCTGGATTCTACCTTTTTCACACATTATGTGCCTTGTAATCACTTTATTCATTTGGGTCTGTGTAGCATTTATTATTTACATTTCAATTAAGAACAAAAAACAATAAAATGGGAAAATAGTTTGTTTTTTAATTTTTTCGTTTTAGGGTCAAACTAAAAAACAGATTTCAACCTCTATTTCCAATATTTAATTTAAAGTTTATTTCAGGTCAGACCAATCAAAAAACAATCTTGGTGCCTATTTCAGTTTAGATATTTTATTCTCTCTGGTTTATTTCCCCTGGAAGTTCTACCGCTAGAAGGACTTATCTGAAAAATCATTGCAGTTTTATCATGTCATATCCTCTTTTTAACAGTGACACGTTCACTTTAAAGTCTTAGAAAGTCAACGTTGAAAACCTCCATGACGAGAAACAGGAAGCAACGAGGAGTTCATTCATTCATTCATCATTGCATTTATACAGTGCCTTTCAACATATCAAAAGCGCTTTACAGTTTATTCATTCACTCAACACTCAGTGTAGTCACAGCTGCCCTGGGGCGGACTGACGGAGGTGAGGCTGCCAATCTGCACCATGGGCCCCTCCGAACACCACCATCACTCACACACACACCACTACTTTACTAGTTCTGGGTCAAATCAGAGACAATAAAATATCTAAATTAAAATAGGCACCAAGACTGGTTTTGATTGGTGTTTTGTGAAATAAACTTTAACTTAAATATTGTAGATAGATGTTGAAATGTTTTTTGGTTTGACACTAAAACGGAAAAACGAAATAAGAAACTGTTTTCCCATTTTATTGTTTTTCGTTCTTAATTGAAATCCAAAAGAACCAGACCCATTTGGAATGCATTTTATTATGATTTTTTATTCACTTTCAGTTCTTTTTGACATCCATCCCTTGCACTTAGTCTGAGTTTGTCACATGTGAACCTCCTCTCTCTAGACAGCAGTGTGCGCGTCATACTGACCCGGCCCGAACTGTCCAATGGGGACGTGCCTCTACTTTGCCAGGATGCTTTGGAGCCCTGGATAGATAAGCAAATATATCTGCATTACTTTTTTAAAATCAACTTTGAGAAACAATATTTGCACCTTATATAGACAACGTTTTGACTGACAAATGCAGAAGCCCCACGCAAAATACGATACGGCGCACAAAGCAGCAAATACCACAAGGAAATAGGAATGAATAAAAAGGTAGAAGAGAGAGGAGAGGAGGAGGAAAGGAGGAGAGGGAGATGAGGAGGAGGAAAGGGAGGTGAGAAGGATGAGGAGGTAGGGGGAAGGGGAAGAAGAAAGAGGTGAGAAGAGAAGGAGCGAGGATAGGAAGAGAAAAGAGGGAGACGAGGAGCAGGAGAGGAGGATAAGAGGGAGGATAGGAGGGGAAAGGAGTGAGGAAAGGGAGGTGAGAGATGAGAAAGAGGAAGGAGGAGACAGGATGAGAATAAAAGGAGAGGGGGAGAAGAGAGGGAGGAGAGGATAAGAGGAGAAGAGAAGAAGAGTGAGAAGGAGGAGAGGAAGAAAGAGGAATAGAGAGGGAAGAGAGGAGGAGGAAAGGGTGGAGGAGAGAGGAAGAAAGAGGGAGAAGAGGAGGAGAGAGGATAAGAGGAGGAGGAGAGGGAGGACAGAAAGGAAAGGAGGAGTGAAAAAAAGAAATAAATGCGGAAGAGAGGAGGAAAAAAAGGCTGGAGGGGAGAGGAAGAAGATGAGGATGAGAGGGGTTAGGGGAGAAGAAGAGAGGGAGGAGAGAGAGGATAGGAGGAGATGAGGATAAGAGGGAGGAGAGAGAGGATAGGAGGAAGGAAGAGGGGGAAAGGAAGATGAAAGAGGTGAGAGGAGAAGGAGAGAGGAAGGAGGAGACAGAGGGGGAGAATACAAGGAGAGGGGGAGAAGAGAGGAAGGAGAGGAAGAAGAAAGCCGGAAGGTGAGGATGAGGACAGTCGGAGGACAGAGAAGGAGAAGAGAGGAGGAGGAGAGAGGAGAGAGGAGGAGGGAGAGAGAGAAGAGGGAGGAGAGAGGAAGAGAGTAGGAGAGAAAGGATGGGAGGAGAGGGATAGAGAGCGAAGAGAGGAGGAGGAAAGGTTGGAGGGGAGAAGAAGGAGATGAGGATGAGAAGGGTTAGGGGAGAAAAAGAGAGGGAGGAGAGAGAAAGGGTAAGAGGAGAGGGGGAGGCAAGATGGAGTAGGAGAGGAGGATAAGAGGGAGGAGAGAGAGGCTAGGAGGGAAAAAGGAAGATGAACGAGGTGAGGGAGGAGGAGGAGGAGACAGATGGCAAGAATACAAGGAGAGGGGGAAAAGAGAGGAAGGAGAAGAAGAAAAAAGAGGGAGGGGAGGAGGAGGAGAGAGAAGATGGGGTGAGAGAAAGAGGGAGGAGAGGAGAAGAGGAGAGAGGGAGGAGATTAGGATAGAGAGAGGGAGAGGAGGAGGAGGAGGAGAGGAGGATAAGAGGGAGGAGAGAGGAAAGGAGGAGAGAGTGGGAGAAAGGAAGATGAAGAGGTAAGAAGAGAAGGAGAAACAAGAATACAAAGAGAGGGGGAGAAGAGAGGGAGGAGACAAAAAAGGAAAGAGGGAGGGAGGAGTGGAGGAGGAGAGACAGGATGGGGAGAGAGAGAGAAAGAAAGAGGAGGGAGACAGGACAGGAGGGGGAGGACAAAAGAGAAGAGGAGGAGGACAGAGGAAGAAAGAGGGAGGAGAGAGGATAAGGGGGCGAGAGAGGGGGAGGAGGAGAGAAAGGATAGGAAGAGAGGAAGAAATAGGAATAGTGAGAGAAGAGAGGAGGATGAGCGGCTGGAGGGGAGAGGAAGGAGATGAGGATGAGAGGGGTTAGGGGAGAAGAAGAGAGGAAGGAGAGAGAGGGTAGGAGGAGGAGAGGAGGATAAGAGGGAGGAGAGAAGAAAGGAGAAGGGAGGGGGAAAGGAAGATGAAAGAGGTGAGAGGAGAAGAAGAGAGGGAGGAGAGAGGAGACAGAAGAAAGAAGAAGGGAGGAGGAAGCGAGGCTGAGGACAGTGGGAGGACAGAGGGAGGAGAGAAAGAGAAAAGAGGAAAAGGAGAGAGGGAGAAGAAGAGAGAGAGGATAGGGAGAGAGGAAGAAAGAGGGAGGAGAGAGGATAAGAGGAGGAGAGAGAGGGAGGAGAGAAAGGATAGGAAGAGAGGAAGAAATAGGATTAGAGCGGGAAGAGAGGAGGAGGAAAGGGTGGAGGGGAAAGGAAGGAGAGCAGGATGAGAGGGGTTAGGGGAGAAGAAGAGAGGGAGGAGAGAGGAAAGCAAGGAGTAGGAAAGGAGGATAAGAGGGAGGAGAGAGGGAGGATAGGAGGAGGGAGGGTGAAAAGGAAGATAAGAGAGGAGAAGGAGAAAGAGAGAAGGAGGAGACATAGGACAAGAATACAATGAGAGGGTGAGAAGAGAGGAAGAGGAAAGAGGGAGGTGAGGAGGATGAAAGAGGGAGGAGAGAAGAAGAGTAAGGGGGAGGAGAGGAAGAAAGAGGACTAGAGAGGGAAGAGAGGAGGAGGAAAGGGTGGAGGAGAGAGGAAGAAAGAGGGAGAAGAGGAGGAGGAGGAGAGAGGATAGGGAGAAAGGAAGAAAGAGGGAGGAGAGAGGATAAGAGGAGGAGAGAAATGATAGGAGAAGTGGAAAAAAGAGGAAGAGATAAGGAAGAGAGGAAGAGGAAAGGTTGGAGGGGAGAGGAAGGAGATGAGGATGAGAGGGGTGAGGGGAGAAGAAGAGAGGGAGGAGAGAGAGGAGAGGAGGAGGAGTAGGAGAGGGGGATAAGAGGGAGGAGAGAGAAGAAACGAGGAGGGAGGGAGGAAAGGAAGATGAAGAGGTGAAAGGAGAAGGAGAAAGGGAGGAGGGAGAGACAGAGGACAAGAATACAAGGAGAGGGGGAGAAGAGAGGAAGGAGAGGAGGAGGAGGAAAGAGAGGTGAGGAGGGAGGGAGGGAGGGTGGAAGGAGAAGAAAGGAATAGAGAGGGAAGAGAGAAGGAGGGATGGGTGGAGGGGAGAGGAAGGAGATAAGAGGGGTTAGGGGAGAAGAAGAGAGGGTAGGAGGAGGAGAGAGGAAAGCAAGGAGTAGGAAAGGAGGATAAGAGGGAGGAGTGAAGGAGGATAGGAGGGGGGATGAACAAGGAGAGAGGAGAAGGAGAGAGGGAGGAGGAGGAGGAGGAGAGAGAGGACAAGAATATAAGGAGAGGGGGAAAGGGAAGGAAGAGAGGAAAAGGTAAGGAGGAAAGAGGAGGAGAGAGCGAATAGGGGGAGAGAGGAAGAAGGGGAGGAGAAAGGATAAGAGGAGAAGAGAGAGGAGGAGAGAGGCTAGGAAAGGGAAAGAGGTGAGGAGGAGGACAGAGGGAGGAGAGACGGAGAAGAGAGAGGGAGGAGAGAATAGGGACAGAGAAAGAAAGGAGGAGAGAGGATAAGAGGAGGAGATAAGAAGAAGAGGAGGAGAAAGGAGAGGAGAAGAGGAAGAAAGAGAATGGAGAGGGAAGAGAGGAGAATGAACAGCTGGAAGGGACAGGAAGGAGACGAGGATGAAAGGGGTTAGGGGAGAAGAAGAGAGGGAGGAGAGAGAGAGGGAGGCGAGGAGGAGTAGGAGAGAAGGATACGAGGGAGGAGAGGAAGGAGGATGAAAGAGGTGAGAGGAGAAGGAGGAGGAGAAGGAGGAGACAAGAACACAAGGAAAAGAGGGGGAGGAGAAGAGGAGGACAGAAAGAAAAGGAGGATGAACGGGTGGAGGGGAGAGGAAGGAGATGAGGATGAGAGGAGAGGAAAGGAGGAGGAGGGAGGAGAGCGCAGACAGAGTGAAGACGTGCAATCGCGCTGATGAAGAGTGGACGAAATAAAGAGAAGAGAGGGAGGAAAGGAGGAGGAGAGGGAGGAAAGGAGGAGGAGAATACAAGGAGGCTGAA
>NW_026571447.1:8524241-8821741 GCF_026225935.1 Boleophthalmus pectinirostris | reverse complement strand
ATAACTTACAGTCCTGGTGGAATTAGAATTTTTTATCACATTATCATAATAATAATATTGTAAAACTGTAGAATTTTTGTTCTTACAAGTGCTCCTGACTGTTCAAAGGATTTGTTCTTCCAGAAGAACGTTTTCATATAAGAAAATGTTTTGTGAATAGCAAAAATGTTGGTAAAAAGGCCTTTCATGAATGAGATCCAATGAGAAGAAATGAAGAAGAAAAAATAAGAAATGTTACAGGAAGTAGCAACACTTTCTAAAAAAAAACATCTCTCTGTCTCATCAAAATTCCATCCAAAATACAGGGAGAAGGAATTCAATTATCAGACTGTTGTGTATTATGTAAATTAGTTTTGGTCTTTGTTAAAGATGCACTGTGTAACTTTTCTGATGGAGGGTCTGCCACCAGCTGACTCCATCTTTTTTTTTCTTCCTTTGTTCTAATCTAAAGGCATTTCATTTAACTCTCTCCATGGCCAAGTCTAAGACCAAGCGAGAGGTCAGATCTGTGGAGAAGCGGGCCTGCTTGCAATAATAAAATGTTGTGTTCTTAGGCAAGACACTTCACCTACATTACCCAGTATGAAAGTTGTGTATGCGTGAGTGTCGGTGTTGGTCGGAGGGGCTGATGGTGCAGATTGGCAGCCTCACTTCTGACAGTTTGCCCCAGGGCAGCTGTGGCAACAATAGCAGCTTCCTATATTGAGTCTGGAGTGAATGAACAATGAACTGTAAAGCGCTTTGGGTGTCTTGAAAGGCGCTATATAAATGCAATGATTAACAAAAATAAATAAATAAATAAATAAAATAAAATGATAATAAAAATATAATAATAATAATAACAACAGTACTACTACTACTACTACTTCTACTACTACTACTACTGCTACTACTGCTACTGCTACTACTACTAATACCACTGCTACTACTGCTACTGCTACTGCTACTGCTACTACTACTACTGCTACTACTACTAATAATAATAATAATAATGCATGTTTGTGTGGTAAAAACACCCAGTACTCAATAAATAAAAGATATGTGTATTAATGTCATACTGTGGAACATTCCAAGCAAAGCAATACCATCACCATGGAGACAAGAAAAGTTACACAATGCACCTCTAACATTATGGTTGCTAGGTAACAGTTATGGAATTATTGTGTGCACCAGTCAAGAGTTTAGACACACCAACTCTTAGCCTACAGAAGTCATCAACTATATGATGCAAGATATACAAAAATTTGTTGTAAAGAAAAAAAAAAAAAGCAAAAAACTCTATATTTTTTGTATTTTTAATTAGAGTGCTCAAAACCTTTAACTGGTACTATGCTGCCCGTGTCCAGAAATTAAAAGTACAAATTTCACCCAAATGTTAAAATCAGGGGAAACTAGGTCAAATCTGTCGCCTGATAAATAATAATCATGTTAAAGGTGCATTGTGTCAACTGCTTGTTTCTATGGATATGTCATTGCTCTGCCTGGAATGTTCCACAGTATGACATTAAACAGTTCTGCCTTGCATTTATCCAAGTACAGGTCAAATTACTGCTCAAAAATACCCAGAAATAGAAGTATTCTGACTGTGAGTGGGGTCGCCTCTTCACAAATCTGACCTGTAACTTGGTCTGGTTTGGTCTCCATGAAGATCGAAAGGTTTAATATCATACTGTGAAATATTCCAGGCAAAGCAAAAACATCTCCATGGAGAAAAGCGTTTGACGGACCCTCCTCCAGAAAAGTTACACAATGCACCTTTAAAATATGTTTTAGTGAATATCTAACCTGTCATACACACCTTAATGACTCCCAACTTATGTACAGTGGAGTTACACATTTTTCACTTAAAGCTGCACTTTGTAATATTTCTGGTAGAGGGGCCGCCAGATCTCCATGGCAATGTTTAAGCTTAGCCTGAAATATTCCATAGTGTGGCATTAAATGTACACAGCAAAAGCAATATCTAGCTAAGTTAAAATGGGTTAAATTAAGACTATGACTTTATTTGAGTCGATTCAACTTGACAAGTAAAATGATCTACCAGTGGAATCAGTGTGTTTTTCTTATTTCAAGCAACATTCAATTTAGTATCTTATTTTAAGTGTGAAGAGGTGTTTTTTTTTCTTATCTAAGTGAACCAAGAGTGTATTTTCATATTTCAAGTACAAAATATCTTGTTCCACCGGTAGATAATTTTACTTGTCAAGTGAAATTGACTCAAATCAAGATGAAACTTTCTTAATTCAAGTTCGTCTCAACTTAACCAGCGAGATTTTCATTTTTGCAGTGTTGCTTTCTCCATGGAGACGAGCATCAAAGCACATGCAAGTGAGTAAATGCAAAATGTTTAACTCCCACTCTGGCCTACTTTTCCTAAAACGTCTGACAAAAAATGACTCAGCTCCAATCGAACCTGTTTCTGAACCCTTTTGGAGCACAAACAAATGGCTGGACTCGTTGTGAAGCTGAAGTTCAGGAGTTTTGACCTCTGCTGTCTGATCTACTCTCAAGTTAAGTGGGAATCAGGTTTACACAGAGGAACAGCAGATTTCAAATTACGCCGGAATTATTTGGGGGTAAATATAAGAATCGATGTAGCTGGTGTCCCTGGCGACGATCTGAGAGACAGCAGACTGAGCATGTGTTGGGTTTTGATAATTCCCAAGTCAAAACTGAAGCTTATCTCACAAAAGAAATGGGGGATTTGGACAAATAATTAGACAAAAGAGTGCTGGCAGAACTAATACAAAAGTCCTATTAGTTTTTAGTGACTTTTGGAGGGCCCGTCGAAAGTTTTCCTCCATGGAGACGTTATTGCTTTGTCTGAAACGTTTCACAGTATGGTATTAAATCTTTCTATCTTCACGGAGACCAAACCAGACCAAGTTACAGGTCAGATCTGCGGAGAGGCGACCCTGCTCACAGTCAGAATGCCTGTTTTCTAGGTATTTTTGATCACCTGTAATTGAATAAACGTAAGGTAGAGCTACTTGGAGCATTCCAATCAGAGCAATGACATCCATAGAAACAAGCAGTCACACAATGCACCTTTAAAGTACAAACTGGTCCAGATTCTTCTCAGAATGGTTGATTTGACTTAAAATAAGTGGGTTACAGATTTCCGTGAGATGGAGTTCCCTTTTATCAGAAGCTGGACAAACAGAAATGAATTAAGAAAAACTAGGCCAATGCATGGGCTCTCAGAATGGTGAGGGGTTTTGAGTTCATTCTGTTAGCCAGGATGGTGCCACCTAGTGCCTCCTCTCAATTTCATTTCTCTCCAGCGACTAGGTCAGGAATCGGAATACACTAGACAGCTTGCAAGAACCCCGGAAGTGTGAGTTCGGGCACCAGCCAATCAGCAATGAGTCATACATTCTGTGTTGGCAACGATTCTCGAGATCGAGGATTTAAAGCCGGAACAAAGAGAATGTTTGGTGAATTTTATCAAGGATAAAGACGTTATTGCCCTTCTTCCTATGGGATTTAGGAAAAGCTTAATATAACAGTTTGTCCCGTTAGCGACGCATTACATCACGACCAAATAGCAGCGATTGGTTAAAAAAAAAAAAGTACCCGCCTACCGTCGAGCAAATTAATTCTAATGCTGCGAGGTCATATGGTTTCCACAAAGTGAAACCGTCTGACCATTCCAAGCAAAGCAAAAGCATTTCCATGGAAACAACCCTAAACCAGAAAAGTGCAAAAACATAGCGCATCTTTAAAGTGCCTTTGACAAGTTGGACTAATCAATTTACTAAAACACAGATCATTATATTTAAGATTTTACAAAACATTTGACAATTTCTTTCACAATTTATGGGCAAGTTTCAGATTGTACTTCCTGGTTGGAAATCATGACTCTAGGGAATTCCATAACTGTTACCTAGCAACCTTGTAGTACAATGGGCCAAAACTTCTTTAATGTACACAGAGATATATATTTTTTTTACATTATAAAATTAAAATGTAATGAAACACCTTCATTTGATTGAATTTGTGTTTAACGTGTTGAAAAAAACTCTGCACTTCTTGTAATTTTCAACATATTTTACAACTTTTCTTGTCAAATTACTTCTTGATTGGTGAAGAACTATTATATTTACAACAGTTTTTATCCCAGCAAGTCTAAACCTGTCATATGGACTTTAACTAGATCTCATCCCAATGCCAAACCTGATCTATTTTTCCATTATCCATGCTTGGAGACCATTTCCCAGGAGACTAAAGACCTACAGCAAAGACGGCTCTTATAATGAAGCCTGCCATATGGACCGGAGTACCATAAACAATATTGGACAAAGGCCTAGATGTACGTGAGCAGTCCCATGAGGCGTGTATGGTTCTTATGTAAGTCCATGTAGGAGGACTGGGGGAGGAGAGTGGGTGAGGAGTAGGTAGACGCAGTGTATCTGAAGACGTGATCATCTCAAGCTATCAAACGCGCCAACAACGCTACAGAACAATAATATGATTTTTCTGTTAAAGCACCCATATGCTCTTTTCTGATTTACTGTTCCACCTTGCCATGTTATGTGGTAATACAGGAAGTCCTTCTTGTGTTTTTAAACCCCATACCCTTTCACTTGAATTTAGGGATGCATCGATACCACTTTTATTTTTTGAAAACCAATATGGCTACGTTCAGACAGCAGGGCTTAACGCTCAATTCCGATTTTTTGGTGAAATCCGATGTTTTTGCGAGATCATTCACATTTCCAATTAAATGCGACTTGTATGCGATCCCCTGTGTGAACAGTAAACGGCCCGAAAGTGTCCCGCATGTGCACTGGAGGACACGATGACGTCAACCGCAGTGAGCGTCTCTGTGTTTACAGAAGTTGTCCAAACATGGACGCGAGCATTGAGCACCTGGAGATTTTAAAGTTCCTCTCGTACCGGAGCCAGAACATGAACAACTTACTTGTTTTAAGGAGGAGATTGAGAAGGAGAAGGACGAGGTTTTTGGCCGTGGTGTTTTGTGGGACAGCGGCAGCGACGTCCGTTGAAAGGAACGTGTGGATGTGGAGACGTAGTCAAGAGTGGTGAGTGGCGATGTGCTTCGCTTCAATGACACGGAGTTCGTTAACAATTTTCGTCTACTTCAGCGCAGAATAGTGATGTTTGTGGCTTATTGATAACATGTAGGTCGAATGAATGTGCTTTGGCCGTTCACACTGAAGTCGCATGTCAAAAGATCGGATATGTATCGGTTTCAGGAGCACATATCCAAGTGGCCTGGGTCGCATTTGAAAAAATCGGATCTGTGTCATTCAGACTGTCATTAAAAGATCAGATACAGGTCACATAGAAGCCAAAAAATCATATTTGGGTCACTTCAGGCTGCAGTCTGAACGCAGCCATATGAGTACGAGTATTGGTTTTCAATAAATAAATAGAAATGCAGAAGCTTACTGACTCGATGTCATTTACAAATGACCTAATGTGACTTTTCACAGCATTGAACACTTTAGGCACTTTTGACTATGTAGCAACGACTGGGCAGCTCATATCTGATCTTTAGAACATCTATAAGACGCTGAAACCAAATATCTTCGACGACTGAATGTGCCTAGTCATCCAGCTTAATATAGTGGGTAAGTGCTTCAGTTATTTTTGTTGCTCGAGTGGACATTTTCTCTCGCTTCTTGAAAACTTTAGTTAAAGTTGGCTGTTGTCGACTAGTGTTGGCTTTGGTGAACTCGGTGTACTTCTCCCAGTGGTGTGTCTTCACATGTTCGATTAAATTGCTCATATTAAATGAGGTGTTTTCCCTTCCGCCTCTCGACACCTTGGCACTACATAATTTGCAGTCCGCCTTAGTCCTGTTTAGGCTTTACCAACTACTAGAAAAAACAATATCATAATGTCATAATACTTAAAAAGGACAATATGGCTGCATTCAGACTGCAGGGATTAATGCTCTATTTGGATTTTTTTATAAAATCAGATGTTTTTGCGGGGTCGTTCACATTTCCAATTAAATGAGAGTTGTATGTGATCTCCAGTGTGATCTTTAAACGCCCCAAAAGTGTCCAGCATGTGCATTGTAGGACACGACGATGACACACACAGCGAGCATGCTCTGTCTTTACGGAAGTCGCCAAAACATGGACGCTACCATCGAGCACCTGGCCATTTTAAAGATGCTGTTGTACTGGAGCCAGAACATGTACACCTTATTTGTTTTAAGGAGGAGATTGAGAAGATTGGGCAGTCCATATCTGGGCTCTAGAACATCTACAAGACGCTGAAACCAAATATCATCGACGACTGAAAGTGGCTAGTCATCCAGCGTAATGTAGTGGGTGCCTCAGTTATTTTTGTTGCCCGAGTGCTATCCTTGGACATTTTTTCTCGCTTCTTGAAAACTTTTAAACTGTTAAAGTTGGCTGTTGTCGACTAGTGCTGGCTTTGGTGAACTCGGTGTACTTCTCCCAGTGGTGTGTCTTCAAATGTTCGATTAAATTGCTCATATTAAATGAGGTGTTTTCCCTTCCGCCTCTCGACACCTTGGCACTACATAATTTGCAGTCCGCCTTAGTCCTGTTGTCCTCACTAATACTAAAATACTTCCAAACTGCTGACGTCAACATGATTGAGCATTATTTACTTCTGATTACGTCTTCCCGTAGAGTCTAGGGGTGTCAAACTCATTTTGGTCCGGGTGCCGTATCCAACCTACTGTGATCCCAGAGGCTCCAGATCAGAAAACTGATGGCATATAAACCCCATATAAATAAGTTCAAATATTTGTGCAGAGAAACACAAATCTACTACAGAAATCAGTTTTAATTGATGATCTCTTTCTTATACAAAAATATTATAATATTATGAACAACCTGAAACTTTAAGAAAAATGTAATTTCAACACAATGTTTTAACATGAACTTGTATGCAAATAGGAATAAGTCAATTTTTCTTGGAAAATCCTGCACTCTGCATCCACTTTTTCACTTTTCTCATTTTTGACATTTTTCTGATGAGGGTGTCACGGTCAACAGTCAAAACGATCGTCCTTTAAGAGCGTTTGGAAAGAGGCAAGTCGTCATTTGTGCTGCTCTGGTGGGAGGGGCCACGTACAGAGACGCTGGAGATGCTGCTATGATAAACACCACAGAAAATTAACAAGATTTTAATAGAAAATACAATAAAAATATTTTAGTAGAAAATCAGCCGAGGGCCAGATTAAATGTCTTGGAGGGCCGGATCTGGCCCCCGGGCCGTATGTTTGACACCTGTGCCCTAGACACTGAAGTTAGGTAGAACAGCAAACGGCATCCTGAACGTGACGATGTGTAGTGTCGTGTAATAGTCGTATCGGGGCGTAGTATCGACAAATGTCTTACATATCACTTAGATCATTTCAGTGCTGGAATTGGCAATCTCGACTGAACAAAAGGTAAAAGGAGCTGTTCACTTGAAAACTTCTGCTCTGTGACATCACCAGTTGGGACAGAGCATTTTGAGCTTTGGACATGTAGACAGACTTATAATATGTTGGGTATGTTTCTGAGGAGGTAATAGCATCATAACATCAACATCATAACTTAAAAAAACTTGCTTCTGCCCCCCTGACATCTCTCCTTCAGTGTCTTAGTGATGTCAAGGATTGGTTGGTCCACAACTTTTTAAATCTTAATGAGGGCAAAAAAAAAAAACTGAGGTCATTGTGTTTGGTGATACCGACCTCCTCACTGACCTGGGCCACTGAAACGGCACGTGAAACAATCTGTCACCAACCTCGACGTCACTATGGACAGTGATTTTAAATTTAACAAACAAGTGAATGTGGTTGTAAAATCTGGCTTTTATCATTTGCGGCTTTTATCTAAAATTAAATCTTTTTTATCTTTTAAATCATTTGAACAGGTCACGCACGCTTTCATCTCCTCTCGTTCAGACGACTGTAATGCACTTTTGTCCGGCATCAGCCACCATGCACTGAGCACATTACCCTGATTTTAGCGTCGTTGCAGTGGCGTTCAGTTCGTTTTCGAGTTCATTTTAGGATTTTATTGTTTGTTTTTAAAGCTTTGAATGGACTGGTCTGACAGTACGTCTCAGATCTCATCCAGGGCCAGCTCCAGCTCCTGATGCCTAAAACGAGACTTAAAACCAGAGGGGACCGGGCCGTCTCTGTGGCCGGCCCCAAACTCTGGAACGCTCTGCCCCCCCACGTCTGAACAGCCCCCAGAGTGGAGTTTTTTAAGTCTCATTTTAAGACCCGCTTTTATTCTCTGGCTTTTAACACTGCATGAGTTGTGTGGTCCTCTGTGTCTTTTATTTACTGTATTTATTTTATCAACTTATTTACTGCTATTTTATGATTTTATGTTTTTTTGCTTTTATTTTCTTTTATTGGTTTTATTGTTTTAGGACTGGTATGACCAAATTTTTAGCAATTTACCTTTTTGTTGTCTTCTTTTTATGATCTCTGTGCAGCACTTTGGATTTGGATTTAAAGTGGATTTGGATTTGAACATGGTTTAAAGTTCAAAAGTCAATTTTGCGTACGATATGACCCCTAAATTATAACTTGTGAACTGCACGTGGTAGCTTTTGGTCAGTAATGTAAGTTTGATAGTAACATTTCAATTAAATATTGGGTATTTTACTTCATTTTTACTCCCTTTGCTCTGCTTGCTTTCGTTATTCTGCTAATGAAACTACTGCACATCGCATCAGGTTTGTGAAGTTATAGTGTATCATTTTATATCGTGTGTTTGTATATTTATGGAGAATTGTCACGTATAGAATCTTACAGCTAAACCCAAAGAGGATTCGAACAGGAATGACATCTCAAACCTCTTCTGGCATGTTTTTCAACAACACACAAAGATAAAAATTGACAGATGCGGTTTGTGTATTCCCCACGCTGACTCTAGATACCGTTACCGATAGCACGAGCTCGCACACAGACATTTTTCTTACTCATTGATCGGACTTTATTGATCAGTGGAGCATGTTGGCTGCCTGTTGCTGTAGCTGCTCTTTTACAAACGTGGAAGCAATAACTCACATATAGTGTATAGATTGGCTCAAGTCCAGACACTTTGATTGGAATGGAATAACAGCGCATGTTTTAGTGTCTGATTCTAAAAATATAATGAACTAAACTGGTTTATTTTGTCATTTATGTGAAACCCGAGTTGGTCTTTCTGAGATATTAAAAGGTGCACTGTGTAACTTTAAAGTAGGGGGTCCGTTACATGCATGCCTTTGAGGAAATTGCATAGTTTTAGTTTGAAAATGGCATTAAACGTATCTATCTTGCCTTTATTCAATTGCAGGTGATTTTATTTCTCCAAAACCTCTCAGATTTGACTTATAACTTGGTTTGCTGACATGTTTTTCTCCATGAAGCTAGATAAACTTAATGGCATAGTGTGGAACATTTCAGGCAAATAATAACATTCAGTGGAAGCAAGCAAGTGGCAGGACCTTCACCAGCAAAGTTACACAGTGCACCTTTAATAGTCTTTACAAACTACTAGAAATAACAATATCATGATGTCATAATACTTAAAAAAGGACAATATGGCTGTGTTCAGACTGCAGGGCTTAATGCTCAATTCGGATTTTTTTGTGAAATCATATTTTTTTGTGAGGTCGTTCACATTTCCAATTAAATGCGACTTGTATGTGATCTCCAGTGTGAACTTTAAACGCCCCAAAAGTGTCCTGCATGCACATTAGAGGACGCGACGATGACACACACATCGAGCGTGCTCTGTCTTTACGGAAGTTCTTCAAACATGGACGCGAGCATTGAGCACCTGGCCATTTTAAAGATGCTGTTGTACCGGAGCCAGAACATGTACAGTTTATTTGTTTTAAGGAGGAGATTGAGAAGGAGAAGGACGAGGATTTTGGCCACTGGCGTTCTGTGGAGCAGTGGCAGCAACGTCTGTAGAAAGGAACGTTCAAGAGCCTGAAAATTCTCCTGCATTGCCGTCTGCCGTGGTTGTGGCTTTCTTTCAGTTTCCACCTATTTAGCGCAGAATAGTGACGTTTGTCGCTTGTTGATGTGTAGGTGAGATGAATGTGACCTGGCCGTTCAGACTGAAGTCACATTTCAAAAGATCAGATATGTATCATTTTTAGGAGCACATATTCAAGTGGCCTGGGTCAGATCTGTGTCGTTCAGACTGTCATTAAAAGATCAGATACAGGTCACACAGGGACGAAAAAATCGGATTTGGGTCACTTCAGGCTGCAGTCTGAACGTCGCCTATTACTCTAACTTGGGTTTTCACATCAAGTATTTCAGCATAGAAGTTGGTAATGTCATATTCATATAATATTATGAGCCTCACTACACAATTACAAAAGGCATTCAAAGTGATATTAAAGGTCCTATATTATGCAAAATTGGCTCTTGTGCGATTTTTTCATTCACACGTTTGAGTGAACTTCCATTATTAGTCTCTAAAGGCTCTCTTCCACCTTGTCATTAAGCAATCATTTTCAAGTTAACAGCTACCTTTTACCTTTTGTTTAGTGGAGACTGGCAATTGTGTGTGCTCCCTCCAGTGACTCCTGCAGTTTCAAGTACTATGTGACATCACACAGGACTGCCCTGATTACAGACAAATGTTTCTGTTACAAACACCTGACTGCAGGGTGTGGATACTTGTTACACCCATCACACTGTTCCTTATATTTCTAGACCCCACTCTTCCCTCCTGGAGTTGTGTTTTGTTTCATTCACACATGTCTGAGTAATCCTGTTTTATTAGTCTGTCCAAAGCTCAAAATGCTCCATCCCACCTTATGATGTCATGAAGAAATAGTTTTCAAGTTAACAACTGCCTTTTACCTTTTGTTTAGTACAGACCGGCAATTCCATGGCTTAAATTATCTGAATGATTGTGATGGTGTACAGAGTTTAAACACAGTGGAGCGCTTCCTGTATCCAATCCAACCCACTTTATTTCTATAGCACGTTTTATAAACATGACCGTTTCCAAAGTGCTGTGCAGACAAATGAATACAATAAAAGACAGTAAATCATATTTAAAAGCAATAAATAACAAGTGTTAAAATTCATAAAGCTAAAAATGATAAAACAATGAATAAAATAAAATAAATAAAAGACACAGAGGACCACACAATTCACGTGGTGTTAAAAGCCAGAGAGTAAAAGTGGGTCTTAAGACATGACTTAGAACACTCCACTGTGGGGGCTGTACGGGCGTGGGGGGCAGAGAGTTTCAGAGCTTAGGGCCAACCACAGAGACGGTTCTGTCCCCCCGGTTTTAAGTCTCGTCTTAAATACCACGACTTGGATCTGGCCCTCTGACCTCAGAGGACACGCGGGGAAGTAAATCTGGATGAGGTCCTAGACGTACTGATGGGCCAGTCCATTCAGAGCTTTAAAAACAAACAATAAAATCTTAAAATCAACTCTAAATCAAAACAGGAAGCCAGTGCAAAGACACAAGGAATGGTGGTTTTTGGTTCCTGTTAAAAGTCGTGCCGCGGAGTTCTGCAGACACAGAAGTGCATTTTGAGAGATACCCGTGTAAAGCGCATTGCAGCAGTCCAGACGTGATGAAATAAAAGCGTGCATGACCTGTTCAAAAAGATTAAAAGATAAATGAGGTTTGACTTTGGATAAAAGCTGTAAATGATAAAAACTTGATTTTAAGACGATGTTTATCTGCTTATCAAATTTAAAATGTCTGTCTAGTGTGACGCCAAGACTGGTGACTGTGCACGGACGTGATCTTTTAAGGATCCCAAGTCGATGACGGAGCTACCAGATCCAAACAATATGACCTCAGTCTTTCTTTTATTCGGTTTAAAAAAATAAAAATGAGCCAACCAAGTATTGACGTCACTTAGACAGTCAATAAAGGCTGTCGGGGGCTGCTATTGTTACTTTTAACAACTGTCATATAAATATAAATCATCGACTGTATTACCATATGACATCACAAGTTGGAGTGTTTTCTGTTTGAGGGAAGAACTCATCTTAAAAAAGCAGGATTTGTGCATTAAACGTGTGAATGAAACAAAACACAACTCCAGGTATGTTTGTGATGAGATAACAACATTATAACATCGATCAGAAAATAGCGTAATATGTCGTCTTTAATATCTACAGCATCGTACAGCGCCATTCATTCTTAAATTCCCACTGGACCCCAACGTTAGTCTTCTTATCAGCCCCCCGCACACCGTTTTGTATCTACCCTTAAATAACGCTAATGCACGGAACTCACTTAGGCTATGACCTCATTTGCGCGTCTTGTTTTAGCCTCGATCTTATCCTGTGAGCGAGTGGACGCGTTTGTGCAAAAAGGCAGATTCAGCCCGTCGTCCTTCACTCCTCCTCCTCCTCCCGCGCCGGTGTCTTTATGGGGGAAGATTTAGTGCCTCCGTCAGGGCTTTCTCATTCTGCACCATCTGCTGGAGCCAGCCGCTGTGGAGGTTGGTAGTCGGGGAGGGCGCGCGGTGCTGACGAGCTGGCGGTGTTTGTATGGCCTACAGTTACGGGGCGCGGTGATAAACAAGGGATTACCTCAACCGTCACAAAGCGAAGACTATGGGAATATAGCGAACTGTGGAAGAGACGCTATTGTCAATACAGGGCCCGTGCCAGTCTGAGCCACAAACAGGGCATTGTGTTTTAAATGATTGGCAGGCTGATAAGGGAAGAGCTAATTATAGTGAATGAAGACTGCGGTTTTGCATACTGCAGATTGAACTACAGTGATGTTATATTTTTAATTATATGACATGACATAATGACATTTTATTCCAAAAACGCTCCTCAAAGTTTCACCTGAGTGGCAGAACTGTGGACTCAATAATTGCCTATAAGTCACTCTTTGGCCAAATTGTTTTCTGTTTCATTCTACTCTCGGGACTCTGTTTATCTTTGGTTTTATTGGCTCAGTCCTCGGCCAATCAGTAAAAGTTTTATGGCCAAATAACACAAACTGCCCCAGTTGTCTTATTGGCACAGATATTTTCATTTTGTATTTTCCAGAAAACCCGGAAACCTTTTACTTAGGCAATTATGCTATGAGGATACAGCCAAGCAAGGTCATTCTAAATGGAACCCGAAAGAACAATGATCTAGTTATTCATGAAAAGCAAAAGAAAATGAATTTCAATGTAAAAACTAAATTGCAATTTGTTAGAAAATGGAGGACAAAGGCTGTAGTTTTTGAAGATTAAATTAGTTTGTCATTTTTATGTTATATAAAAATGAAATTGTTTCACACAGCCACCACATTTCAGTGCAGTATTAGATAAAAAGTAATATGAAGTCTAATCAGAGCCTGATTTAACAGCCTCTAACTGCTGTGGGCAGAAGCTGTGGAGCAGTCAAGTTGTTCTGTAAGCTCCAGTGAGTTTTGGGAAGTCCCTGGAGCAGCCCCACTGTAACAAGCAGTCTGGCCTGATAGAGAAATTAGCTGGTCACTGCACTCTTTGATGTTGACAAAAATATCAGACCAACTTTGACGGTGGACATGGCAGAGAATCACAGTGGTGCACTAAGAAAAACTGCTGGTTGATGCCGCAGCAAACGTCGATCATGCCGCCATGGTGGTTGTACTCTTACTCGGGTGTTTTGATTGCTTTAGGGCTGAGTATCATTAAGAAGTTGCCGACACGATACATACCTCGATACATAGGCCACGATACGATACATATCTCGATACAGTGCACTTTCAATTCGATATGATATATTTCAAAATGATTCGATACAGTTCAATAAAAAATAAAGGCTAAATCATGGCTGTGATACTACAAGTCTTTGTTAAACCACTTCTTGTGCAAAGTTCATATGAAACACAAACATTTTAATCCTCAAAACCGTGTCAAAATGTCAAATGTGTTGCATAAATGAGTTTCCTTTCACTCCACAAGCAACAAAATTATAGTGCTGCAACAAAATAATTTAGTAAAACACATGCAAAAATACTCTTGGTGATATATCGATACAGTAGCCCACGATATCGATACTGTATCATCACATTAAACGATACGATATATCGATATTACGATATTTTTGCACACCCCTAGATTGCTTGGCTCTTCCTTCTGTGTATTTCTTCTGGAAGGTCTTCCGTCACATTTAGGCCCCATCCACACTAGTACATATTTGATTAGTTTTCGTTGCAGACGCAGTGTTCGTCCACACTAATCTGATAAAAACTGCTCCAGAGACGGAATGATCTGGTGCCGCCAGCTCCCATGAATTCATCTGAGTATGGATGTGACTCGGCACTGTGCGGACGCCTGAAAACACTGATATGCTGATACGCTGGTGTAGGTCTATGCTCCGCGAAATAATTCACAATCAAAACGCTAAGAGGCTAGAATATATGTGCATTCATATATATGGTCTATGTGTACGACCTGCAGACGGATAATTTTGGAAAAGTTTAACATGAACAATCTCTAACACGATAGAAGCACAGAACAGACTCACCATCAGCAGAACACCCCTCTGTCACAGAAAGAACACACAGGCTACGTTCAGACTGCAGCCTGAAGTGACCCAAATTCGATTTTTTAGCCCCTATGTGACCTGTATCTGAAATTTTAATGACAGTCTGAATGACACAGATCCGATTTTGGTAACACTTTATAATAACTACACCTTATTTAGCCTTAATAAAGCATGAACAAAGACTTAATTAATAATGATTCACACTTAGTAACTACTTAATTACCACCTGAATTAGCACTTAACTTGCACTTAATTTGCCTGTGCTGTAAATAGTAACTCATAAGTATTTCATACTTAATTACTCATGAACTAACCATTTGTGTGTGCATTTGTAAATGTATATTTAAGTACAAATTTGAGCATTTATAAATGATTAGTAAGCCATGAGAGAATGATTTAGGAGTAATGCATTATTGTTTCTCTGGAATTTGACCAACCTTAACAAATGCTTAATAAAGCATAATTAGCCTTATTTATTTTATTTATTTATTTGATTGGGACAGAGCATGTTAATGAACAAACATGACAACATGAATGTAAACACACCGGATTGTAGCCTAAGGCTAATTTCCATCCGTTGTCCCAAGGGCAAGGGTCACAGGGGCCAGACACTAAAATATTGCACACTCCACTCATTATATAGTTCCATTCATTGCACAGTTCCCATACATTGCACAGTTCCCATACATTGCACAGTTTCCATTCATTGCACAGTTCCCATTCATTGCACATAGAAAAACAATTAAAATCACAGTGCAGTTATACATGTGTACATGTTTGATTTGACCATAACCAAGTTTTTGTTTGAGCTTTAAAAGAGCTGTATGTGGGACATTCTTTCAGGGTCAGTGGAAGACTGTTTCACAGATTTCCACCTTGTACAGGTAACACATTCTGACCATTCTCTGGGGTATGACCAAGTCACCCCTGGTGGTGGCTCGCGTGATTCTTATTGAAATGTCTTTACGTTTAATGTAATTATTTAATGGTGGTGGTGCCAGGGAGTGTAGAACCTTATAAATTAGACAAGTCCTTTTGAGTCCTTTTCCTTCACTTTAGAAAAGCTCTCAGAAAGACTTAACTAACAGATAACAGCTGCCTGAATGATCATTGCATTGCATTATTAGTAAATCATTCTCTCATCGCTTACTAATCATTAATAAATGCTTAAATGTGTACTTAAATATACATTTGTAAACATGCAAACGGTTAGTTCATGAGTAATTAAGAAGTATTGAGTTACTATTTACAGCACAGGCGAATTAAGTGCAAGTTAAGTGCTAATTCAGGTAGTAATTAAGTAGTTACTAAGCGTGAATCATTATTAATTAAGTCTTTGTTCATGCTTTATTAAGGCTAAAGAAGGTGTAGTTATTATAAAGTGTTACCCAGATTTTTTCAAATGCGACCCAGGCCACTTCGATATGTGGTCCTGAAACTGATACATATCCGATCCTTTGACATGCGACTTCAGTCTTTAAGTCCGGCAGAAGCTGAACAATAGCGCACAATAGCAAGCTGTTTCTTGAGCTCAGTTTATACAAATGAGCCATGCAGTTTTAAGTTTTGTTTCTGTAAAATGTAAACAAATATGCTCAAAGCTGTGTGGATAGGGAAGGCTTGCCGGACACAGAAACGATGTGTTTGGACGCAAATCGTTCCCAATCCAGTGATACGGTGATACAGTGATTCGTTTCAGTGTAAACGTAGCCTTAGAGTAAAAAGTCTGTAGCATCTCAGACGTCTGTTCTTGCACTGTTTCCATGGATACAGGAAAAACAAACTACTCATTTCACTAACTTCTGTCCTTTGAACTCCACAAGCTGCACTTCTTATTTGGTTAAAATCCCATGATAAGACTTTAAAAAACAAGCTCAAAGAAAAAAACTAAAATATCTAAAACTTCACTTCACTCAGACATGTAGCCACAATCAGCCAACCACTTCATCACCATGGGAGCAGTCAGTACCAAAATTTCCTCCACCGACGCCAACATATCCTGTCTTTGCTGCCTAAAACTGCTGGCCTTGTAGTTTAAATCTGTACAAACGTGTTCTGAAATGTGTTTCTTGTATTAGTTTGTCAGTTCATATTTCAGTCTCTTTGCAATTCTTCTGGAAGCGACATGAATTTTGAACAGAATCCTATTATTAAAACATAAATTGCAAATAATCACCACCGCAAAACTTGTCCAAAAAAAAAAAACAAAAAAAACATAAATAAATCTCATCTCGTTCTACTTAGTTTGGTACAGTTAAAGGTGCGCTGTGTAACTTTTCTGGTAGCGGGTCCGAAACCTGCTTGAGTCGATGTTGATGTTGTTTATTTTCCTGGAATGTTCTACAGTAAATCATTTAATTTAACTAGCTCCATGGAGACAAGCTGGCCCCATGACCAGGCCATTTCTGTGGAGAAGTGTGCCCGCTCATGTTATTAATGTATGTTTTTGTGGTAGTTTTGAGAAATAAAAACACCCATAATTGAATAAATACAAGATATACTGTATTTGTTTAATGCTATACTGTGGAACATCCAAGGCAAAGCAATAACATCACCATGGAGACGAGCAGATGGTGGACCTTCCATCAGAAAAGTTATACAGTCACCTTTAACATATACGTACAATAAACAGTGATCAGTGATGAAGTACTCAATTTTGTTACTTAAGTAAAACTGACACAGAGGCAAAAAGTTACTCAAGTAAAAGTATCACACACACACAAAAATCTACTGAAGTATTAAAGTACTTGTTTAAAAATGTACTTTAAATGTAAACAGTAAGTGTTAATTTGTCAAAATGTAGTGATAATGATTAAAAAATATACATGTTTTGATGAACAATTCATAAGAAAATTAAGAATCAGTTTCTTAATTTTTCTAGATTTTGTGGATTTATTCATGTTTGCTGAAAACCAAAGCTTGAACGTAAAACCTTTAGCCAGGATGTTACCACAAACGTGTTCAAAATAACTCTTAAGATCACATAAAACATACTTTTACTTTCTGTTCAAAACTGTAGTGGAGTAGGAAGTACAGACACCTGCTCTCAAATAGTAAGAATAAAAGTATCTGTAAAAGTATCTGTAAAATGTACTTAAGTAAAGTAGAGATACCTAAAAAATGACCAACTTAAAGGAGCATTGTGTACCTTTTCTGGGGGAGGGTTCGTCAAATTCTTTTCTCCATGACATGTTTTCTGCATGGGAAGAGTCTGGAATGTTTCACAATACAGCATTAAACCTTTCTATCATCGTGGAGACCAAACCAGACTAAGGTCAGATCAGCTCTGTGGAGAGGCAACCTAACTCACAGTCAATTCCTGTTTTTCTAGGCATTTCTGAGCTTTAAAACCACCTGTAACTGAATAAATTTTAGGTTGAGCTGTTTAATGTCATACTGTGGAACATTCCAGACAAAGCAAAAACATTTCAATAGAGACAAACAAGTGGCGGACCCATCAGAAAAGTTGCGCAATGCACCTTTATGTACATTGCTTTACGACTTGTACTTTGTTACCTTCCACCACTGACAATAAATCACATCTTAGTATTTTCTTTGTGTGCACTTTTGAACCCGGGCCACGTACAGAGTCATCTCCAAACACATTACAAAGTGCAGTGTGGTTCTATTGTGCCTTCTCTTGGGTGTTGCATATTAATATTTTTCAGAGAAGCTGGACTCTAGGCAGTACAATTCAGCTCGCTGCTCAGACCATTATTTTCATTGTCACACTGTGCGAAACTGCCCACACAATCCAGTGAGAAAAACACCATCCTGGCTTCTGCTGCACCAGCGTCAGGCTGAGAGATGGGGGAGCTGGATTAAAATGCTAAGATCCATTAGTTGAATTCATGTTCCAGAGAAAAACTGACAATTCCCAGACAATGTGGGGCTTTTTGTTCAGAATTTGCATGTGCTGCCTGTGTCTCCCTTGGTTTTCTTCTTGTTAAGGTTTTGTTCGACACCTGGTAGGTCATCGCTCCAGAGGAAAAAAGAAACTATGGAACACTGCCTGGTTTAAAGGGCCCATATTACGCTATTTTCTGATGTATATGAAGGAAAACATTCTGTTCCACCTTTGTGATGTCAGGTGGTAATACAGGTAGTGCTCCACTGTGTTTTTAAACTCCATACACTTTCACTAGAATCATTTGGTTAATTTCAGATACAGAATTGCCACTCTCTACTGAACTAAAGGTAGTTATTAACTTGAAAACTGCCACTTGACATCACAAGGTGGAACAGAGCATTTTGACCTTTTTAGACTGAGATTACTCACACATGAAACATAACACAACTCGAAGTATGATTTTGAGGCGATAAGCGCATTACAACATGGCTTTAAGATCACAAGAATCCATTTTGTACATTCACACTTTGGTACTGGTTTGAACCCAGTTTAGTCCTGATATAGACTTGATTTGGTCCTGGTCTAGTCCTGATTTACTGTCTTGGTTTATTCCAGGTTATGGTCCAGCTTTTTGCAGTTCTCTTTTCTTAGACCAGTGTTTCTCATATTTTTCACACCAAGTTCCACCCACGAAAATATTTAGGGTGCATTCACATCAAAATGTTGCCTGATTTATCAGCCGGTTTCACTTCACCACATCTGACATTAGGATCTGTTCGCTTGTAGGCAGGTACTTTTTTTATTTAACCAGTTGCTGCTATTTGGTCGTGACGTCTGTAATGCACCGCTAACGGGCCTAACTGGTGTATTAAGCTTTTCCCAAATCCCATAGGAAGAAGGGCAATAATGTCTTTCCCCTTGATAAAATTCACCAACCATTCTCTTTGTTCCGGCTTTAAATCCTCGATCTTGGGAATCGTTGTCAACACAGAATGTATGACTCTTCACTGATTGGCTGGTGCCAGGACTCGCATTTTTAGGGTTCTTGCAAACCGTCTAGTGTATTCTGATTCCTGACCTAGTCAATGGAGAGAAATGAAATTGAGTGTAGGCATGTTTGTTTTTATTATGATTTTAATGTATTTCTTATTCTGTAAAGCACTTTGAATTACTTTGTGTACGAATTGTGCTATACAAATAAACTTGCCTTGCCTTGCCTAGGTGGCGCCAGCCTGACTAATCAAAATTGGGATTAAATTAAATTTAGGATTTAAAACAGAACTAAACCCAGAACTAAACCAGGGCTAGAACAGAACTAAACAAAGCTTATATATGAATACAAATTTTGTCAAACAGGGCCAAACAAGTACTACCAGATCAAAACCAGGTCTAAAATAGGACTACACAAATCAGCTCACCTGTTGAAGTTCCAACTTAGTCAGTTCTTTATAGTCAGATTTTGTTAAAACAATGATCAGATTAAAGTAACTAGTAGCTTCAGACCAGAGGTAGAGACCTGCAAGTCGTGACTTGGACTTGAGTCACTATTTTTAGGACTTGAAACTTGACTTGACAAAATGGACTAAGACTTGGGACTCGACTTGGACTTGAAGGTCAGTGACTTGGGAGTTGACTCGGACTTGAGACCTATAACTTGAGAAGACCTGAGAAACACCTGAATTCTTTCTATTCTGACCATAATGATTCACACTAAGATCTTGTCTTTTAAAAGGAAAAAAAAACCTAAATTAATATCTACAACTCTTATATACTCTATAAATAATCATATATAAAGGTACCGTATTTTCCGCACTGTCATTGAATGGTCTATTTTCAAACTTTTTTCACAAATAAAATGCACCGGACTTTGAACAAAATACAACAGTTGGATGGGTTAGTGGGACTTTGTTTGTGGCGTTCACGGTGACTCTGGGCTTTGTTCAGTTGTGGCGTGTAGGGAGGGTGCTGTCTGGGACCAACGGATTGTCGGCGTGTTCGCAGTGACTCAGTTGTTCAGTTGTGTCTAGAAGTGGCACATCGGACTTGCTTTTTCGGTTCGTTCCTCCGTTCCGTTCCTCGTCTTTGTGGAGTGATGAGTGTGGCTGCGGGTGTTTTTCGCTGTGCGGTCGCTGTCTGCTCCGTGTGTGTTTGCGTGTTCTGCGGGTGGTGCGGCTTTGTAGTTTACTGAAGTCGTGCTGGGACACCTGAGTGGATTCGTGTCTAGGGTGCTCTGGATTGCGGGGCGCGCACTTGTTTTTTGATGGGGTTGGAGGCTTATGAGTGTGCCCTATGGTGCGGCAAATACGGTACTATGATTTTTTTAAGTACAATTTATCATAAAATTCATACAAATGGCAGATATCTAAGCTATATTTGATCTTTTGGTTTAAAAACTTGAAATGACTGAAAGCTCAAAGCAGACGACTTGGACTTGACTTGGACTTATGGGCCAATGACTTGAGACTCGACTTGGACTTGCCTGTATTTGACTAAGGACTTGACTTGGACTTGAGGTCAAAGACTTGAGACTTACTTGAGACTTGCAAAACAAAGACTTAGTCCCACCTGTGCTTCAGACAGAGCAGAGCCTACAGTTTGCGTCACACCCCCAGGGACTTTGCCATGAAATATCCCAAAGTAAATTCACAAATGCTGAACCTGAGCAATTCTGTAAGTGATCAGACACAAGAGAACGCAATATTTCAGCATATCAACACTTTTTCTCGTAGCTGGCCACCTTCCGTATTAAATATTATTGGCCAACAATGTTATTACTATAGTGATTTATAAAGGCTTTGTTTTCCAATAAAGCTTTGGCATTTCAGCTACACAACACCGGTGCTGTGCCATAAATGGAGATACAAAAACAACAGAAGAATACTACACTCCACACAAGGATTTCACAAACAAATATTGCATCCCAGAGCTGAAATCCAAGCTAAATCCATAGAGACAAGAGTAATTGTTTGAAGAAAAACACTGGAGTAATTAGAAGAGTGGGCCAGTCTGTCTCATCCCCAGAGTCGTCTCGGATACAGCTGTAGTCTGCCTCTCTGAATACCAATTTGAAAAAGTGAGTAAATAAAATAAATACTCCGCCATCCACAAAACTCTGTAGGTTGTGTCTGGTAGGTTGTGATAGTGTGGTATCACTTGCTGGTCCAGAAACACTTTGTTGAGGAAATTAATAATGAAAATGAAAGATAAAGTTGATTTTTTATGTAACAAAACTAATCCAGCTTCACAAACTAGCGATTTAGATGACTTTTGGGAAATGGGGATGTTTGTAGTCAGGCCTGTTGACAGAAATTTGGAGGCCCGGAGCAAGAAGCCTCACATGGGCCCCCCTCTAATATTAAATAACAGGAAGAGGATCCAATTCTGGGCCCCTAAAACCCTGGGGCCCGGGATGACAGAGCACTTTTGTCTCCCTCTCTCTACTGCCTGTTTGTAATTACTGAATCATTAAGGATGTACCTATGACTCATTTTACTAAAACACAGTTAAGAGCTTTACTTTTTCTTTTTTTTTTTATGCTCCCAATTTGGCAATTTCCTGGTTGAAAATCACAACATCTCATTCCATAACTGTTACCTAGAAGCAACTATGTTTTACATCAAAACTCCTCTAATGAATATAGAAATTAATATTTAACAAATAAAAATAAAATATTTAAAAATCACCTTTATGTAATTGTAGTACCTTTCCTTTAAAATGTGAACTTTTTGAATCCTATTATTCTCAAATCACAAATCAAATCATAACTGCAATACTGGTCAGAAAAATCAGTTAGATATTTTTTCAGAATTATTCAGCCCTGCTTTAAAAGTGATGTTGTCGATGATTAAACTGATATTGGGAGATGTTAAATAAATAAATCATTTTTAAGAAATGACCCCAAACCCAGGTGTATAGAAGCTTGATTAGAAGTACACCGATCTGGTTGTGATTGTGCTCGTGGTGGTCGTGGTGGTTATGGTGGTGATGGTTATGATGGTTGTGATGGTTGTGGTGGTTGTGGTGGTTGTGGTGGTTGTTGTGGTTGTTGTGGTTGTTGTTGGTGGTTGTTGTGTGGTTGTGGTGGTGTGGTGGTTGTGTGGTGGTGTGTTGTGTGTTGTTGTGGTGGTTGTGTTGTTGTGTTGTTGTTGTTGTGTGTGGTGTTGTTGTGTGGTTGTTGTGGTGTGTTGGTGGTTGTGTGGTTGTTGTGGTGGTTGTGGTGGGTGTGGTTTTGGTGGTGGTGGTTGTGGTGTTGTGTGGTGTTGTGGTGTTGTTGTGGTGTTGTTGTTGTGGTTGGTTGTTGTTGTTGTTGTTGGTTGTTGGTTGTTGTGGTGTTGTTGTGTGGTTGTGTGTGTTGTTGTGTGGTTGTTGTGGTGTTGTGGTGGTTGTTGTGGTGGTTGTGGTGGTTGTTGTTGTTGTTGTTGTGGTTGTTGTGGTGGTTGTTGTGGTTGTTGTGGTGGTTGTTGTTGTGGTTGTGGTGGTTGTTGTGTGGTTGGTTGTTGTTGTTGGTTGTGGTTGTTGTGGTTGTTGTGGTGGTTGTTGTGGTGTTGTGGTGGTTGTTGTGTTGTTGTTGTGGTTGTTGTGGTTGGTTGTTGTTGTGTGGTTTGTGGTTGTGTGGTTGTTGTTGGTGGTTGTTGTTGTGTTGGTTGTTGTGTGGTGGTTGTTGTGTTGGTTGTTGTTGTGGTGTGGTTGTTGGTGGTTGTTGTGGTGTGTTGTTGTGGTTGTTGTTGGTTGTTGTGTGTGGTTGTTGTGGTTGTGGTGGTGTGGTGGTTGGTGGTGGTTGTTGTGGTGTTGTTGTTGTGTTGTGGTGGTTGTGTGGTTGTTGTTGGTGGTTGTTGTGTGTGGTTGTGTGGTGTTGTTGGTTGTTGTGGTGGTTGTGGTGGTGGTTGCGGTTGTTGTTGTTATGGTTGGTTGTGGTTGTTGTTGTGGTTGTAGTGGTTGTTGTGGTGGTTGTTGTGTGGTTGTTGTTGGTGGTTGTTGTTGTTATGGTGGTTGTAGTGGTTGTTGTGGTGGTTGTGGTGATTGTGGTGGTTGTAGCGGTTGTTGTGGTGGTTGTTGTGGTTGTTGTTTCATAATGATCGATATGATTGTTGGTTGGTCACATAGTGGAACATGGAGGTCATCTTGCAGTGTTGATACAGTGTAATTTGCTGCTAGAGTGTAGTCTAACATCTGCCTCCCCTCCACCCACTCCTCCCAGTACCTGTATTGACGCTTTTGCTTTCTAGCAGCATGTTGGGGTTCTGCTACACCAGCCATGTCGAATGAATGAAAATCAGCTTACCGTCAGTGCATATTCACACCTAATTGAAGAACGTCAAAAAATAAACTAACTAGACAGATTGTAGCGGAGGCTGCACGCAGTCACTTAGAAGCCGTGAGGGGCTGCGTGGAGCCTGTCAGCAGCAGTCAGGGCTACATGCAGTCAACTCAACCTCTCTATGAACTGTTTTTAACGTTTATCAGAAAATAACTACTCAGTATTCTGTTTGAGTGTCATTTTCGGGATATTTAGGGCCAGATTTGGGATTCAGGACAACAGCTTAGATTTCGGGACGTCTGATCACCCTAGCTGAGCTTCACTTCAGCCAATCACAAGTGACAGCACACATATATACCTTTATGCTCATGAGAGTAAAATGGGTGTACCTCTATGAATACAGGAGTTCTAAGTAGGGATGGACATTCGATGATATTTTCTTAATCGATCGTCCGAAGAATTAACGATCAATTACTGATTAGTCATTAACGTTTTTATATTAAAACTATCATCATTATTATTACTATCTGCACTAATCTGCATAAATAAATTCAACTTTACAACATATAAATCATAACCACTCTAGAGCCACATCAGAACGTTTGACATTATAATGTGTTTAATGCAGCTTTGCGCAACTCTCACAGAAAAATAACTTAAAATCACATCGCTAATTTGCATAAACTCAGCGAAGATAAAACTACAGCTCTTGTGTTGCTGATGCGGTCAATTTCTGTCGGATTAAAAGACATGACTCAGTGGAATACAGGTTAGTGTGACCATATTTGTGTTTGTCAAAACCAAGACACCGTACGGGGGGTGGGGCCTCGTCATCGACATTGCGCTACTCTCACCTGGCAAAGATTTTTCGCACCGGACACCAAAACATATGTGCTGCTTTGTACACTGTGCACATGGACTCACACTTGTTTCGACCGGGACGGAAAGCGTGGAATTTCTTGTACAAGTCATCGTTAAATACGCATTTGCGCTTCAGCACGTCGCAGACTGACCGCCTGTTTGTGTCTCGCTCCTTCTGAGTGCAGAGAGCTACATGTACGGACCCCTGTTTGGTCACGCTACGCACAGCAACCTACATGTTTTTTGTCGATTAAAATGAAATTCTTAATGATCAATTATTGATTAATCGACTAATCATGCCCATCCCTAGTTCTAAGTAGAGCAGATATATTTTAAGAATGTGACAGTGGAGAGAGACATGTCCAACATTGGGGTCCTCGTCAGACTCTGGAGTAACTGGAGAGTGAACAGCTCATTTACACCTGTTTAAGTTAAACACAAATATAGGTCTACACGGAGAGTTGACTGCCACTTTTAATATTCACAGACAGCAACAGTTCAACTAGAAGACTGATGTATAAAATCACGCTTTCATAAACTGTAAACAAAGACAGAGTATGCTGTTTAGTGACTGTAGGTGTATTGATGTAATACCTTGGGTTAATAGATTAGATTAGCCTTTTATTGTGTCCTTATGGGGAAATTCTTGTTAGAAAAGCAATGTTTTTCTTTTTCTAAATGAAACACCTCAGTCACCAGAGCACCTTTGCACTGTCACAAACAGCTCCAAGAGGAAGATATTACCACTATAAACATGCTCCTCAGACAGCCTTCTAGAAAAGCACACACACCCACACACATACACACATACGCACACACATGCACGGACACTCACGGACACACACACACATACTAAAGTGCATAAATATTCAAATGCGCTTCTCTGCTATGCTAATGTATACGGAGAGGAGCGAGGAGTGCTCTGGTGATATTGCGGCATCAAATCACAGACACACAGATGATAATCACAGCTCCATATTTAACGAGAGTCTTGAGAGAGCACTGAAGGCTGACACCCACCAAATGCAATATGGACTCTGAAGGGAGTTTAATAACTTAGAAAAGCGTAAAAGGAATTATACTAGGTCTCCTGACACTGACAATGTAATCTGCACGCTCACAGAATGAGTAGAGTGACAATATAAAACAGCTGTTATTAAATAGAAAACATACAAAGATGATGAGGAATTTTTAAAAGGAACTGTATGAGGTCTGAGCTTTTGCTGTTTTAAAAAAGTTTCACAATCATAACTGAATCTGAGTTGCCATGCATAAAAGATTTTCTCATTCTTACTATAAGGACAGCAGCTACAGCAGCAGTGAGTAAAGGCCCAATATTACACAAAATTGTCTCTTGTGAGCTTTAAGCCATGCAAGAATGTTGTTACCTCCTCGAAAACACACCCGGAGTTGTGTTTTGTTTCATTCAAATGTTTGAGTAACCTTTTATTACTCTGTCTACATCTCCAAAGCTCAAACTGCTCTGTTCCACAAGTAGTTTTCAAGTTAACAGCCTACCTTTTACATTTTGTTTCGCAGAAATTGGAAATTCCAGAGCTGAAATGATCCAAATGACTCTAACTAATTCATTCACATTCCTTGCGATTTGCTAATTTCCACTGTTCAAATTGTAATTTTGATTCGATTTTGATATCTTGCAGCTTTTTATAGTAGACAAGGACACTTTTTAGAGACTAAAACTCTACACCCAGTCGAGATAAACATCAACAAGCAGCAAAACAATGAAAAATAATGCCTTTTAGTCATTTTCCTTTTCATGACATTCCTCCAAGAAAACAAAACTGGTTGGCGAAGATATGGCTGCACAGATCCATTTTCATTCCAAGTCTGTAAATCCAGCTGACACGCCCAATCAGCTGTGTCCCCTCAATAAAGGAGGATTTGTGGTGTTTGACGCTCACCAAAACAGAGCATTTTATTCTAAGTCTAAGGCTCTGTACCAATTCTTTCCCATATATTTTAGCAAAATTCAATTTGTCCCACTACAGATATATTGTGCAAGCAGCTCTGGAGGTCCCAAATCTGTCTAATCTAATTATGGTGATTGACTTCAGGAAAAGGACACCATGGAGCCTGTCATCATCCAGGGTCCTGATGTGGAAATAGTGGACTGCTACAAGGAACTAGACGTCTGGAGGGATAACAGTAAGGCTGTGAACAAGAAAGGCATGAGTACACTCTACTTCCTAAGAAAGCTCAGGTCTTTCAGTGTGTGCAGCAAATTACTGGAGATCTTTTACCAGTCTGTGGTGGCCAGCGCCCTGTAGATGTAGCTGTGGTCTGCTGAGGAAGCAGCACCAGTAAAAAGGGACATTGGACGGATCAACGAACTGATCCGTAAGGGACAGTGAGGGACAGGAGGACACTGGACAAACTGCTCTCCATCATGGACACTCCTGCTCACCCACTGCACCAGACTATAGACAGACAGATAATACTCCCTACAACTGTACAGCAACTCACCAAGTGCACCAAACTATAGAGGGACAGAGGAACTCAATCTCCAACAGGCTCCGCTCAAACAGTGAGAGATACAGGACTACATTCATATAATACTCCCTACAACTGTACAATAACTCACCCTTATGTAACAAATAATAATCCCTACAACTGTACAACAACTCATCGTTATGTAACAGATAATACTCCCTACAACTGTACAACAACTCATCCTTATGTAGCAGATAATACTCCCTACAACTGTACAAAGACTCACTTTTATGTACCAGATAATACTTCCAACAACTGCACAACAACCCACCTTTATGAAACAGATAATACTGCCTACAACTGTACAACAACTCAGCCTTATGTAACAGATAATACTCCCTACAACTGTACAACAACCCACCCTTATGTAACAAATAATAACCCCTACAACTGTACAACAACTCATCGTTATGTAACAGATAATACTCCCTACAACTGTACAAAGACTCACTTTTATGTACCAGATAATACTTCCAACAACTGCATAACAACCCACCTTTATGAAACAGATAATACTGCCTACAACTGTACAACAACTCAGCCTTATGTAACAGATAATACTCCCTACAATTAGGGCTGGGTATTATTAAGAAGTTGTCAATACAAAACATACATCGATACATAAGGCACGATACAATACATATCTCGATACAGTACACTTTTGATTCGATACGATTCACTACAATATATTCCAAATTGATTCAATGCGGTTAAATAAAAAATAAAGGCTAAATCATGATTGTGACACTAAAAGTCTTTGTTAAACCACGTCTTGTGCGTGCATTTTAATAATAAAAACAGTGAAAATATCAAATGTGTCGCATAAATGTATCGCTGTAACAAAATAATTTAGTGAAATATACCAAAAAATACTCTTGGCAATATAAAGATACAGCAGCTTACAATATCAATACTGTATCGTCACATTAAACTGTACGATATGTCCATATTTCAATATTTTTGCACACCCCTACCTACAACTGTACAACAACTCACCCTTACGTAACAAATACTCCCTACAACTGTACAAGAACCACCCTTATGTAACAGATAACCCTATGTCCTGTCAATCATCATATCTTTGCTCTGTTTTTCCTTACGCTCAGACATATATTTGTATCACTATATTTCTATTTTTTGTTTAACTTGTACATATACGTTATATAATTCTGCCTTATTTGACACCTGTCTCTCCACAGATCTGAATTGTAAAGTAGCGTAGTGCTGTGACCCGCTCGTCTCCGTCGTGATAAATAGGTTTAATCTATACTGAGGAACATTCTAGACAAAGCAATAACATTTCCATCGAGACAAGCAAATGACGAAACTTTCACCATAAAAGTTTTACAATGCACCTTTAAGTGTGGTTTGAGTCAGATTATTGATATGAGGCCTGATCACTGATATAAATCCAGCCTCCCCCTTTTTTTTTTTTTAACCAGACTAATCAATAAACAATGCATGTCTTTAGGCTACCACAAATTTCTTCACTTGACAACAGCCCTACATATTACAAAAAGATCTATGTTCAGTTCAATCTTTGGCGACAGATATTAGCCAGTGGAACAGGAAAGCGCGGTGCAGCTCACCACTGTGCTGTGGTGTAATGATAATGACAAACAGGGTGATTACATGGACGGAGGAGAAGATGGAGGAGGAGGAGATGGAGATGGAGGGGGTCTGATGGCGGCCGTGATGAGTCTACCTCGAGTGGAGCGGCTTTGGCCTTGCAGGTATTCTTGGCTGTCTCATCAGAAGCCACTGGGATCTGTGGGAGAAGAGAGGACAAGGTTTAGTCATTTCACGCTGATGTGTTTGAGTGTGAAGGCGTGACCCTAACGCAGCTGGCTCAAACACACAAAACACACATATAATAAGCAGAGGTGAGGAGGGTTAGTATAAAATGCACAGACTGTATATTCATCCATTCTTCCATCCGTTTTCTTCCGCAGAGTCACAGAGGCAGCAGTCTGAGCAGGGAGGCCCAGACTGCTCTTTCCACACAAACTTCCTCCAGCTCTTCCAGGGGTAAGAACCAGGACACGCTAGAGGGACTATGTTTCTGGGCTGGCCAGGGAACGCCTTGGGATCCCCCCAGAAGAGCTTGACTGTATGGATATAGCTAACCCACTAGCAGCCGCATTCCAAATAGGAGGCATTCCGGTAGCCTGATTCATCACTCGGTTTCACTTTGTGGAAACCGTCTGCCCTCACAGCATTAGGATTTGTTCACTCGATGGTAGGCGGGTACTTTTTTTATTTAACCAATTGCTGCTATTTCATCGTGGTATATGTAATGCGCCAAATCCAGTAGGGAGAAGGGCAATAACGTCTTTCCCCTTGATCAAATTCAAACATTCTCTTAGTTCCGACTTTAAATCCTCGATCTCGGGAATTGTTGCCAACGTAGAATGTCTGGCTTCGTCTACATCCATCTCGATGCTTTGTTTACTGTTGTGCTGTACCGCAAAAAAGACCCAGACAGGCGCTTGAGTTTGACGTCATGGCTTCACAGCTCTTCGCTGATTGGCCGGTGCGTGGTCTACAACTTACGGGGTTCTTACAAACCCTCTAGCGTATTCTGATTCCTGACCTAGTCGCTGAAGAGAAATGAAATTGAGCGGAGGCACTAGGTGGCACCAGCCTGGCTAGCGTTCCGGCTCTATCAGCTGTGTTTCCAATTGACGTTGCATTGGAAAACTGTCACCCCTCTCTCTGTTACTGCTGTGAGCCTCGTCATATTGGTCTTAAAATGTTTGTATATATTTTTTTTATTTAGCTATTTTTTCAGTAAATAAATTCCTATTATTTGCCTCTATAACTCCAGGCCTCATGAGCTTCATTTGACTGGAGCCAAACGCTACTGGTGATGCCACATTCCCTTAGTCCACTTCTTTATACAGTCTATGATAAAATAGTATTTTGGAGGTTAAGGTTATGGCATACTTTGATGTCTCCACAGGCAAATTTGTCATGAGTATTTGAGCCAACACTCAGTGCTGCTGGGGTAACTGGTCATCAAGGTTCTGTTCTTAAACCTGCCTCAAAGTCCTCATCTTCACCAAAATACCTGCTCTTAAATCTAACTGTAGCTTTAACCAGATTGTGAAACAAACAATTATAAAAACTACTGTGAAAACATTAGGTAAATTAAAGGCAAAAGTATGTTATATTCAGCTCTTTCGGTCAGGCCTGTGCAGACACCATCCATCCTTTCTGATCACCTGTTACCCCAATACAGTTTCATCATTGTATTTTTATATTCATTATATGTGGTGCGGTGACCTAAGTATAATTGTATTTCCATTTCCCTTGATATATTATATAACCTGGCTCTCTAAATTAAATTACAGCGGTGTTGGCAGTGTCACCAGCATTTGACCCATCACTCTTGCTGCTGTGGCAACCAGTCACCCAGGCCCTGTCCCTGTTGCTCTTCCTGTTGTTTGGCAGAAATGCACGAGGAAAACAAACTGTGCAAACATGTCAGGAGCGATGGCTGTGAGATCCATCTCCAGATCTTGAGGTAGGCTTGGTCATGTGTGCATGTCATGTTTTCTGTTGATCAGTAGCTGCTAGTTGCTGGAGAAAATGGATCCAGACATGGAAAGAACATCCAAACTCCACCCAGCCTGGGTGAGCAAACAACATGGTATTACAAAAAATGAAAATCAACAAAAACATGACATTGTTTATTTCTGCAATGACTTTTATTTGGTTGATATGATATAAAAGTAAGATTTTATTTTTGTCTCCCACTCAAAAAAACTGGATATATAGTTTAATATAAACTTAATATAGGTTGGTTGTGGGTTTTGCTACGTACCAATATTTTAAATGTCATTACATAAAACAGATAAGAACATTTATTTCATGAATTAGGGCTGGGCTATATGGCCAAATAATAAAATCTTGATTTCTTTTTTGCACACATGGATGATTACAATTTTAAGTCAGAGCACTGACTATCTTTCAGATTGGGAAAGTTCTTTACGTATTCATCATATCATAATAATTAAGAAACTGTAAACTGACACACAGTACATTTTTATAGCTATATCATTGTAATTGTACAATAACCCTGTTTTGCCAGCATGATAATCAGGAGTAAGTCTGTTGCATAATAATTCTTCATTTAAAAATTTTGCAATTTCTCTAAGTCTCAGTTATTAAAAAGTCGATCCGGAGTACAAGTCGCACCAGCCAAAAAATGCATAATGAAGAAGAAAAAAACATATATAAGTTGCACCAAACTATAAGTTGCACTTTTTGGGGGAAATTAATTTTATAAAATCAGAGACCAAGAACCAACATGTCATCTTGAAAGTCAAGTTCTAGTAATATCAATAGAACAGAGAACAACAGGCTGTTAACGTCACATATGAACAGTTCTTCAGATAAACTATAGCATAAACAACAGAACAGAACAAGTTTACCAAACTCTCCATCTCACTCCAAATTACTAAATCCATTGAATTCTTCATCCTCTGTGTCACTTCTGAGCAACTCCACGACCTCCAGAGGTAAACGGAGCGGCGCTTCCTCTTCTGAGTAGCTGTCGTCAGGCTCAGCATCAGTTCCAGTTAGAATTATTCTGGCCTTTCTGAATCCTGACAGGATGGTTTCGATTGTCACTGAAGTCCAGGTTTTGTCGATCCATCCACTGACACCCAGGAAAGTTGCATGGTGCACCCTCCCCGCTTGTCACAAGTTTCTCGCTCACTCCAAACTTTCTTTCTGCTGCCCGATTGCCATTTTTAGCTGCATATTTCGCTATTTGCAGTTTGAAATCTGCAAAATTAGATTTTCTTTTTGGGGGCATACATGTGTTCAATCTTCTCAGTTGTCTTTATAAGTTCAATTTTCAGTGGTACAGAAGTAATGGTGCAATCAACTGACATGACACAGACAGGACAGTGGCTCTTTCTGCAAGAGACATGTGCAGTAGAGCCAGTGGTACAGCCTAGAGCGCCCTCTAGCGGCTGTCAGTTTGAAAATTTTAATATATAAGTCATACCAGAGTATAAGTCGCAGGGCCACCCAAACTGTGAAAAAAGTGTGACTTATCCAAAAAAGTACGGTCATCTTTCCTGTAAAATATAGGGTACAAATAAAAAATTTGATTGTGAAACCATTAAAATAAAGGCAGAAGTTATATGCAACTCTTTCTGTGCAGACACCTTCCATCCTCCTCCCTCTGTCCCTGCAATACTTTTATATTCCTGTATTTTTCCACATGCTGTGCCGTGACATAAGTATAACCTTGTATTTCCCATGACATATTTCAAACCTCTAAATTAAATTACCGTGGTGTGTGCAGTGCCTCCTGTAGCACGGCTGGTTCCCGAGCGGAGTGAACGCTGCTCATACCTCCGGACACATCCACATTTCCTCACATTTCCTCACACATCCTTATGGTTTTTCATGCTGTCGTGGCCCTGTGCTCCAGCTCAGTGTTTACAACCATGGTAAATCGCGTTATGAACAACAGCAGCAACAGCAGAACATAGCCAGCAGGTCTCTGTATATCACACATCAGCGGATTCATATTAACCATCAGAAAACACCATTGTCTTTGGAGCGAGACAGCCTGGAGCGATCCCATGTGTTAACTGTAGCGCTCCACACAGTTTTAGAGATTTTTATGAACATTAAAGTGCTCATAGATTATTTTTTCCTCGTATTTGAGCAAAATTTGTCTTGGCGTTGTACTAATATTGTAGTTTAGTTGAAGCTATGTACCACAGGCATATTATGATCACTATTACTTCTGCTGCCGCTCCACAGTGTTAGTCACATTTCCATTACGTTAATTACAATTCACATAGTTTAATTTAATTCCTTTATTTAGACTTGTATTTTCTAATTTGGATACACACTTTACTTACACTTGTTTCTTTTTCTTTCAATGAAAAGTCAACCCTTGGCAGAGACGACCTTCTCCAAACCAAGAAGAGAAGTACTATTATTTTCTGTATTATAATTATTTGTCTTATTGTTACTTTGATTAAGTTAGTAGTTTTAGTTAATCCTTCAGTGTAATTGCTCTTGTGCCCCTCTTGTGTTCAGTTTTAGTTAGTCCTCCTGCATTTAAACACCCCCGTTCCTTTGTCTGGTTGGGTTAGTTTTGTTTTGTTCATTTTGGTTTAAGTTAACCCCAGTTGGACTTCAATTTTTGGACTAATTTGAGCTTTTGTCAACCACAAACTCTTTATTTACGGATGGAAGAATATAAATAGATTCTTTCTGACCCCTGCACAGAGGAAATATGCAGATACGAAATGTTGGAGATCCTGTGGTACTTCCAAGGCGGATCACTTTCACATTTTTTTGCGGAATGCCCACTATTGAAATCATATTGGACGGGAGTTAAAATGATTACTGATAAAGTAGCAAACTGTAGTGTTCCCCTAAATTTTGAAGTTCTTTATCTGGGTAATATTGATATACTGAATTTAACTAGAAGGAAAATGATGCTGTTGGCTAACAAAATGCAATCACCAAAAGATGGAGAACGGATCAAATACGTAAGGCAGAAGAGTGGGTAGATGTAATGCTTAATATATACAATATGGGAAAGTGACGGCATCAGTTAGGCTGGAGATAGACCAGTTTGAAAATTTATGGAGGGGATGGGTGAAGTATATTAGACCAGGCATGTCCAAACTATGGCCCGGGGCCCAAATGCGGCCCTCAGACAAATTTTTCTTGGCCCTCAGACGTTCAGGTGAATTGGCCCAAATTACATTGCATCAAAAAAAAAATACTTTTTGCTGCAAGTTTTTTGAAAATCTACCTTGATAAAGTTCATATTTAAAATTTAGTGTGCGGTTTTAAGGATCTTAGCAGGAATAAAGTCTGATGGCTCATTCTAACATGCTAAACATGCACATATTTCATCTATTCTCTTTATTGAGCCCTTGATTGGCCCTCTGCTTTGTCTGTGTTTAGATATGTGGCCCTTGATTTAAAAAGTTTGGACACCCCTGTATTAGACAAACACGGTCTGACTTTGTATAGAGTCTGAAAATTAGCAGTCTGTTTAGAAATAAGTCTTTGGCATAATGTATATTAATGTATATGATAATGTTTTAAAGCACACCCTGGTTTTACGCTACAATGTTAATTTTGGGTTATTTAATTCTTTTTTTTTAAGAGTGTATATGTATGTAGGTATATGTATCCGAGTATATGTGTGTGTATATGTATGTGTACATGTGTATGTATATGTATATACTATATGTATATGTGTGTGTATGTGTGTATATATAGTACAGGTACGAGATATTACTATGAAACAAAAATCCTGTAAGTCTATCTATTTCAACTTAAATAAAAAATAAATAAATAAATAAAATTTTACACCTTTGCTTTATTTGTTTTGATCTAGGTCTGAGCTCCTCCTTCAGTGTATCTTCAGTGTATCTTCAGTGTATCTTCAGTGTATCTTCAACAACAATCTGATCAGACTGAAGAAGCTGCTTGGATGTGCTACGAAACATCCTCAATCAAAAACTTTTATCGAGAAGACAGAATTGAATTTTTCTTCTGTTATCTTTCTCTGACCACACAGTTTCTAAGTGGCTGCTTGCTGTGGAATATTACAGATGGCTCGGTAACACTGCTGCTGGGATTATGTTGTTTTTACTTATCTCATGTTTGTGCATTTCCACATGCTCCTTCAGCTGATATTTAGCATTAGCTGGCTCATTTTGACCACTGATACTGCATTTCTCAGGAGACACGCTAATAAATAAGCTTAATTTGCAGTTTCGAGAACACACCTGCACGGCGGAAGGATGCACATTTTAGTAATGAGGCTTTTGAGGTAATTTGTGGAGCATGTTTAGGAGCAGATAAATATACGGAATTGGGCAATAAAGTCTGAAGAGACAGATTTTTTTATTGCTTAAAAGGTTCTATATTACATAAAACTGACTCTTGTGAGCTTTAAAGGGACAGCTCGGAATTTTAGACATAGGGCCTCATTTCCTAATGAGCCAGAGTGCTGTAGATGTGCGGAGACACTTTAAAAATATCCCATCCAGTCCTTGTGTTTGCAGAGGTGGCTGGTGTTAGGCTAGTCAATGGCCATAGTTATCCTGCCACTAAAAACAGTCTCACCCACTCCACAAAACACCCGAAGCAAATCTATTATTACGCCAGATGTGAATGTCTGTATTGATAGAATAATTGTAGAAGTAAAACCAACCTTGCATTTGAAGGATTTATGTCTGAGCAGCAGCAGTGAGTTGTACTTCCTGATAGAAAGCTTGGCAGCGGCGGACTGACCTAGCACAAGGGTCTTCTTCTGTGAGCTACTTTTTTGCAAAACGAAAAAGCCAGAGAGCTACTAATTTTAGTGGTCCCTAGAAATTTTGTAAATATGAGAGCCATGGCAAGCTGTAGATGAGGTACAGTTAGATGCCAATAAAACCTAACCCATTATCCAGTAATTAGTGCACAAAATTAGACATCAAAATGATAAATTTACAATGGAAATATGCATTTAATCAATCAAATTTGAGTTATTCAGCACCGTGGTATGATTCAGAAATGCCTTGGTAAGCTACTTGGAAGGGGGTGGAGAGCTACTGTTAAATCTTGAGCTACAGGTTAGAGACCCATGACCGAGCACCTGTCTTAACGGCAAAGTAAAATCCTGCTACTGCTGAGAAAATAGTCTATCAACATGCGACGACTCATGCAATGCAAGGTTAGTTTTATTTCAAACATTATTCTATCAACACAGACATTCACATGGACAGTCGGGTGTAATAATAGATTTGCTTCAGGTGTTTTCTGGAGTGGGTAAGACTGTTTTTAGTGGCACTATAACTATGGCCATTGACATGCACTAACCTAGCACCAGCGACTTCTGCAAATACAAGGACTGGATGGAATATTTAAAAAAGTGTCTCCATACGTTTCCAACACTCTGGCTCACTAGGAAATGAGGTCCTATGTCCAAAATTCTGGACTGTCCCTTTAAGTTATGTTATAATACTGTTACCTCCTCAAAAACAAACCTGGAGTTTGTTTTGATTCATTCACACATGTTTGAGTAATCCTTTCTTATGAGTTTGTCTACATCTCCATTGCTTAACATGCTTTATTCCACTTTGTGATGTTTTCAAGTTAACAATTACTTTTTACCTTTAGTTCAGCAGAGATTTCCAAATCCAGGACTGAAATCATCCTAATGATTCTAGTGAAGGTGCATGGAGTTTAAAAACACAGTGGAGCACTTCCTGTATCACCACATGACATCACAATGTGGAGTGTTTTTTTGGCTTGAGAGAATAACTGAACTTAAATACGATGGGTTTGTGTGTTAAAAATGTGTGAATGAAACAAAACACAACTCCAGGTCTGTTAGTGATGAGGAAACTACATTACAACAGATCAGCAAATAACGCAATATGGGCCCTTTAAAAATGTTATGAAATGTTTTTAATGCCCACAGCACTGACAGAGTGTAGAGGAGAACATACTAATTGCCCTAGCCTATAGAAACAACATGAAATCCTGTGCTACGCCATGCTATAGCCCTGCTTACATGTGTCTCGTATAAGTACCAATCAGGCGATAAAGACACAAGTGCATACATTAACATAGTAATTATGTGTACGCATATTCAGCCTGGTTGTTGTATAAGATTAATCAAGCTACAAAACACCGTGAACTCCTTGCATACAGTGTGTAGCAAGCTTGTCAGCATTTAAAAATGTCATTATGCAGGAATATATAGTAGCCTACACTCAACCCTTTCTATTAAGTGTTGCATTAATAAGTCTGCAATGGGTATGTGATATAAAGCCTTGCTGCCAGGGAAACTGGAAGGTTTATGGTTGTATCCCTGCTTCAGCCATTGCATAAAGTTGGAGCAAGACACTTGAAATATATTGCCAGTTTTATCTAGCCAGGCTGGGGTCACCTAGTGCCTCTGCTCAATTTCATTTCTCTCCAGCGACTACATCAAGAATCAGAATACACTAGACGGTTCGCAAAAAACTGTTGTAGACCGCACACCAGCCAATCAGCTCTGAGCTGTGAAACCATGAAACCAAACTCAAGTGCCTGTCTGGGTCCTTTTTGTGGAACAGCACAACAGTAAATAAAGCGGTCGAGATGGATGTAGACGAAGACAGACATTCTGTGTTGGAACCAATTCCTGAGATCGAGGATTTAAAGCCAGCAAAAAGAGAATGTTTGGTGAATTTTATCAAGGGGAAAGACATTATTGCCCTTCTTCTTATGGGATTAGGTGCATTACATACGTCACGACCAAATAGCAGTGATTGGCGAAATTAAAAAAAGTACCCATTTGAACTTTTATTGCCACAAATCAATTCACATCAATATATAGTACAAAAAATAAGGCATGTTAGGGCATAAGTGTCTTATTTGAAAAGTCAATAATTGGACCCTACTTCTTTTCAAAAGTTGGCACCTTTAGCTGTAAGTGATCAGTTAACAGTTCCATTGTATAAACTTATCTGATTTTTGATATCCACTGATTAATGGTTGGTGTCTCAGGTTTCAGCCTGTAGATAGTAATAATTTTTCTTGCAGTCATCAGAAGAAGAAGATGCACTGATCATGAGAAAGATCATCAGGAAATGCATCTAGCAAAAACTGGGTCCAATGAGAAGTCAACAGCCATTATATTTTGTAGAACATCTTTAAGAGAAGCAATGTATATTGGGACAGTCCTAAAATATGGGTTTGGTCACCCACAAGTCCACCATTCCTCCAACATTCGTCACTAAGACTACATTTCAAAATAAAAGTTTTCAGCGGGTTTCCAAAGAATTTTAATTTGACCTTCCAGTCAAACTCCTTCCAAATTTGACTTCACACCCTCTATGACAGCCAGAACAAACACTCCCCCAGGTATCATCATCCAAGGTTACATTGATTTTCATTTATAACGCCATTTTCAGATCTATGTTATAATGCTGTTTCCTCATCACAAACATACCTGGTGTTGTGTTTTGTTTCATTCACACATGTTTTATGCACAAACCCTGCATATTTAGGCTGAATTCTTCCCTCAAATACATCTTCACTAGAGTCATTTGGATCATTTCAGCCTTGGAATTGCCGATCCCTACTGAACAAAATATACTCAAACATGTGTGGACGAAACAAAACACAACTTCAGATCTGTTTTTGAGGGGATAATGGCATTATAACATGGCTTAAAGCTACCAAGAGTCAATTCTGTGCAACATAGGATCTTTAAAGACAAATCAAACCACTAATAGAATTTTATCTTATCTGGTGAAAAAGAAAATTGCATTAAACCCGCTCAATGTATTGATTTAGCCGTATTGTTTGGGGTCATACTTCATTTGATCATTAGAATTACTTTGACCTCATGTTGACACTGGGGTTAGGATGGACGGGGCATAGGCTGTGTTGATACTCTGCAGTGACATCATGCTGGGGGTGTTCTACATGCATCGCTACTGGCAGAATGTTTATCAGTTACACAATGCACATCCAGTCACAGCTCTCTGACTCTTTCTGTTTCTCTGAGGTGAGAGTGACTAACTGAAAAACTGTTGGCTCATGCTGGCTAGTTTGTGACTCAGTTTTACGAGAGACTTTAGGGATTTGTTTGACAGCACAAATCAGCTCACCTGTTCCAGCTAACCGCGACCAACTTTCTGGTCAGACAGTAAAATAAAGCTCAGATTAAAGTCTAAAGGCCGCCACACACTGAAGGATTTTTCAGATTTTTTTAAATGCACGACAAAAAGCGCACACCACAGACATGAAGAGAATCTTGTAAGACTTCAAATCTCTGATCGCAAAGACTGCAGCAGGATCAACAGGACAACAGGATAGAAAGTTGTGAGCGAGATGGCGTCAGCTGTTTCCTGTAAGATGACTGGCTCTGTGACTCTTAAGCAGGGGTCATCAAACTAAGGCACATAGGTCAATTTCGGCCCCTTTGCCCCTTTGCCCCTTTGCCCCCACCACTTGAACTGTCCCTATGAGGCAATCCTCAAAAGTTGTCATGGCCTATTTTTTTGTTTTTAATTATTTTTGGCAAATAACACGTCTGCATCTTATATTTTGCTGATTTCAATTAAAAATGATATTTATAAGAAGTATTTATATTTAAATAATTATATGACATATTTTTGCTGCCAAATTTTCATCACCTGACAAGCACAAAATCAAACAGTGACCATCAACGCACGCGCAGAGTTCTGTAGTGCAGTTAAGGACAGCAAAATGATGAAAAGTTGACAGAGTGCGCCGAGTTTTCAAGGAACAGTGGACAACCAATTATTTTTTTGTCCAGTGTAAGAACCATGCAAGTTTGTCTGATCTGTAAAGAAAGTGTGGCAGTTTTCAAAGAATATAATCTGTGTCGTCAGGGTCATACAATTCTGTTATACAGTACGGCCGCCCGACCCCGGCCCCCATCACAGTCAGAAACGAAAATGTGGCCTCCAGAGAAAAAAGTTTGGCAACCCCTGTGTTCAAAAGATAAGAGCACTGCACTTCTAGTTTAGCTACAAGTCAAATCTGTGTTATTAGTTGCGAAATGTGTACTTCAGATGCATAAAAGATTGGCGATAAAGTACACAGGAAGTAAAGTCACTATTGCCAATCTGCAGCTTCGGACCAATCCGTGCGCTGTGAGATTGTAAAAAGACTTTTTACTTTCAAAGAAGGCTTCAAACTGGATTAATAGAGCGGTTTTGTGGACTGGATGTCATTATTTGCGAAGGACAATTTCTATGGATAATGTGGATGAGATGCTGCACTTTAAATTTACCACTTTACGAGAGCTGAGGAATAAAGTCTTCTCATTATTTTCGCTCTTTCCCGAGTTTGTATCTTGCGCCTCTGTGTCTGTCACTCCTCTGCCCCAGACGCTCTGTTTTATCGGCTCTTACTGTGGTTTGGTCGTTACGATATGACTGAGCGGCTCAGAGTCACATTGACACCACACATATGAGGAGCACAGCGACTTCAAAACTTGGGGAGAAGCAAATTGCAGTCAAAATCGGGACAAATTCTCCTGTAGTGTGTGGTGGCCTTAACTTGAGAAACAGAGCCTTAGACAGAGCAGAGCTTCAGTTAGAATCACATCCCAAGAGAATGTTGATGACATCAGTTGCAAATGATCAATATAAATACAACGCCAGTCCTGAAATGGTCAAAATGGCGTCTTCTTTGTCCAACCGATCACCTGTCCTGGCCTCACTCACAGGACACTAGATATAATCATAGACTGACAATGAGTCCAATCTCTTCAATAATCTGTTATTCAGAGTGTAGTAGTGAGGATTAGTGCGAGCAACTACCGCAGAGAAAATGTAATCCTAAAAATCAAACTAGGTCGAAGCAAGGCAACTGAAAAAAAAACATGGACTTTTCACCAGACCCAGAGGGAATTATGTTTTTTAGTTGCTTTCCATTACAAAGAATTGCTTTGATATCGGGCATTCAAGGTTTTCAAAGCAGGAAACTACAAACACAGTGAACACACTAAATACAGTATATAGGAAAACTCTTGATTAATGCACAGGATAATGGACTTTGTCACCTATAGAACATTTGTGGATATATCTTTTAAATATATCCATTTCAGTTTCTTGTTTTTTACAACAACAAAAAATCAGATTGTACTGTTGCCAGAAAAAATATAAAATATCTCTTGGTGATAAATAATGAATCCATTTGCGAAGCCCGATGAGTTTTTGGAATACAGACAAAGGTTTATTCTTCTTGTTACAGCAGATATGGACAGGGCCCAGGCCTGCCCTGGCCACAGACCAACAGCCTCTCCTGAGTATCCTCTCTACAGTCACCCCTTCTCTCCCTCTCCCCCAGAGCATCTGAACTCCGGGTATTTATACAGAAATACAAGTTACATACATAGCAAAGCAGAGTGATGTTTGTTTCTCAGACAAGTGCTAATCAACTACATTTATATAACTTACATTTGAGGACAGCTAAGACAACATACAGTTTCCTGTGGGGTGGGGACAATACATGCATCCCGAATTTCAGACTTCCGGTCATTACACAATGCATACTGGGAAGGGCCCTCTGAAAAAGTGAGCATCAAACCGCCCTGTTTGATTTCCAAATGGGATGTGGCTATTGTCAAAGCCGATCTTTTCTAGTCTTTTGAACCGTGTTGCTTTTGTTTCTGGTTTTGATATTGTTGTATTTTAGTTATGGGATTCAGACATCGTAATCGTGTGGTTGTTTGATGTCCTAGCAGCGGAAAACTGCTCGAAAAATGACCTTTGGAAGTTTTGTGAACTCAATAAATGCAAAAAAAAATTTCAAACTGTTTCCCTTCCCAACGGAATTGAAAAATAGTGAAAGGCGAAGGCGATGGCCAGTACTGATACACAGGAAGGATGAAAAAGGAAACCTTTGACTGCCTAAGAAATCATCCCAAGTTTGCAGTGAACATTTTGTATGTGGAGCGCCATTAAAGCAAAACCCCAATCCCTCGCTCGACCTTGGTTACGAATTTAAAAAGTCAACACCAAAGGGAAAGGCACCAGCTGTTCACCAAGAAACACCTTCTACTGCAAAACGACGAAGACGTGATGTTGCTGTAAAGCCACAAGAACAAGAAAGTGCAGCTCAGCCTGTTTGTCTTCTGTACCTCTCACTTAACAAACAGGATTTTGTTTTGATGGCGCTCCACATACAAAATGTTCACTGCAAACTCGGGATGATTTCTTAGGCAGCCAAAGGTTTCTTTTTTGCCCTTTTACCTTTACGGGCTTCGGAAGTTTGGGAAACCGGAAGTCTGAAATTCGGGCTACATGTATTGTGTCTGCTGAGCCTTTGCACATGTTACTGACTGCTCTGGTCTCAGGGAGAAATCACATTCATTTATACAAAGACGGACTGACAAATCTTTTCTTCACAATACAAATTTCCATTACAGTGAGATCATGTTTGGCGGGGCTTGAGACATAACAGAGGGCGTGGGGACAAGACTGATATTAATCTGTATAAAAAGTACAGCAAGATATCGTTCTAGATTTATCAGACAAAAGCAATCTGTATTTTAGTCAGTACAGAAATGCACCATTCAGGCACTAGTTTCCCAGTCAGTAAAAGACAGCAAACGCAATTTCTAAAAGTAGCCATATTGATTCAGTGAGGGGTCATTTTGGTCATTCTGTTTGTCAAGTGTTTGAATAGTTATGGTAATAATAATAATGCATTGGTCTTATATAGCACCCAAAGCTCTTCACAGTGCATTTTTCTTTCACTCCACCACACTCTCTTATGGGGGCAATGGCGCAGAAACATCAAACTGGAAGACGGAGCTCCATGGGTTGTTTTTTTTTTTTTGCTATTGACAGTCAATTACAGCTGACAACTTACGGAGGTTAACAATTCACTTCTTAAAACTGTGCTAAAAAGTCTGCAAATTAAACTACAAATTCAGTTACTTCACAGACACTTCCTTCTTTTTGAAAATTCATATCTAAGCTATGGCCTGGGGTCCAAATGCAGCCCTCAGACCCATTTCTTGAAGCCCTCAGGTTTCCAAGTGCAATTGACCCATATTTCTCTAAATAGTAATTTTAATTTTAGGCAAGTTTTTTTTTAGTCTACCTTGATAAAATGAATATCAAGTACTCAGTGTGTCCTTTAGAGGATCTTAAGAGGGATGAAAGTCTGGAGGCTCATTCTAACCTGTTATACTTTATTATATTAAACTATTATAAATTGTTCTCTGTATTAACCACTAGACTCTTTGTGTGTGGATATATGGGGACCCTTGATGAGAAAAGTTTGGACACCTCTGTTCGTGATCAAAAGCTACAAAAATCCAGTATGCATTTAAAGGGACAGTTCAGAATTTTGGACATAAGACCTCATTTCCTAGTGAGCCAGAGTGTTGGAGATGCATGGAGACACTTTTTTAAATATTCCATCCAGTCCTTGTATTTGCAGAGGTCGCTGGTGCTAGGCTAGTGCATGTTAATGGCCATAGTTAAGCCACTAAAAACAGTCTTACCCACTCTACAAAACACCCGAAGCAAACCTATTATAACATCGGACTGTCTATGTAAATGTCTGTGTTGATAGAATAATTTTAGAAGTAAAACCAACCTTGAATTTGAAGGATTTATGTCTGAGCAGCAGCAGCGAGTTGTACTTCCTGATATAACGCTTGGCATCGGCGGACTGATATATGAGAAAATAGTCCCTCAACATGCGACAATTCAGGCAATGCAAGGTTAGTTTTAATTTCAAACATTATTCTATCGACACAGACATTTACATCGACAGTCTGGCGTAATAAAAGATTTGCTTCGGGTGTTTTTTGGAGTGGGTAAAACTGTTTTTAGTGGCAGGCTAACTATGGCCATTGACACGCACTAGCTTAGCAGCAGCAATCTCTGCAAATACAAGGACTGGATGGAATATTTTAAAACGTGTCTGTACATGTCTCCAACACTCTGGCTCACTAGGAAATGAGGTTCTATGTCCAAAATTCCAAACTGTCCCTTTAAGATATTGTCAATGTTGCCTCCACTATAGTTTGATTGTAATTGTACATGAAAATTAAGAGCAAAGTAAACATGTCATTTTACAAGTTTATTGTCAAAAGCCATCTGCACTGTTTTCCTACTGCCATTTATTATTATGGTATTATGTTTAATTACACTGTCACGATGCCTTGTTCATGAGCATAAAAAGCTGTAATAATTCATGTTAAAAAAAACTTTATGTGGTATTCTTACTAAAAGTGTGTGTAGGGACAAAACATCTCATCTCTAAAGGTTCCAGACCAGGCCACTTTTCATTTTCATTTTCATGCTGTCTTTATAAATCACAAAATTGACACTGAAAGTCATAATAATGCATTTGATTTATATGGCGCTTCTTGCAATATTTTACTGTGCATTATTCACTCACTCCACATTCGGTGATTGTAGCTACAGCTGTCCTGGCAGAGACTGAATTTGACAAACAAGTAAATGCGGTTGTAAAATCTGGCTTTTATCATTTGTGGCTTTTATCTAAAATTAAACCTTTCTTATCTTTTAAATCATTTGCACATGTCACACACACTTTTATCTCCTCTCATTTAGACGACTGTTTCTTTACAGTTTCTTTCTCACTTACAGTAGGGCCAAAATTCTGCTGCCCGACTTTTAATTGGAACCAAAAAACGAGCACATTACCCCGATTTTAGTGTTGTTACACTGCCTTCCAGTTCGTTTTAGTTGATTTTGAGATGTTATTGTTTGTTTTTAAAGCTTTGAATAGACTGGGCCCACAGTAAGTTTCGAACCTCATCTAAATGTACACCCCCGTGTGCGCTCTGAGGTCCAAGGGCCAGCTCCAGCTCATGGTGTCTAAGATGAGACTTGAAACTAGGGGGGACAGAACCTTCTTTGTAAGCTCTGGAACAATCTGCCCCCCCTCGTCCGCACAGCCCCCCACAGTGGAGTGTTTTAAGTCTCGTCTCAAGACCCACTTTTATTCTCTGGCTTTTAACACTGCGTGAGTTTCCTCAAGAGTCTTTCATTTATTGTATTTATTTGACTGATTTACTGCTATTTTATGATTTTTATGGTTTTGCTTTTATTTGATTTGACTAGTTTTATTGTTTTAGGACTGACATGATTTTAGCAATTTACCTTTTTGTTGTCTTCATTTTATGATCTCTGTGCAGCATTTTGGAAACTGCTTTGTTTGTAAAATGTGGTATATAAATGAAGTGGATTTGGACTGACAGAAGCAAGGCTGGCAAACTGCACCACCAACACTCTCCACTTTCATACTAGGCCATGTGGGCAATGTGTCTTGCCTAAGGACACAAAAACCTGGTATTCCCAGCCGTCTTCCATCCTAGCACTAACCAGGCCCTGCCCCACTTAGCTTCTGAGATCTGGTGAGCTTTGACAGGTTTTTTTGCTCAAAGTCATGCAGTCATTTTTGTACTTACGCCTGCTTTAAAAATGAGACCTCGATTGAGCTGAAACATCCAGACAAATAGCCTGCTTGTGCATTCATCCCATCGCCACATTCCTGGCATGATCTGAATGAGTTTGAATTTCCTGCAGCCTGGATTGATCTGATGTTAGCTAGAGACAGTTTAGTCCCAAATCGATCACTTTCATCACTGACATCTCTACCTGCCAGAGTCTAATCATAGTTTTACATCAGGGAAGTGGCAGTTTGTAAAGAAAAGTTCAAATGAAAAGTACAAAGATACAAAAGTAGTGAGCTGATTTCTAAAAAAGAAATACTTCTATGTCATTAACAAAAAAATTCCATCCAAATGATGTGCAGTGCTGATTTACATGCAAGTGCGGCATTTTTCTGTCAGCTGAAACATTCATTTAACAAAATAATAGTGTTGCCTTGTATTTTTTCCTAAAGCCATTAGCATTAGCCCGCAAAGAACGCAATTCTGAATAATCCAGAGGGGGTCAGATGAGGTCGAGCCCATCAACCTCATTTATGTGAGATCAAAGCCTCACTTAGAGTCATTATTGAGCGTCTAAACCTTTTTGGTATTTTACCTTAGGTAACAATTAGACAGAGAGAGAGATACTTTATTGATTCTGAGTGAAATTCAAGTTCTGCTGCAGCAAAATTTCCACTGTGCTTCTCAGTGGCCTTTGCGTCCAAGTCAAATGTTTAACAGGAGGACTGGTCAGGGAGGGTCAGCAGATCCTGTGGAAAAGCCAAAAGTGTCCCTCCTCTGTGCCCTGCAGCATCACAACAGCCTCCAGGGGGCGCCAGGTCAACACAACAGGAAAGGCCTAACTTTCTGCTGTTTCGGTTGGTGACGAAAGGGTTCGTTCTCTAAAAGTGTTTCTTCTGTAAGGTCTTATGACACATTTGACACCACATATGGTGTAAAAAAAAACCTGTAGCATCGTGAATGTCTATAGCTAAGTTTCCATGGATACAAGAAAAACTATAATTTTACACAATCCACACTCCTTCATTTGTGTCCTTTGAACTTTACATACTGCACTTCTTAGTTGGTTAAATCCCATGATATGACCATGGTGGTAAGTTAAAGTGTTAAACTGACATCTGAGGCAAAATCTCAAAGACTTTCAGTAAAGATTTCCAAAGGTGTGGCTGTTGTAAACATTTAGTTGACCGTGATATTTATGAAACTATACTTAAATATCACTAAATAAACACGTTATATACTTATATACCTTACTTTTCACCATGCATTTGTATATAAAGGAGCTTTGATATGATGATGTAACTTGCATTGCTTAGCCAACTGAGTTACAGCAACAGGCAAAGAGAATTTTGTATCTATGAACGTCCCAGCAGATTTAACCAAAACCAGTGATTTGTCCCAGATTTATAAAAGAAATGACCCTGGTGTCCCTAGTTTTGATCAATCTGATACCTAAAAATAACCAAAACACAAAGAAAATACTGCCTCACGTGTCAGTTATGAATGGGCTGAGTGCATAACAATTAATTCTTAATAAATTCTAACTCTAATAAATCCTAAATTCTGCACTCGTTTCTTAATTTTATTACCACCACCAACCACCCAAAAAAAAAAAAAAAAAAAAATGGGGAAAATCTGGTCACCCTGTACTAGTTTATCTATGTGCCCATGTCCAACCAGGAAATAAAATTTACAAACTAGAAAAATATAGTCAAGAATCTTTTGTAAAATCATAAATATAACAATGTTTGAGCTACGTTGTCTAACCTGCCAGAAACACTTTAAGTTTTTCCATTCAATAAAACCCATCTCTCTCCTCCATCATTCATCCACCAAACTTGATGAAGTACCTGCAGATCGGTGACTCCGTGGTCGGTGAAGTTCAGCACGTAGATGTTGGCCTGTCCTCCCACGTAGAGCGTGTCAGTGCCCTCCTGGTGGTACATGCTGATGTAGTTCTCCGCTTTGCTGAAGTGGAACCTGGGGGGCTCTGCGGAGACAAAGATAATAAAGAGGTAAGTAATGAGCTGGCAGCCGTGGAGTTTCAGGTGGATTTATTGTTGTCTGATCCGTGGGGCTAAGGAGCTAAAAGTTTAATTACTTGGATGGAGGCAGACAATATCAAATTAGGCAAAACAGAATGGTGATTTGAACTTGAGGATTAAAAGGCTTTGTGAAGAAAGGTGTTGTGTCTCTGAGGGAGTGACGTCAATCTCGTCTTGTAACAATAGAATGTATAAAGAAATGGAATAAGGGAATGTGACGTCAACCGCAGTGTTCAGTTCCAGTCAAATGAAGCTCATGAGGCTTGCAGTTATAGTATTTGGAGTCAGTTCCATCACTGCAAAAATCAAAATCTAGTCAAGTTAAGATGCCTTGAATTAAGAAAGTTTTATCATGATTTGACAAGTAAAATGATCTGCCAGTGGATCAAGACTTTTTGTACTTAAAATATGAAAATACAACTTTCTACAAAAAAAAAAACAAAAAAAAAAAAAAACAAGTTATGGCACTTAAAATAAATAAAAAATAAATAAATAAATAAAACATAATTGAATGTTGTTTGACTTAAAAAAAAAAAAAAAATGAATAAAAAAAATAAAAAATAAACACACACACACACACACACTTTTTCCACTCTTAGATAATTTTACTTGTCAAATTGAATCTACTCAACTTACCTACATATTGTTTTTTTTTCCCAATGATATTAGGAATAGGACGTTATTTATCAACAAAATAAAAAAAATTAAAAACACCAAAACCATGAAGAGTGGGTTAATACAAACATTTTAAGGCCAAAATGATGAGGCTCACTGCAGCAGTTACAGAGTGTCGTGGTTTGTAATTGACGAGAAAATAATAATATGGTGTAGTCAAAATAGTGTTGGTGATTTTATTTACAGAAGTGTGCAAATTAGAGAGAAAAAAAAGTGAAAAATAGATATATTTACAGTCTGTAGCGGTCTTTAAACGCCAGGATGAGTGTGCGTGTGCATGTATATCAGCACTATGGACTCTTCCATCACACAGAGAGAGGGGTGACAATTTTTTAATGTTAAGTCAACTGGAGCCAGAGTCAATGGAGCCAGAAGTGCACCCATGCTCACTTCCTATTTGGAATGTGGCGGCTAGTGGGTTTGCTATGTCCATTTATATATACAGTCGCTTGTAGCCTAGGTGCTATCACTTCACAAATATTAATTGAAGATTCTCAAAATACGTGTTGTACTGATGTGTCATTTAATATAATTGAAGATAAAGCCTCGAGAAGTATTTCCATTTGGAATCAGTTTCTTGTATTCACTTTGATTTGCAAATGAGAACACTGAATAACAATAAAAAATGAGCTACAGTGTTGATACGGTGAGCAGAAGGCTTTTCTGTGTGCTGTTTGCCTGCCCAGCCAAAACCACATGCTTTGATAATACTAATTTGACGAAGACGAGTGGGTCTGGAACCGTGCCCTGTCTCCCCGATTTCAGATGGGCACGATTGACAGGCGGATTAACCGATAAGAGAAACGCATGGTTTGTTCGTATGTAAACAAACATGGCGGCTTATATGTAAAAAAAGGGAAAAAAATAAAAGAAGCCTGAGAAACAGCATTGATTTCTGCAGAATCAAGCAAAGCACCACATTGTGATTTTAGTGTCTCTTTCTTATTCTGTAAAGCACCTCGAATTACTTTATTTACAAATTGCGCTATACAAATAAACTAGCCTTGCCACACTTAAAAAAAAAAGCTGTATTGTTTTTCTCTATTTTGTTTTGAATTATGCAATCATTTCCAAATAATGTCTACCACATTTGAAAGACAAATGCTACAAATGAGCGGCGCTCCTTCACGCTCAGCGGTCCACTTTTAGACCCTCGTGGATTCAAACAGAATGTAGGAGGAACTGGTCGGTCGGGCAAATGTGGTGTAACAACTTTACTGGTGCACTGAAGACTGTAGCGGAGTAAATGAAGCTAAAAGCAATAGCTGTTAGTGAAGGCAATTTGGCCACGGAAATGCTTAAAATAAATGTGAGTGAAGTTGTGTGAACTTTCAAAGCACAGAGGAGCACTTCAAGATCTAAAGACAGAAAATGGAATTAGACTACGTTCAGACTGCAGGGCTTAATGCTCAATTCAGATTTTTTTTTTTTTTTTTTTTTGCGAGGTTGTTCACAGTTCTAATTAAATGCAACTTTTATGTGATCTCCAGTGAGAACTTTAAACCCCAAAAGTGTCCCGTATGCGCATTGGAGGACACTATGACGTCACATGCAGTGAACATGCCCAGTGTTTACAGAAGTAGTCTAAACGCAGGGCTTGTCTCCCAAAATTAGGGTCCAGTTCTTGGTAAAATGGATAGGTTCCATGTCCACGGCCACTTCGTTTGATTCTCTGGCCTCCTTGTCTCTGGCTCGCTGACTCTTTATTTTTCACTAACATTTGGAACCAGGCCTTGGACATTTCTTTGGCAAACATTTCAAAAACTGCCCGGTTCTGATAAGACTCCTCCAATTTAGCCTGAACACAGTGATCCCCCACAAATATTACTGAACTCACTAACCTCACTTTCCCTCCATTTTCTGGACTCCGAGTCTGACGTGTAGGTAGGATGAATGCGACCTGTCCGTTCAGATTGAAGTCGCATGTCAAAAGATCGGATATGTATCGGTTTTAGGAGCACATATCCAAGTGGTCTGGGTCGCATTTGAAAAAATTGGATATGATCATTAAAAGATCACATACAGGTCGCATGGGGGCCAAAAAATTGGATTTGGGTCACTTCAGGCTGCAAGTCTGAACGTAGGCTTAGATCACTATTAGGGGTGTGCAAAAATATCGGAATATCGATATATCGTATCGCTTAATGTGATGATACAGTATTGATATCGTGGGCTACTGTATCGATATTTCACCAAGAGTATTTTTAGGTGTGTTTTACTGAATTATTACAGCGTTACAGTTTTGTGGCTTGTGGAGTGAAAGGAAACTCACTTATGCGCCACATTTTACATTTTTACTGTTCTGAGGATTATAATGTTTGTGTTTCATATGACCTTTGCATAAGAAGTGATTTAACAAAGACTTTTAGTGTCACAGCCATGATTTAGCCTTTATTTTTTATTGAACCGTAACGAATCGATTTGAAATATATCATATCGAATCGAAAAAGCACTGTATCGAGATATGTATCGTATGGTGGCCTGTGTATCTAGGTATGTATCGTATCGGCAACTCCTTAATGATACCCAGCCCTGATCACTATATTATACAAAATTGTCTCTTGTGAGCTTTAAGTCATGTTAAAATGTTGTAACTTTCTCAAAAATATACCTGGAGCTGTGTTTTGTTTCATTTGCACATGTTTGAATATTCTTGAATTATTAGTCTGTCTACATTTCCAAAGCTCAAAATGCTCTGTTCCACCTTGTGATGTCATGAAGAAGTAGTTTTCAAGTTAACATTTACCTTTTGTTGAGAAGAGATTGGCAATTACAGGGCTTAAATTGTCCAAATGATTCTAGTGAAGATGTATGAAGTTTAAAACACAGTTGAAAGTAGAGTTTTTCACAGTTTTCTATTTGAGAGAAGAACCTAACCTAAATATTCCGAGTCTGTGTGTTAAACATGTGTAAATGAAACAAAACACAACTCCATCGTTAATTTGAAATCACTCTGTAGATCCTTTTCTACCTTACAGCACCTGAAAACAGCCAGCTCCTGTCGGCTCTGTGTAATTGTGATCACTTCGGTAACACGTCTTCCCTGTTCACCATGTAATGAGCCCCCTGATTGACTGCTATTATCATACAGGTGTAAAGCGTTTAGCACTCAATTTGACTCTTGCAGAAATTGTCAGATCAGAAGGGTGATGCTAACCAAGACTGGCAACACTATACAGTAAAATGGGAAATCAATCTACATTCATACGTATAGGGAAGAAAGGCTATTACATATATTACAAAACGCTATGTAATCAATAATAGTCCCACTCAGAATTATATCTGTGCAGCCAAAAAGTTCTTCTCTCAAACAGAAAACGCTCTCTTCCACACATACATCTTCACTATTGCCAATCTCTACTGAACAAAAGGTAAAAGGTCGTTGCTAATTTGAAAAGTGCAGCATCATGACATCACAAGGTGGAACAGAGCATTTTGAGCTTTGGATATGTAGACAAACTAGTAACAAAGGGTTAGTCAAACATGTGTGAATGAAACAAAACTCAACACCAGGTCTGTTTTTAAGGAGGTAACAAAATCATAACCTGGCTTAAAGCTCACAAGAGTCATTTTTTGTGTAATAAAGGACCTTTAATGTGCGTGGATACAGTGACAGGTGCCTTGTGGTCAGATCTGGTTCGATCTGGTCACCACTGGCTCGGCTCTGTGTGTGCTTAAACAGGTGGTCTTTGGGACAGTGTGATGTGAAAGCAAAGGTCAGTGTGGGAGTGTGAACATCACTGTAGTGTGGGCCAGACCCATCACTCCACAGACTAAACTCATTTGGCATTTACTTCTGATTCACCAGTCCTACATCGACCTACACTTGGACTGGAGCTCCTGAAAGGCTGCACATTCATCATACAGTGGATACACTATTATAGAGTGATATGAAGGGCAGGATCCAGCAAATATTGCCTATGTTATAGCAATATTGGTAGCCTTGATGTTTCTATGGCAACAACAAGCTCTGGCAAGCTATTACTGACCCCAGTAACCTGTATGCATGGCTACAATAACGAGGCAGTTAAGCCATGCTCTCAAGAATGTAATGGACTGTTCTTTTTACATACAGTCTATGCTCCAAACTGTGGCACATATAATGCAATATTAACAAATGTTATTTGTGCTAGAAGCAAAGCTCATTATGAGGTTGCATGGCAACAGGAGGCCAAAGCAAATCAAGAGCAAATGACAGTGAGCATGTGAGCTATAGCTCCCTGTGTAATCACAGGTCCCACAACAATAAATTAAAATCAATAATTCCAGCCAAAGGCTGCGTGCATTTAGACCATTTCTTATTGCTCTGCTCTCCTCATTTGTTCATTGCTCTATTGCAATTCTCTTAGATTAGAACAGGAAATGGAAGTGTCTTGCCTAGAGACACAAATGCAGTAGCCTAAGTGAGGGGCAACTTTCAGGCCACTGTGGCCCTTCTCACCTCTTCAGAAACACGTGTTCTCTTGAATCCTTTCTGATTTTAAATTTTGTTCAATTATAACCAGTTAGAGTGATCTGTCTAAGGTGTAATGGTGCTGCCCAGAGCCTCTTGAGTGGCTGTGCAGGTTGTTGTGCTGGAGGTGAAAGTCTTAAAGAGGTGAAGTCCTAAACACAGGTGCTGAATAATGCACACTGAGCCTGCAGATTCCCTGTATCAGAGGAGGGCAATAAAAACAGCCCCGTGGAGCAGGCACTAACGCTGATGGTTAGTCTGCCCGAGCGAGTGGAACATATCGCTGTAAAAAGCCCTTGCTCAGCACTTCCTCTCAGACACACCACTATCCACAGCGCTGCTCTAAAACGCCTTCTTCCATTTTTCTTAGCACATTTACAATTGCACCCAGAAGTAAAAGTCACTCCCATTCACTGCCATCTTCGCGTGTTTTGACATCTGAGAGAAAACCTTGAATTTTTTAAAAGGTCAATGGCTCCTCAAAAAACAAGAAAAACAACCATAGCCTTGTATATTATTTTTTTCAGCTTGTTCTTCAAAACGCCTTAATGAATCTGGGGCTGGTTCTAACTCTCCCTGTGGTGCTTGTTCGCCTCAGAATCAGTGTTGAAAAGTCAAATTGTTAATCACGCTTTGGAAACGTGCTAATTAAAAAAAAGTAAAGGCCCTGCGGTAATTTCGCCAAGATGTGTGCTACACGACTAAAGCTGGCTGAAAAGCCTAAAGAGGGTTTTAACATTCGGATCTCGGCATCTTTTGAATGGGGTCTCCTTTGAAGCTGTTTGTACACCAGCTGTTTTCCCATTGATGTTTGCTTCCTTGACATGCAAGATGTTTTGAGAGGGTCTCTTAAAAACACGCTTTTGACTAATACGCCTCAGATGTTGTAGCTTCTTCAGAGCTTTTCATTGATGTCTCAGGGTTGTTGTTGAAGGTCATCAAAAGAGTTGGTGAACTTCACAAATTGAGCTGGTATTTCGAAAGGAGGCCAGCTGTCTGTGCTGAATTAGCCCCTGTCTGTTAGACTGGAGAGGAAGGGAGAGTTGGCGTGACCTGGGTGAAGATAAAAGCATTTAATGGGGTGTTGCTAGGCAGATTTCTCATACCCTTTGCATCAATTATTCAAATTAAAGGGCCCATATCACACTATTTTCTGATTATGTTATAATGTTGTTTCCTCATCAAAAACACCCGGAATTGTGTTTATTTCATTCACACATGTTTAACACACAAATCCTGCCCATTTAGGCTTATTCTTCTCAAACAGAAAACACTGTTCCACCTTGTGATGTCATGTGGTACTACAGGAAGTGCTCCAATGTGTTTTTAAACTCCATACACCTTCACTAGAATCATTTGGGTGCTTTAAGTTCTGGAATTGCCAATCTCCGTACTGAAGAAAAGGTTAAAAAGTAACTGGTAATGTCAAAACTACCACTACATGACATCACAAGGTGGCACAGAGGATTCTGAGCTTAAATGTGTTACTCAAACTTGTGTGAAAGAAAAGAAAACACAACACCTGGTATGTTTCTGACGTCACAAGAGGACATTTTTCATAATATAGGTTAAGTTACATTAGGGGTTTGTGCTAAAATTATGAAAGATCAATCATGATACTAAATTTGATGATGTAGTATCATTACTGTGGGCTGCTGGAACATATATATATATATATATATATATATATATATATATATATATATATATATATATATATATATATATATATCATATTTTTTGGTACACTTTATTTTATTTTGTGACAATGCTACAGTTTTTGATGTATGTTCACAGAATCGTTACCTCTGGTGTCAAACTTCATAAATACTGCTGTATTTACTTGACATATTCTACCATGTTTTAATGTATAATCTGTTACCTCATGTTTAACCTTCTGTGTTCATTCCATGCTCCACACATTTTGAATCATTTGGATGACCCTGGAATTGCAATCTCTGGAGGTAAAAGGAGTTGCTTTTACATCACAAGGTGGAACAGAGCATTTTGAGCTTTGCAGACTAATAAACCAAAAATCAAGCATGTGCAAATGAAACAACACAACTCCAGGTGTGTTTTTGAGGAGGTAAGAGCATTATGACATGGCTTAACGCTCACAAGAATCCATTTTGTGAAGTATAGGCTCTTTAAACACAAATTCACTGGCTTCACTAAGTATCTGCCCATAATGAGACTATTAAGATGCACATAAACATCTTAGTATGACTCAAATTATAGTTTCCGTAGTAACACACCTAACGTAATACATACCACTCAGGCTATTGCTGCCTGTTTACAGATCAGCTTATGTAAGCTTAAATTTCCCATTCAGGACATGCCCCAGAACAAGCTGCTGTGAGTCAGTTCTAATAATTGAATGCATCTGAAATAAGAGTGGATACTAGAATTGCCTCTTATATGAAATACTACACTTGGGTGGACGTGTGGTTCTTGTGCCAAAAAAACTAACTCTTTGAGCAAAATTTTAAAGGTGCACTATGCAACTTCAAACATGGAGGGTCAGCAATATGCTTCACTGAATGGAGATGTTATATCTTTGTCTGGAATGTTCCACTGTAGTAATCAGGTTGGCGCCACCTAGTGCCTCCACTTAATTTCTCTCCAGCAACTAGGTCAGGAATCAGGATACACTAGACGGTTTGCAAGAACCTCTGAAGTTGCAGACCACGCCGGCCAATCAGTGAAGAGCTGTGAAGTCATGACGTCAAACTCAAGCGCCTGTGTGGGTCCCTTTTGTGGAACAGCACAACAGTAAACAAAGCGGTCAAGATGGATGGAGCAAGCCCGATATTCTGTGTTGGCAACAATTCCCGAGATGGATGATTTAAAGCCGGAACAAAGAGAATGTTTGGTGAATTTTATCAAAGGGACAGACGTTACTGTCCTTCTTCCTACGAGATTTGTCAAAAGCTTAATATACCAGTTAGCCCCATAAGCAGTGCATTACATACGTCACAACCAAATAGCAGCGACTGGTTAAATTGAAAAAGTACCCGCCTACCGTCGAGCGAACGAATCCTAATGCTGCGAGGTCAGACGGTGCAGACAGTAGGGCATTAAATGGTAAATGGTCACATTTTTATATAGTGCTTTTCCACCTTCAAGGCACTCAAAACATTTTACAACAAGGAACCACTCACTCATGGTGTATGAATGTGTGTGTACACATTCATACACCAGTGTACGCAGACACCGGGGGCGAGGTAGGTTAAGTGTTTTGCCAACCTGTGGGATTTGACGACTCAACTACTGATGTTTATGTCGCGAGCAGGATTCAAACTGCCAACCTTCAGATCATTGGACAAACATTCTACCAACTGAGCTACTGTCGCCCATTACACACATCTCCCTTGCATTTGTTCAATTGCAGGTGTTTTATAGCTCAAAAATACTGTAAAAAACATGACTTCTTAGTATTTACAGGCTTGCTTCTCCATAGATCTGACCATTAACAATGGGAACCCATTGTGATTACCAAGTTTATTTACATAATGTGGAATAATCAAGGCAAAACAGTAATATCTCCATGGAGACAAAGTTACACAGTGCACCTTTAAAGCATAAAAGTGCCAAAACTAGCTATAAGTAACAGTATTTTCAAAAGATGTAGAAAGGGGTAGTCTTAAAAGCACACATTACTGCCAAAAAGTATATAGTTTTATCTTTTTTAAATATATATACATAGAATTTGATATGTATAAGCACTGTTCAGTCTAATTTCTCTGTCACAAATTGTTACAATGTGGAGTAAAAGGCGTTTTATTGGAAAAGATAAAAACGAAAGTGAGGTACATGACATGCCCTTTAAAACGTGCCATTCAACTCTTTCACATCCTCTTTTATTAGTTTTCAGTAACAAATCCAACTTGTCTTCAGTTAGCTGGAATAAGACAGAAAGCTCTTGAAGCGGCTGTGTACCCAGTTTTGTTTGTGTAGTTTAGAGAAATTTGTTTTACAGAACACTCGATCAGGAAGTGTGCTGTTAGTGTGCTAGTACTTGTAGCTCTGTAATAAATTTGATGTGTTTTTCACATTTTGAAGACACTAAAAATGACATTCTTACATTCACCTCTCCACAGATCTGACCTGGAACTTGATCTTGTTTGGTCTCCATGCAGATAGAAAGGTTTAATGCCATACTGTGAAACATTCCAGACAAAGTAATAAAATCTTCATGAAGAAAAGCGTGATGGGAGTTGGGAGGAGAGGAGCGGGACAGTGAGGCAATGAGGCAGAGTTGGAGAAGCAGTGAAACATTGGAAAATATAAAGACAGAGAAATAATTAGGCAAATGACAGTCAACTATATAAAATTATGATTTAATATGACTTAAAGGTGCATTGTGTAACTTTTCTGGTGGTGCATGAAGTTGTTAATGCCATGTCTGGAATGTTTCACAGTGGCCAAGTTTACATGATGATAAATTCTGTATTAATTGTTCTGAATTAATTAGTTTGGCAATTAAAATATTCTCCTTTGAGTTTACATGAAAATAATAATTCTTTATTGAGGGTTGCATGGAAAGCATGTTAAATCGCTTTTATTTAATTCCGCTCAGCGTCTGGGGGCGGGGAAGGGTTCTGATTGGACAGGGACACGAACGTTTTTACATCTACCGAAAGAAAACACACACTTCAGCTGCTACCGGCTTTTTTGTCATCTCCGTTTGTCATTACGCCACGGACACAAAGCAGCAGATGGACAATTCTTTCATCACACTTTACGTCTGTCAGTTGAGGAAGGAGAAGGGAAGAGCGTCAGAGAAGGGAGGAAGACGACAAACTGAGTCAACGGTGGCTCTACCTCAGCTCACTCCTACGTCCCGCTCACAAATCCAAAGAGACGTGGATGAAAGTTCAAAGCCACATCATTCGGATCGCAACAGAAGGGCAACCAAGTGACTCTTACGGCCCCAGAGCTTCAGTTCTAATTTGTTTTGTATGTTTTACTTTCTTCTGCTGGCTGTCCTGATTCCTGCTGTGAAAGCCCTGTTCCGTGATTGGTGGGGTTTGTCTACTCCCACCTCACCTGCAGCCACCGCCCCCTATTTAAAGAGATTGCCAGCGTCTGTTAGGAGCTGCAGTCTGTTATTTCGTGTGTGTCTGTTTCTCTTTAGTGTCAGTAGTGATGTTGAGATGAAGCCCCATGAAGCACTGAAGCGTTCCATCCATTTGCTCGACTCTTGAGCCGATGCTTCAAGGTGCTTCATTTGCTCCACTGCGCCATCAAGTGGCCAAAAAATATATATAACAGGCAGAGCGATAATAGAACAATCAACATGATCAACGAGGTTCTGATAGAAAGATTTATATTGAATAAATGAGTGATTAAATATTTGAATGTTTGTGATATCAACATACAAAGTTTGAATGTATTAACCTGGAATCTGTGTTCACGATATAAGATAAGATAAGATATGCCTTTATTAGTCCCACAGTGGGGAAATTCCAGTGTTGCAACGCACTATTTCAGAACAGCAGGAAAAGGTAACACAGATAATAAATAATAGCTTAAAAATAATTTAAAAATAGACTTAAAAATAATTGCACATGGTTATGATTGACTGGTACATGTTCAGTGTTAACAGTGTTTGTTGTAAAGTCTGACAGCAGCAGGAAGGAAAGACCTGCGAAACCTCTCCTTCACACAGCGAGGGTGAATCAGTCTGTCACTGAAGCTGCTCTCCAGAGCAGACAGAGCGTCCTGCAGGGGGTGAGACTCATGGCCCAGCATAGAGATGACCTTAGTCAGGACCCTCCTGTCCCCCACCTCCTGCACTGAGTCCAGACGACAGCCCAGGAGAGAGCTGGACTTCTTGATGACCTTGTCCAGCTTCTTCCTCTCCCTCTCTGTGATGCTGCTGCTCCAGCAGACCACACCGTACAGGATGGCTGATGCCACCACAGAGTCATAAAAGGTCTTCAGGAGTGGCCCCCCCACTCCAAAAGACCTGAGTCTCCTCAGGAGATAGAGCCTGCTCTGGCCCTTCCTGTACAGTGCATCTGTGTTGTGAGTCCAGTCCAGTTTATTGTTCAGATGAACACCCAGGTACTTATATGAGTCCACTCTCTCAATGTCCCTTCCCTGGATGTTCACTGAGAGGGTAGTAGAGTGACGTCTGCGGAAGTCCACCACCATCTCCTTGGTCTTCCCTGCATTGATGATGAGGTGGTTCTGCTGACACCAGTCCACAAAGTCATGTATTAGTCCTCTGTGCTCCACATCATTATCATCCTTGATGAAGCCAATGATGGCAGAGTCATCAGAGAACTTCTGCAGGACGCAGCTGTCCGTGTTGTGTCTGAAGTCTGCAGTGTAGAGGGTGAAAAGAAAGGGCGCGAGGACAGTGCCCTGGGGCGCCCCCCACACTACCAGTCAGGAGGTCAGACACGCAGTTCTTGGATCTCACAAACTGGGGCCGGTTTGTGAGGTAGTCCAGAATCCAGTCTGCCAGGTCACAGTCCACACCGGCAGTCTCCAGCTTGTCCCTCAGGAGCAGTGGCTGGATGGTGTTGAAAGCACTGGAGAAATCAAAGAAAAGAATCCTCACAGTGCTGCCGGGGTTCTCCAGGTGAGACAGTGAGCGGTGCAGCAGGTAGATGACGGCGTCCTCCACTCCGATTCCAGGCCGGTACACAAACTGCAGCGGGTCCATCGCTGAGCTCACGGTGGAGTGGAGGTGGCCAAGGACCAGTCTCTCCAGTGTCTTCATCAGATGGGATGTTAGAGCCACCGGCCTGAAGCTGCTGAGGTCTTTAGCGTGCGGCGTCTTAGGCACTGGTACCACGCAAGAGATCTTCCAGAGTCGCGGTACCACCCTCAGCTTAAGGCTCATGTTGAAGACATGCTCCATAACACCGCACAGTTCGTCTGCACAGGACTTAAGGAGCCTGGAGCTGATGCCGTCTGGTCCTGCTGCCTTCCTGGGTCTAATTTTCTTGAGCTCCAGTCTCACCTGGGCTGCAGAAAATGACAGTGGCAGGCTGGGAGGAGGGGTGAGTCCATGTGTAGTGGTGGGCTGAAGAGCAGAGGCAGAGGTGTGAAGAGGTGGTGCAGGATTTCCCCATTGTCCAGCTGTGGAGGTGAGAGCTGGCAGATGGGTGGGGGGAAGAGTGGGTGATTGATCAAACCTCAGGAAGTGAGAATTGAGGTCATTCACCCACTGCAGGTCCCCCTCCCTCTGGGCAGTAGGTGCTTTGAAGCCTGAGATAGTCTTGAGACTTCTCCACACCCCCTGGATGTTCTTCTGCTGTAGCTGCTGCTCCATCCTTTCTCTTTTGGCTGGCTTGGCTCATCCTGATTTTCCTCCTCAGCTCCTTCTGTACAGCCTTCAGCTCCTCCTTGGTCCCTGACCTAAAAGCTCTCTTCTTCTCCTTCAGCAGAGCTTTTATGTCAGGGTTAATCCATGGCTTGTTGTTCGAAAAACACCGCACCGTCTGGGAGGGGGACAGGATGTAATGTGATGCTTCTGTCACTACTTTATATCTGTGCTTATGCCACAATAAGGATGGCAAAATAGGGTCATTTTATTCATTTTTATTTAAAAATATACATTTCTCCATAGTATTTGGACTCAGACGTTTTTTTTGTTTTTTTTTTTTAAAGAGAATTTCCCCTGCTTTAAAAAAAAAAAAAAAAAAAGAGAAAAGCAGAGAAAAGCCACTTGCTCAGCCACTCAAAAAATAATCTCAAATAGAATGTACCAAACTCGCAATAACCCTAAACCACAAAATGTTTTGAGGGAATCTGTTGCGTTTCACTGGCCCTTATGTTTCGAAACGCACCAAATCCGCGAACCACTTCCCGAAGCAGTCACGTGGTAGAGCCGGGCAGCGAAGCTTCAGATGTCATCATTTTTGGCTCCTCCCCCTCATGAAGCAAGCCTCGATACGCGCTTCACGGAAACACCCCCTTCATTACTCGACGCAGGCTTCGAATCTTTGGCACATCTTGTAACATCAATAAGTGTCAGTCACTCGTTTTGTACTAGTACGTATCTGACTTTGTTGAGTTGAGACACTTGTTTAGTTTAGTTGAGTTGTGTTTTGTGTTTTTTTATTTTTTTTACTCGATTCTGTTTGTGGGTTTATGTGCTTTTACTTTGGGGCACTTGTGATTTAGTTCTGTTGTGTGTCCCTTAGTTTAATCACTTCTTTTTGTATAGACCTGCATGACCTGTTTTTTCTGCACAAAACTCGTTGTATGTTAATCCTGTTATTTTGTTTCTTAGTTTAGGTTATTTTCTGTACTTATTTTAGCCTGTTTTGTTCAGTTTATCTTTTACATTCCTGTTAATTAAACATTACTTAATTTATTCCATTCCCCACTTTGGTTCTTTTGTTACTTCCTCTGTCCCTAGCAGAACTGGGTCATAACAACGAGCATCTGCTGAACGACCACAATTATTTTTTAAGAAGAATAAACGTTTACATGATTGAGGAATAAATTCATTTGGCTTTAAAATCTGAATAAACCACTCACTTACTTCAGAATTAAGTTTCATTCCAAATAATCATTTTAAAAGCAGAAATTTTTTTTATTCAGAAATAAATCACTTTAATTCAGAATTAAAGCTCTCAATAAACATGCCAAGTATGGCATTAAACTTTACTATCACCATGGACACCAAACTAGACCAAGTTGCAGGTCAGATCTGTGGAAAGGTGACCTCGCTCACAGTCAGAATGCCTGTTTTTCTATGTATTTTTGAGTTGTAAAAACACCTGTAATTGAATAAATATAAGGTAGAGCTGTTTAATGTCATACTGTGGAACATTCCAGGCAGAGCAATGACATCTCCATAGAAACAAGCAGGTGACAGACCCCCAATGAAAAAGTTACATAGTGCAACTTTAACTTTAACGTTACAGCTTGGAGGGTAAAAGTAAATATGGATAAACAAATGAAAATGTCAAACTCACTGTAATTTACGCTCTGCTTCGTTAAAGGAAAGAAGAGCTCCTCCATGCTAACTCCAAACAAAAGGCCAACAGGTTCTACATCTTCTTCTGTGAAGTTTAACAGCGGTTTACATCCAGAAAGTTGCATTATCGCCATCTAGTGCCACTTACAGAAACTACTAGAAATGTAACAATATCCAAATCTCTCGATATGATACTCTCACGTTGTACATGTCACAGTACGATATGTATTGTGAAATTTTGAATATGCTACTTTTCTCTCCAAATAATTAAGATTTAAAATAGCTGAATAAGTTATCTCAGCATGTATATTTGGCTGACACTGAGCAAAGGATCATGGTATATGTAGTTCTCGCAGTTTTTTAGCTGTTGCTGCACCATAACAATGAATTTAAGCTGAGAAAATTGAGATTCGATATACTGAGATGGCCCACGGTATTACTGAGAGACTTTTCACGATACGATATCATGATATTTCGGTTATTGTTACATCCTTAAAACTACCAAGGCCTTAGCAAACAGACCAGGGCCACATGTGGGCTGGATCACTAAATAAAGGTTCTGATTGGAGCTGAAAGGGAAGAGCAGGGAAGAGGAAAAGAGGATTTAGTATAAATACTGATATATTGTGCGAACAGCTAAAGGTGCACCATGTAACTTTTCGGTGAGGGGTCCATCACCTGCTTGTTCACAGAAGGGCCCGACCGATGGGCTCTTGGAAACATATCGGTGATTGGCCTAAATCTTGCCAATATAGGCAGATATTTCACGTGGGCATGTTATACCTCGTTATAAAGCTTAGTCTCTCTACATTATGTTTATTTAATCGAATTTACAGACAGATAAATGTCCTAATATGTGGTTCCGCACCAGTATTGATCTGCGGAGTCATTTGTCTATGTGTGTGTCCGTACTGTCCCTGAACACATGTCACTCACGTCACTCACGTGCGTTTGTTTATACCCGCAGATACAGATCCATGTGCAGCACTGAGATCAGTTTGAGTCAGTATTAAAAGGACATTTATTAGTGCAGACTTGTGATCTGAGAGGAGCCTGTGTGAGTGGTAAGTATTGGAAATTTGTCGGTTTTGAACTAGTTTTGGTTCTTTCTCATTGATTAGCTGCTGTAGCTCCCACACATAAACAGGCTGTTTTCTCTTCTATTCGCCTATTGTAAAGTGACTATATTGGCTGTATATATGTTACTGGACCTGCATTGATATGTAAATGAACAGTGAATAGAGGTGTGAATGATGACATTTACACATATAATTAATTACCGCGGCGTGCACGTATTTACCACTAAAGGCTAATAGTGGTAGTTTACTTTCTGATGCAAAAACGCCATTAGTCCGACCTACTGTCTGTAAATATGACGTAAAAAGGCAGAATAACAATAATGTCACCTAAATAAACCCAATTTAAAATCCAAAGTTTTTTAAACAATTCAAGATTTACAGTGAATTTTTACATCACCAAATATATCGGCAATTATATCGGCTATCGGCAGCTCCAGCTCCCATTTTATCGGTATCATACTGGCCGCAGCAAAATCCATATCGGTTGGGCCTTAGTTCACAATATGACAGTATGGCATTAAACAGCTCTACTTTACTTTTATTCAATTACAGGTGGTTTTAAAGCTCAAAAATACAGAAAAAAATTGAATTCTGACTATGAGCTGGGTCACCTCTCCACAGATCTGACTTGTAACTTTGTCTGGCTTGGTCTACATAAAGATAGAAAGGTTTAACGCCACACTGTGAAACATTCCAGACAAAGCAAATACCATCTCCACGGAGAAATGCATTCCGATGGACGCTCCACCAGCAAAGAAAAGTTACACAATGCACTTTTAAACTGCTCGAGTGTGTAGTTTATATTCCGTTGTCGTCTCTTTGGCTTGGAGAGGGGAGTACATTATTCAGAATGAGCAGGTGTGTGGTATTGACTGAGCCTACGCCAGAGCGGGGTCTAAAGGCCTCCGCATACAATCAGTTACTTGTTTGTCCAATGGAAGTCTCTTTTAGATGGCTCTCCGCTCCGGTTTAATCGCTACGGATATTTACAGCACGGTAACGTTTAAAGGTGCATTGTGTAGCTTTTCTGCTGCAGGGTCTGTCACCTGCTGGTTTCTATGTTCCACAGTATGATATTAAACAGCTTTACCTTACATTTGCTCAATTACAGGTGGTTTTATAGCTCAAAATACCTAGAAAAACAGGTATTCTGACCATGAGCGGAGTTGCGTCTCCACAGATCTGACCTGTAACCTGACATCTGTTTACACGAGAACGCTTGCGGGTAAAACTGACAAAATATTTGATCAGAAGTGCCTTTCGTTTAGAGGGTGATGGCGTTTTGGGGGCTTAAAAATGCAAAAATCTGAAACCACCGTCCAGAGTGGAAAAGTTGAATACGCTCCACCGTGGCGTTTCCGTCTACACTGCCCAAGATGCAAAACTCTGGTCAGATCTGCTCACATCGCGTACACATTTACATCACATACATCGCCACCTAGTGTCACCACCCTGCTGCCTGGCATGCATACCCAATCGAATCCCACACACCTTTGCATCACTGTATGCACGCAGATTTCCTCCCGAAAACACTTGTCTAAATGCGGAATAAAAAGTGAAGACGCGACGCCACTTTTGTGTTTTCTGTTCAGACCGTCATCATATAAACGTAGCCATAGTCTGTTTTGGTCTCCATGAAGATAGAAAGGTTTAATGCCATACTGTGAAACATTCCAGACAAAGAACTTAACATCTTCATGGAGAAAAGAATTTGAGGGACTGTCCACCAGAAACGTTACACAATGCACCACTAAAGTAGAGGTTATTTCAACCTTTCTACCATGTTATAATGTTCCCTCATCAAATACATGACTTAAGAGGTTTTAGATGCATTTTTCAGTAATTTAGCAATCTCTCCCAGGCCCTATCCAAACCGTCTCCATTGTTCAGCTCATAAGCCTACATCATCCTTGCCAGGCTGGTGCCACCTAGGGCCTTCGCTCAATTTCATTTCTTTCCAGCGACTAGGTCAGGAATCGGAATACACTAGCGCAGGGGTCTCAAACTCAAATTACCTGTGGGGCCACATTAGATAAAATCTGAGTGAGGCTGGGCCGCATTGAGTATTCGATAAATAGCGGTTGCATGAAAAAAAAAATAAAAACGCCGTATGTGCACATGTACTCATATTAACAGATCCACTTAGACTCACTGCTTCACAACTGCTGTAAATTGAGTTTTGGGATGTAAGCTGCGTTAATAATTTGTTGTTGTGAATCTGCATGGGCACCGATTGCAGCTTCATTTGTCAGTGTGGCCCATGGTAGGGGGGTGGGATTGTGCGTATATCTACCACGGGCCGCACTGACATTATTCTTTGCAATTACGTGGAGGGCCACAAAAAATCCTTCCGAGAGCCGCAGTTGGCCCCCGGGCTGCGAGTCTGAGACCCCTGCACTAGAGGGTTTGCAAGAACCCTGGAAGAGCTGTGAAGCCATGATGTCAAACTCAAGTGCCTGGCTGGGTCCCTTTTGTGGTACAGCACAGCAGTAAACAAAGCGGTCGAGATGGATGTAGACGAAGCCAGACATTCTGTATTGGCAACGGTTCCCGAGATCGAGGATTTAAAGCCGGAACAGAGACAATGTTTGAATTTTATCAAGGGGAAAGATGTTATTGCCCTTCTTCCTATGGGATTTGGTACATTACATATTTCACAACCAAATAGCAGCGATTGGTTAAATTTTAAAAAGTACAACGAAAAGTAAGAATGAATCCTAATGCTTCAAGGTCGGACGGTTTCAGTTGATGAATCAGGCTAATGTCATCCAAGTGTCAAAAACAAACTCGAAACTTATAAAACATTTTAATAGGTTGTTTTTGGTGAATAGCATTTTTAAAACAATAAAAGCTACCACGGTGAGATAAATATGAATGTGTTAGAACCAAAAGTATACATTTTCTTTTAAAGGCCCATGTTACTCTGTTTTGTGATCTGTTATAATGTTTTCTCATCACAAACAGACCCGGAGTTGTGTTTTGTTAAAGCGGCATCAGCCTTATCTATCTCCCCAGAGACAAGCAGATGACGTCAGCAGGTTAAGTTACAGGTCAGATCTGTGATGAGATTGCCTGATTTTCTCCAAGGACACCCACACTTTTGTTAAAATCTATTCTATTCGAAAAAATCTTTTAGTATTTTGCCGTTCTTTGAGTTAAAGGCACTGTACCTGAGTTTTAAAACATGAAAAACAGAACTTTAAATGGTCCTATCGTAATTAAACAGTGTGTTCACAATAATGCAAACAACAACCAGCATACTGACCGTGCACTTCCTGATGCTCAGACAATAAAACACACATAATTAACGCAGAAAGTGCACAGCCGAAGTATTTTTGACTTCAAGAGCTGCTTTAACAACATATCTGTACTGGGGCGAGACTGATTTTGTGGAAAAAATGGATACAAGCAATTTAGTTATTATTTTCAATTAGCTTATCAGTGTTTTAGTCTCTGATCTAGATCTGATGGTGCTCGAAAAGCCAAATATTATCTTAGGTGGTGCTTGGTGTGATATGTTGAGAACCACTGCACTAACACTCTAATTAGAATAGATTTGGTAAAAAGGGCAAGTGGGTTCATTTACACATTTTTTGTATTACTTTTAAAATGATTGTAATGACACATATCCACGTTAGGACTGTTACCATAGCAATTAGCAAAATAGAGCTTTTTCACAAAGGCTGGACGTTCCATGATGTAGGGTAAACATCATCTATGTTAATGCTTTTCTCTGGCAAAATATCTGTGGAAATGTCTCGAGTATTTTCCACTAGTTTCATAAATCTGCCCTAATCACCAAATTTTCATCCAACAAGGTCGACAAAGGACATATTCTGTCCATGAAGAATTTATCCACAATTATCAAGGTAAGAAAAATGAAAACATAAAGGCGAACAACGACGAGCATTAGTCAACTACTCCTGAGAAAAACTAACATTATGGTCATGAATAAAACATAAGTAACTTAGACCAGGGGAGCTCACACTTTTTCAGCATGCGAGCTACTTACAAAATGACCAAGTCATAATGATCTACCTCATACAAAGCCAAGCAAACTGCACTGAAACACTCTGTGCCCCTCACCCACAGTTTGAGAACCGCTTCTTTAAGAGAACTTCCTCTGGCACTTTATACAAAAAAAAAAAGTGAAGGAAGATTTTTAAACCTGTTTTTTAAAGTTCCAAACTGGAGTTGCATTCTTTTTCTGGTTTTGCAGTGATATTTACCAGCCTCTGCACGTTTACCAAACCAAACGCACATCGTGACAAACACAGATGCATTTGTGCACTTTTGTTAGTCAAACTTCAGCCAAATGTGGCAGTAGGTCTGTTCTGTAGATCCGCTCTATGCTGTAGACCTGCTTTGTGCCAACACTGTAACACAAATTTAGACTCGTTTTTGCTTCACGTTTGGTCTTGCTCTTCTAATCAGCCGCACTGTGGGAGGGGCTTGTGTTCGCTGTACGCAGGAAGGAGCGAGAGCGTGAAAAGGCGAGGGGCGGCGTGCTGACGTGAGGCAGATGGACAGGTAGGATGTTTAGGAAGTTGAACCTGCCCTGTGATACACGCTGGTACACGAGGGCACACGCTGTTGCAGACGAGCCGTGCATAGGGAGCGTGTGTGTTTGCGATGTGCTGTAGAGTCTCCGCGGGTTTCAAATGAGCGCACAGGCTGCACTGAGACGCCCACACGCTCCTGCACCCGCTACAAGTTTATTACCAACAGCAGCGGCCGTAATGAAATATGATCACACTTGTTGAGTGTCAGACCTCGAGCGAGAGACAAGACCGAGTCCAAACGCAAGTCCGAGGCGAGTACTAAGACACGGCGATCTACCCACACGACCATGTCGATCGACTGGTAGATCGGGATCGACGTATTGAGCACCCTGGTGTAGATATTAGCATAGACAGAGAGATTTGTGCGTCACCTTTACGTTTTCGTCTTTCTTACCTTGATAGTTGTGGATAAATTCTTCATGGACAGAATATGTCCTTTGTCGACCTTGTTGGTTGAAGATTTGGTGATGGGGAAGATTTATGAAGCTGGTGGAAAATGCCAGACATTTCCACAGATATTTTGCCATAGAAGAGCATTAACTTAAGTGATGTTTACCGTACATCAGTACACATCAGCTACACTTCCAGCTATTGTGAAAAAGGTCTATACTATTTGCTTCTTTTTACAGGAAGCTGAAACACATACATAAAACTCTTTTGATTATTAACCATGGATATGATGCACGCATTTGTCGTGTTTGGTGTTTAGTATTATAGTATTATATAAACTACTAAGGCGCGAGTAGAGACATGAGATCAGAAAAGCAATGAGATATGGTCCATGAACACGAGACAGGGTAAGATTTTGACATTATCTAGAGTAAATATTAGGGATGCAACAATATCCAAATCTCTTGGTATGATGTTCACGATATGCATCTCACGGTACGATATTGTTTGCGATATTATGAGGGGGCCAGAATTGTCAATATGCTACTTTTACCTTTTAAAATTTCTTTCATAATCCAAAAACTGAAATTTAAAAGTGCTTAATAACATTATTTCTTGCTATTCCTTGTAACACGATATGTTGTGATAGCCACGATATTATTGTGAGACCTTTGACGAGACAATATCACGATATTTCAGTTATTGTTACATCCCTCGTGAATATTGTGCTGTTTAGTTAAGTTTTGGCCTCATCATTTTTTCTTTTACTTTATTTAATATTTTGCTGTCATGGTACCTTTGCTTTTTGAACTTTTTGGACTCAAAATGTGTGAAACTCTCCAATACTTAAAGGATCCTTATCATGCTTTTTCTGATCTACGTTATAATCTTGTTTCCTCATCACAAACATACCGTACCTGGAGTTGTGTTTTGTTTCATTCGCACATGTTTAACACGCAAATCCTGCATATTTAGGCTGAGTTTTTCTCTCAAATAGAAAACATTCTCTACCACCTTGAGATGATCACTAGAATCATTTAGATAATTTCAGCCCTGGAATTGCAAGACTCTTTTGAACTAAAGTAAAAGGTAGTTGTTAACTTGAAAACTACAGAACAGAGCGTTTCTGAGCTTTGGAGATGTAGATAGACTAATAATGAAGAGATCATTTTCCGCATGTATGCACAATCTTAGTCGGAATATTGTCTCGCGAGGTCTTGTGGTACAAAGAGTCCTATAAACTCCATATGCAGAGGGTGCTGTGGAGGGGGATGGGGCTCCACACGCAGGTAGAGGAGGAGACTTAGATGTTCCAGCTGTGCCCCTGTTTACATGAAAGAAGAGCATGGCCTATTTTTGGTGTTTCCTGCGGCTAAAGGGAGAGGTCACATGGTTTGGGATGAACGCTCTGTCCTGTGGTTTGGCAGTTTGAAGTATTTTAGTGTAAGTGAAGCTGTTTTGTTCAGATAAGATGAAGCATTAATGTCAGTAAAACTGTTATTGCATTAAACGTATTACATTATTTTCTGATCTGTTGTGATGTTTCCTCATCACAAACTTACCTGGAGTTGTGTTTTTTCATTCACACATTTAACACACAAATCCTGTATATTTAGGTTGAGTGCTTAAAACTGAAAACACTCTGTTCCACTTTGTGATGTCATGTGGTAATAGAGAAAGTGCTCCACTGTGTTTTTAAACTCCATACACCTTCACTAGAATCATTTGATTAATTTCAGTCTTGAATTGCCAATCTCTACTGAACTAAAATGTAGCTATTAACTTGAAAACTACTACTACATGACATCACAAGGTGGAACAGAGCATTTTCAGCTTTTAGAGATGTAGACAGACTAATAATAAAGGATTACTCAAACATGTTTGAATAAAACACAACTCCAAGTATGTTTTTGATGAGGAAACTGCATTCCAACTACCCAGGCTGGCACCGCCTAGTGCCTCTGTTCAATTTCATTTCTCTCCAGCGACTAGGTCAGGTATTAGAATACACAAATTCATGACAGATGGTTTGCAAGAACCCTGGAAGTTGTAGACCGTGCACCGGCTGATCAATAAAGAGCTGTGAAACCATGACCTCAAACTCAAGTGTCTGTCTGGGTCCCTTTTGTGGCACAGCACAACAGTAAACAAAGCAGTCGAGATGGATGTAGACGAAGACAGACATTCTGTGTTTGCAACAGTTCCCGAGATCGAGGATTTAAAGCTGGAACAAAGAGAATGTTTGGTAAATTTTATCATAGGGAAAGATGTTATCGCCCTTCTTCCTACAGGATTTGTTGGTTGAACGATTTGTTGAAGAAAAAAGTACCTGCCTACCGTCAAGTGAACGAATCCTAATGTTGCGAGGTCAGACGGTATCCACAAGTGAAACTGGCTGATGAATCATACTTTTGCTCAAATCTGAAAACACTCTGTTCCACCTTGTGATGTCATGTGGTAATACAGGAAGTGCTTCTCTGTTTGTAAACTTCATGCACCTTCACTAGAATCATTTGGATAATTTCAGTTCTGGAATTTCTAGTCCTGGTTTAGTCCCAATTTTGATGTTGTTGGGAAATGTCAATCTCTATTGAACTAAAGATAAAATGTAGCTGTTAACTTGAGAACTACGTGACATCACAAGGTGGAACAGAGCATTTTGAGCTTTGGAGATGTAAACAGACTAAAAATAAAGGGTTACTCAAACATGTGTGAATGAAACACAACTCCAGGTATGTCTTTGATGAGGAAACTGCATTCCAACATGACTAACAGTTCACAATAGTACATTTTGCGCAATATAAGACTGTGGTGGAAGGTTTGCACTCCACACACTGCTTGTCTCCATGACGATGTTATTGCTTTGCCTGAAATGTCCTCCAATATGGCATTAAACATTTCTATCTCCAAGCAAGTGACAGCCGCCAAGCCAATTTACAGGTCAGGCCAATAAGAATGCACGTTTTTTATTGCATTTTTGAGCAATAATTGAATAAATACAAGATACTGACAACAGTAATGCCACAGTATGGAACATTCCAACAAAGAAATAACATCTCTACAGAACCAAGCAGGTTGCAGATGCCTCAACAGAAAATTTACATCCAGTAGTGCATATTTAAACTAAACATGCTCTGATATTGTGAATCTGCCTTCGCTGTGAAGTGGGTGAAGTGTATTGCCCAAGGACATATTGGCAGTAGTGCATTAGTCGAGATTGAACCAGCATGTTCCTGTCTTTTCCTGTCTTTTCTCCAGGATAAATTGCTGTTATTATGTGGGTATGTCAGGGATGCTTTCACTACATTCTCCTGTCACTGATTTATTGTTACCAAGCAGAATAAACCAAGAGAACCAGCCAAGGGAACTTCTGATTTTCTAGGAATATTTCTTAAATTCCTGACCTGGTTTAATCGAAAATTGTGTCCACTTTTAGTCCTACTGTGGATTTGGTTTGACCCCATTCTAGTTCAGGTTTAGTCCAAGTCTAGTCCAGGTCACATTCTACTCCAAGTGTAGTCCAGGTCACATTGTAGTTCAGGTTTAGTCCAAGTTTAGTCCAGCTCACATTCTAGTCCTGGTTTAGTCCAACTCCAGTCAAGGTCACATTCTAGTCCAAGTGTAGTCCAGGTCAGATTCTAATCCTGGTGTAGTCCTAGACTAATCCAGATTAGATTCTAGTCCTGATTTAGTCCAAGTCTAGTCCAGCTCATGTTCTAGTCCAAGTGTAGTTCTAGTCCTGGTTTAGCCCAAGTCTAGTCCAGGTCAGATTCTAATCCTGGTGTAGTCCAAGTCTAGTCCAGGTCACATTTTAGTCTTGGTTTAGTCCAAGTCTAGTCCAGGTCAGATTCTAGTCCAAGTCTAGTCCAGGTTACATTCTAGTCCTGGTTTAGTCCAAGTCTAGTCCAGGTCAGATTCTAGTCCAAGTCTAGTCCAGGTCACATTCTAGTCCTGGTTTAGTCCAAGTCTAGTCCAGGTCACATTCTAATCCTGGTGTAGTCCTAGTCTAGTCCAGGTCACATTCTAGTCCTGGTTTAGTCCAAGTCTAGTCCAGGTCAGATTCTAATCCTGGTGTAGTCCTAGTCTAGTCCAGGTCACATTCTAGTCCTGGTTGAGTCCAAGTCTAGTCCAAGTCAGATTCTAGTCCAAGTCTAGTCCAGGTCACATTCTAGTCCTGGTTTAGTCCAAGTCTAGTCCAGGTCAGATTCTAGTCCAAGTCTAGTCCAGGTCACATTCTAGTCTTGGTTTAGTCCAAGTCTAGTCCAGGTCAGATTCTAGTCCAAGTCTAGTCCAGGTCACATTCTAGTCCTGGTTTAGTCCAAGTCTAGTCCAGGTCAGATTCTAGTCCAAGTCTAGTCCAGGTCACATTCTAGTCTTGGTTTAGTCCAAGTCTAGTCCAGGTTACATTCTAGTCCTGGTTGAGTCCAAGTCTAGTCCAGGTCACATTCTAGTCCAAGTCTAGTCCAGGTCAGATTCTAGTCCAAGTCTAGTCTAGTCACATTCTAGTCTTGGTTTAGTCCAAGTCTAGTCCAGGTCACATTCTAGTCCTGGTTTAGTCAAGTCTAGTCCAGGTCACATTCTAGTCCTGGTTTAGTCCAAGTCTAGTCCAGGTCAGATTCTAGTCCTGGTTTAGTCCAAGTCTAGTCCAGGTCAGATTCTAGTCCAAGTCTAGTCCAGGTCACATTCTAGTCCTGGTTTAGTCCAAGTCTAGTCTGGGTCACATTCTAGTCCTGGTTTAGTCCAAGTCTAGTCCAGGTCACATTCTAGTCCTGGTTTAGTCCAGGTCAGATTCTAGTCCTGGTTTAGTCCAAGTCTAGTCTGGGTCACATTCTAGTCCAAGTCTAGTCCAGGTCACATTCTAGTCCAAATGTTGTCCAAGTCGCATTCTAGTCCTGGTTTAGTCCAAGTCTAGTCCAGGTCAGATTCTAGTCCAAGTCTAGTCCAGGTCACATTCTAGTCCTGATTTAGTCCTGTGGATTTACCCTTAAATTCACAGTATATAATTTTGTTTTCTTTTCTTTCTTTCTTTTTTTTTTTTTTTTTTTTTTAATTGCACTGAAACACCATTAGAAAATCATGCGTCCTTACTCTGTGGGCTTGCATCTCCACAGATCTGACTCTTATTTGACCCGGAAGACCTCCACCTTCTTGTTCCTTTGACTACAATCTTCCAGAGTATCTTATTTTATCACGTTCCGAAGTAACTTTGTATTTCAATTAAACCACCACCTTTAACCAAAATGTTCTGTTATTTATTTCAAAAACAAATACAGCAAATATAAAATCCTAAATCTGCTAAAAAAAAGGGCCCCCCACCAGACCGCGCTCCTTTACGGCCTGGCTTTTCTTGGTGTTAAGGGCCACTCGGGGACATGCTGGAGCTGTCCGTGGTGCTGGACTTGGGCTCCTTTCTCATTCCCATGACGCGCACGTCTGGACTCGTCACCGTCTCATGCGTGTGCCGCGCGTTTTGGGCAGAAGGAGCGAGAGAAGAAGGGAGGAAGGAGGGAGGGAGGTAAGGAAGACGAGAGGAAGGGCAGTGCACAGATAGAGATGAAGTTGACACACCAGCCCCCTTCTCTCCGGGGCTATTGATTGCTGAATATATTAGAATGCGCGTTGTGGGGTGTACGAGGACGTGCGCGGAATGCTTAACCACGAGGCGTAATTTCCCATTGGTTCCTTGGTTTATGCGCCTTTCCAATTTCTCTTTCCTGTACACTTTATAGTCTTCCATAAAGGTCGCTTGCCCCCTCGCTCTCTACCCTATACCCCACTCACTTACGGCTACACACACACAAAAAACAAAAAAACTGCTTGTACTACTACTGCAGTACGTGTCCCGCATTGCAGCTCAACCAAGGACGCACTATACCGAGCCGAGCCATAGCGACAACCTCCCCCCGACTCGGGCCATATTTCACCGTAATGAAGCATTTTACCAGTGACAGGCGCGGATTGGGAAAAAAAAAAAAAAAAAAAAAGAGAGAGGAGAGAAGGACGAGAACCCGTGCGCCATGTTGCTCCAAACGCCGAGCGGAGAAGACGCGCTGGCTGCTTCAGTGAGAGGAGAAGGTCGCCTGTTACACACACGCTATGCGCCTGGACTGAGAAACAGGTGATGGTGATGTCACAGAAGAGATTAGGGGTAAACTGCCAAATACGTGGGTTGCGTGGAAAACGGAGAAACAGCGTTAAAGTTGGTACAAATCAACTAAAATTCGAATTAACCCGGGTTACTTTTGCGTAAAACGTCAATCTGGTTATAGTTCTTCGATAAAACAAGCTGGATTTATTTTCATGAACTGTTCTCGTGTTGTTTTCCACACGTACAACCTTCAGTGGCGGCAAAATCTCGCGCGTAAATTACGACTCGTTCGCGTAAAACCGCTTCTTTTGGTCACTTTGTTCCACTGTTTCAACAAATTAAAACGCAAACAAACAATATTGGGTATAGTTTTCAAAAATAAATGTAACCTTCTCCAACTGTCACCCGATTACATTTCATTTCTTCACCAATTCTTTCATTCGTTCACCCGTGGTCCACACACTGATAAAAACAAGGTTAACCGAACTATTAAAGCCACAACACGGCGTATTCCAGCGATGACCTACCGTGCACCACGAATTTGAGCCGAGCCATCTTCCCCGCCACAGCTGTGACCAAAAGCGACATCAGGATGAGGGAATTCATTCTTCACGCTTCTTCTCGCGTTCTCCTTGTCAAATAATTCGCCCGGTAACCGAATGAACCGTGTCCTACTCTCCGTCCGGTGAAAGCAGTTACAGTCGTCGTGCGTGCGTCCTCCTCTCGCCGTCGCCGTTGCCGTTGCCTCCTCCGGGTTCGGATGCGTGCCAGGAAAAGCTAGCCCAATCCCACACAGAGCAGCGCGCCGCCTGCCTCTCTCCGCGTGTGCGCTCGCTCGCTCGTTCGTTCGTTCGTTCGCTCGCCACGGATGGGGGAGACGGAGGAAGGCGAGGGCAGAGCGGATTCGGATGGGAGAGCGGTAGTAGTAGTAGTAGGAGCGCGGAAGGAACGGCGGAGGAGCGAAGAAAAGAAAAGAAAGAAAGAAAAGAAGAAGAGAGGAGTGCTCGGGAGCGCAGCGGCGGAGAGCAAGCGTCAGACCTGTTGCAGAGAATGATGAATGGGCTTTGTTGAGCGGTACAGACGGTTTGGGGCTAGTTGGGATGTGTTTTTAGGGCTTTTAAAGGTCCCATATTAAGCAAAATTGACTCTTGTGAGGTTTAAACCGTGTTGGAATGTTGTTACTTCATCAAATACAGACCTGGAGTTGTGTTTTGTTTCATTTACACATGCTTGAGTAATTCTTTATTATTAGCAGAGGTGGGACCAAGTCTTTGTTTTGTAAGTCTCAAGTAAGTCTCAAGTCTTTGACCTCAAGTCCCAAGTCAAATACAAGCAAGTCCAAGTCAAGTCTCGAGTCACTGGCCCATAACTGCAAGTCAAGTTCAAGTCGTCTGCTTTGAGCTACAAGTCATTTCAAGACTTTAAACCAGGGGTGTCAAACTCATTTTGGTCCGGGGGCCGTATCCAACCTACTTTGATCCCAAAGGGGCCGGATCAGAAAACTCATGTCATATAAACCCCAAAAATAACAATAAGTTCAAATATTTGAGCAGAGAAACACAAATCTATTACAGAAATCTTTTTTAATTGATGAACTCTTTCTTATTATAATATTATAATATTATGAACAACCTGAAACTTTAAGAAAAATTCAATTTCAACACAATGTTTTAACATTGAACTTGTATGTAAATAGGAATAAGTCAATTTTTCTTGGAAAATCCTGCACTCGGTGTGAACTTTTCTCATTTTGGACATTTTTCTGATGAGGGTGTCACGGTCAACAGTCAAAACGATCGTCCTTTAAGAGCGTTTGGAAAGAGACAAGTCTTCATTTGTGCTGCTCTGGTGGGAGGGGCCACGTACAGAGACGCTGGAGACGCTGCTGTGATAAACACCACAAAAAATTAACCAATATTTTAATAGAAAATATAATTAAAATATTTTAGTAGAAAATCACCCAAGGGCCACATTAAAGGTCTTGGAGGGCCTGGATCTGGCCCCCGGGCCTTATGTTTGACACCTGTGCTTTAAACCAAAATATTAGCCTGATTCATCAGCCGGTTTCACTTCGTAGAAACTGTCTGACCTCGCAGCGTTAGAATTTGTTCACTCAGCAGTAGGCAGGTACTTTTTTATTTAACCAATCACTGCTATTTGGTCGTGATGTATGTAATGCGCCGCTAACTGGGCCATTTAGTATATTAAGCTTTTCTGAAATTCTGTAGAAAGAAGAGCAATAACGTCTTTCCCCTTGATGAAATTCACCAAACATTCTCTTTGTTCCAATTTTAAATCCTCAGTCTCGGGAATCATTGCCAACACAGAATGTATGGTTCTTCGCTGATTGGCTGGTGCCCCAACTTGCACTTCCGGGGTTTTTGCGAACCGTCTAGTGTATTCCGATTCCTGACCTAGTCACTGGAGAGAAATGAAATTGAGCGGAGGCACTAGATGGCGCCAGCCTGTCTAACCAAATATAGCTTAGATTTTTGCAATTTATATGAATTTTAAGATAAATTGTACTTTAAAAAAATCATAGTTTATTTATATATGAGTATTTATAGAGTATATGAGAGTTGTAGAAATTAATTTAGCTATTTTTTCCTTTTTAAACATCTTGACAAAATCTTAGTGTGAATCATTACAGTCAGAACAGAAATAATTCAGATTTAAATGTGCTTCTCAAGTCACAGACTTCAAGTCCAAGTCAAGTCCCAAGTCTTAGTTCATTTTATCAAGTCAAGTCTCAAGTCCTAAAAATAGTAACTTAAGTGATTATTAGTCTGTCTACATCTCTAAAGCTCAAAATGCCCTGTTGCACTTTGGGATGTCATGAAGCGGTAGTTTTCAAGTTAACAGCTACCATTTACCTTTTGTTCAATAGAGATCGGCAGTTCCAGGGCTGAAATTATCCAAATGATTCTAGTGAAAGTGTATGGAGTTTAAAAACACAGGGAAGCACTTGAACTACCACATGACATCACAAGGTGGAACAGTATTTTCGGTTTTCTGTGAGAGAAGAGCTCAGCCTAAACATTCAGGGTTTGTGTTTTATACAATTCCAATGAAACAAAACACAACTCATTATAACATAGATCAGAATATAGCTTAATATGGACTCTTTAAAGGTGCACTGTGTAACATTTCTGGTGGATGCTCCATCTACTTGTCTCCGTGGAGATATTATTACTTTGCTTGGAATATTTCACAGTAAGTAAGTAAGATATACACAACTGGTTAAACGTTTTAGAACACCCTAATTTTTCCAGTTGTTAATTGCAATTCAAGTCGTGCAAGTCCAATGAAGAGCTTGAACAGCCAGGGGTTAAAAAAAAAGATAAAAGATACAAAACACAAGTCCTAGTTCTGCCAAAACTACCTCAGGAAAAAAGAACAAGATGTTAAGCTTGAAAACATGGAGTGTCCAGACTTAAATCCCATCAAGCTGGTTTGGGATGAACTGGACAGAAAAGTGAAGCAACCTACAAGTGCCACACATTTATGGGAACTTCTGCAACAGACTTGGGAAGAACTTTCTGAAGAATATTTGATTTCTAGTCCAATGAGATTCATTTGGTCTTCTGATGTTTTATGTTATTAGGTTCTTTTTACGGACCAAGAGTTTGTTTTTATACCTGACAGTTTCGACTGCTCACTAGAGGTTTTCCTCAGAGTGGTCGCGTGATGTTTCTGTGACGTATCCGGTCAGCAGATTTATACTGGGATGGAGCAAACATCATCGGGACAGAGGAAAACAAATATTGCCGCTGGATTAAAGAGGCAGTCGAAATACGGAAACGTGCCCATGGGACTATAAACCAGAACGAGGGGGCTTCTTTATTGTCACACACCAGGGATACTGTCCTGAGGAAGTCGGACTGCAGATGGCGCTGTCATTCTGCCTCAACTGGTAGGAAGACAGCGCCAAAACCTGTATAAATCAGCTGACCGGACTCGTCACAGCAACATCACGTGACCACTGAGGAAGCCCGCTAGTGAACAAACAAACTGTCAGGTATGAAAACAAACTCTTGGTCCGCAAAAAGAACCTAATAACTTAAATTTAATTTCTGTTGTAAAAAAAGAATGTCACGAGTGTGTTCAGCTGTTCTATCTGCAAAGGTTTACACTTTCATGAATCAAAAGTTTAGAATACATTTTGATCAAGAGTAAATAATAAACAGTAAAAAAAAAAACTTTTGAAGTAACTTAGGCTACGTTCAGACTGCAGGGCTTAATGCTCAATTCCGATTTTTTTGTGAAATCCGATGTTTTTGCGAGGTCGTTCACATTTCCAATTAAATGCGACTTGTATGTGATCCCCTGTGTGAACAGTAAACGGCCCGAAAGTGTCCCGCATGTGCACTGGAGACACGATGACGTCAACCGCAGTGAGCGTCTCTGTGTTTACAGAAGTTGTCCAAACATGGACGCGAGCATTGAGCACCTGGAGATTTTAAAGTTCCTCTCGTACCGGAGCCAGAACATGAACAACTTACTTGTTTTAAGGAGGAGATTGAGAAGGAGAAGGACGAGGTTTTTTGGCCGTGGCGTTTTGTAGGACAGGAGCAGCGACATTCGTTGAAAGGAACGTGTGGATGTGGAGACGTAGCCTAGAGTGGTGAGTGGTGATGCGCTTCACTTCAGTGACATGGAGTTCATTCACAATTTTCGCCTACTTCAGCGCAGAATAGTGACGTTTGTGTCTTGTTGATAAAGCGCAGGTCGAATGAATGCGCTTTGGCCGTTCACACTGAAGTCGCATGTCAAAAGATCAAATGTGTATCGGTTTCAGGAGCACATATCCAAGTGGCCTGGGTCGCATTTCAAAAAATCGGATCTGTGTCATTCAGACTGTCATTAAAAGATCGGATACAGGCCACATAGAAGCCAAAAAATCTGATTTGGGTCACTTCAGGCTGCAGTCTGAACGCAGCCATATATCTCCATTGAGACAAGCTATGTTGCATCCAGGTCAGATCTGTGGAGAGGCGACTCAGCTTGAACACCAAAAAAAAATCTTTCTCAGGTCAATAAAACTCCAGAAGTGGAATGAGCGCAAGATGGAAACGTTTATTACTGTACCGTGGAACATTCTCGACCAAACAACATGGAGACAAGCAACCATAAAATCATTATTTTGTCTTAATGAAACCCTTGATAAATGACCAGTTAATCAAGCAAAGCTCAAGAATCAACCGTGTTACTGCACAATTTGTCAAGTTTGACGTGTCCGTTGTTAAATAATCAAACAGCAATGCTCTGGTTAATTATTTGTTGGGTCCTTGTCAGTACGAGGTAATCTTAGTTTGTAATCACAGCTGCTATGGCAACTACCTGCACTTAGTTACGCCTCATTTAGATCAACTTCGTCACATCGGTTGCGTGTCTGCGTGCTGTGCCGCCATTTCACACTCTCCACTTTAGACTGAGTGTGTGAAATGTTGAGGAATGAGCGGTGATGGTGATGAAAATCTTCTTAAAACATGTTCAGAGCAATACACTAAAACAGCATATTTAACTACATGTCTGATAGATGGAGAATGCTTCAGACTGTCCTCTTCTCCTCCACTCCTCTGTCCTCTCCTCCTCTACTCATCCTCCTCTCTTCTCCTCCACTCCTCTGTCCTCTCCTCCTCTACTCATCCTCCTCTCTTCTCCTCCACTCCTCTGTCCTCTCCTCCTCTACTCATCCTCCTCTCTTCTCCTCCACTCCTCTGTCCTCTCCTCCTCTACTCATCCTCCTCTCTTCTCCTCCACTCCTCTGTCCTCTCCTCCTCTACTCATCCTCCTCTCTTCTCCCTCTCCTCCACTTCTCCTCCACTCCTCTGTCCTCTGTTGCCTCTTCCTCTGCTCATTCTTCACTCCTCTGGGCTCTCTTCCTCCTCTCATCCTCCACTCCTCTGTCCTCTGGCCTCTCCTCAGCTCGTCTTCTACTCCTCTTCCTCTCCTCCTCCGCTCATCCTCCACTCCTCTGTCCTCTCTTCCTCTGCTCATCCTCCACTCCTCTGTCCTCTGGCCTCTCCTCTGTTCATCCTCCACTCCTCTGGCCACTCCTCTGTTCATCCTCCACTCCTCTGTCCACTCCTCTGGCCTCTCCTCCACTCCTCTGTCAGCTGCTCTGTTCATCCTCCACTCCTCTGGCCTCTACTCCTCTGCTCTTCCACCTTTCCTCTACTCCTCTGTCCTCTCCTCTATTCATCCTCAACGCCTCTGGCCTCTCCTCCTCCGCTCTTCCTCCACTCTTTGTCCTCTGGCCTCTCCACCACTCATCCTCCACTTCTGTCCTCTGGCCTCTCATCCTCCTCTCCTCTTCTCATCCTCCACTCCTCTCCTTCTCCTCCTCCACTCTCCCTCTATTCCTCTGTCCTCTCTTCCTCCGCTCATCTTCTTCTCCTCCATTCTTCCTGTATCCCTCTGTCCTCTCCTCCACTCATCCTCCACTCCTCTGTCCTTTTCTCCTCTACTCATCCTCCACTGTTCTCCCTCTCCTCCGCTTATCCTCAACTCCTCTGGGCTTTCCTCTTCTGCTCATCTTCCTCTCCTCTGTCCTCTCCTCTCCTCTGCTCATCCTCCATTCCTCTGGCCTCTGTCTTCTTTTCCTCCACTCAACCTCGACTCCTCTGGCCTCTCCTCCTCCACTCTTCCTCCACTCCTCTGTCCTTTGGCCTTTCCTCCATTCAGTCCATTCAATCCTCCCCTCCTCTGGCTTCCAGTCATCCTCCACTTCTCTGTCCTCTGGCCTCTCCTCTGTTCATCCTCCACTCCTCTGGCCTCTCCTCCATTCATCCTCCACTCCTCTCCCTCTCCTCCTCCATTCTTCCTCTATTCTTCTGTCCTCTCCTCCTCCACTCATCCTCCACTCCTCTGGGCTCTCCTCCACTCATCCTCCACTTTTCTGTCCTCTCCTCCTCTGCTCATCCTCCACTTCTCTGTCCTCTGGCCTTTCCTCCGCTTATCCTACACTTTTTCTCTGCCACTCATCCTCCACTCCTCTCCTAATCTGCTCATCCTCCACTCCTCTGTCCTCTCCTCCACTCATCCTGCACTTCTCTGTCCACTCCTCCACTTTATCCCCCATTCTTCTGTCCTCTGGTCTCTCCTCTGCTCATCCTCATCTCCTTTGTCCTCTCCTCCTCCACTCTTCTGTCCTCCGTCCTCTCCTCCACTCATCCTCTGCTCTTATATTCACTGTTCTTCTCATTTAATTTGAGCACATTCTACTTGTTCCAGGAGACGTACGGTCCTTGGACTGAAAACCTGAAGGAGTTTGGGGTAAATGAGGTATTAGTCACACATTTAAAGGAGGGTGAAGTGTTTTGCCCATGGACACAACTACAGTGCCTGCCTCTGCTCCAGATAGATTATGACAGCCCAGAAATGAAGTGAACAAACAGCTCTATGAGTCATTTTTCATTTGTGCGTGTTTTGTTGAATATAAAGCTCAAATCACTTCACATGCAGCCACCGTTTGACGTCATCCTTGACTCTTGTGAGCTTCAAATCAGGTTATAATTATGACATTAATAATTATGACATTATTCATTGTGGCCCTCTCACATACATATATTCTCACTCTCACATACATATATTCTCACTCTCACATACATATATTCTCACTCTCACATACATATATTCTCACTCTCACATACATATATTCTCACTCTCGCATACATATATTCTCACTCTCACATACATATATTCTCACTCTCACATACATATATTCTCACTCTCACTCTCACATCACATACATATTCTCACTCTCACATACATATATTCTCACTCTCGCATACATATATTCTCACTCTCACATACATATATTCTCACTCTCACATACATATATTCTCACTCTCACATACATATATTCTCACTCTCACATTCTCCACTCTCACATACATATTCTCACTCTCTACATTCTCACTCTGCATACATATATTCTCACTCTCACATACATATCACTCTATACTCACTCTCACATACATATATTCTCACTCTCACATCTCACTCTCACATACATATATTCTCACTCTCGCATACACATATTCTCACTCTCACATACATATATTTCTCACTCTCGCTACATCTCACTCTCACATACATATATTCTCATCTCATATATTCTCACTCGCATACATATATTCTCACTCTCACATACATATATTCTCATTCTCACTCTCACATACATATATTCTCACTCTCGCATACACATATTCTCACATACATATATTCTTCTCACTCATCGCACATACATATATTCTCACTCTCACATACATATATTCTCACTCTCGCATACATATATTCTCACTCTCACATACATATATTCTCACTCTCACATACATAATACTCTCACTCTCACATACATATATTCTCACTCTCGCATACATATTCTCACTGCATACATATAGTCTCACTCTCACATACATATTCTCACTCTCACATACACTGTATTCTCACTCTTGCATACATACACTCTACATACATATTCTCAATACATATATCTCACTCTCATACATATTCTCACTCTCACATACATGTATTCTCACTCGCATACATATATCTCACTCTCACATACATGTATTCTCACTCTCACATACATATATCTCACTCTCATACATATTCTCACATACATATCACTCTCACATACTCACTACATATATCACATACATATATTCTCACTCTCACATACATGTATTCTCACTCTCACATACATATATTCTCACTCTCACATACATATATTCTCACTCTCACATACATATCATCATATACATATTCTCACTCTCATACATATATTCTCACATACATATTCTCACTCTCACATACATATATTCTCACTCTCACATACATATATTCTCACTCTCATACATATATCTCACTCTTGCATACATATATTCTCACTCTCACATACATGTATTCTCACTCGCATACATATATTCTCACTCTCACATACATATTCTCACTCTCTCATATAGTCTCACTTACATACATATTCTCACTCTCACATACATATCACTCTCACTCATACATACATATATTCTCACTCTCACATACATATATTCTCACTCTTACATACATATAGTCTCACTCTCACATACATATTCTCACTCTCACATACATATTCTCACTCTTGCATACATATATTCTCACTCTCGCATACATATATTCTCACTCTCACATACATATATTCTCACTCTCACATACATATATTCTCACTCTCGCATACATATATTCTCACTCTCACATATATTCTCACTCTCACATACATATATTCTCACTCTCACATACATATATTCTCACTCTCACATAGATATATTCTCACTCTCGCATACATATATTCTCACTCTCACAAATCACTGCGGTACTAAGAGGCCCACCACTGTGCATGTTGGGCCACCGCGATCACAGCACGTGACCAACGTGACCCGACTCAGAGTCCTGCACGGGTCCATTTTTAGAGACCAGCACCCACCCGGACCCGTTAACATTCCACCCGTTAACCCAGGTCTAACCCAGGACTGACCCAGGACTAACCCAGGAATAAGGTGTGCCCGTGTAGACCGTCTGGTGACCACAGGCAAAAAGACCGGGGTAGAGCTCTGTGCCACACAGAGTTAAGTGTGGCCGTTGCCCAATCAAGCTTTGTGGACACCTGCTCCGCGTGCTAGGGGCTCTCTCTCTTAAGTCCGCGGGTACCCGACCCGGTCCAGGACTCTGACCCGAGCTGCCACAGTGAAAACTGTAGAGATGCAGCGGCACTTGTTCCAAAGCCAAATGTTACTTCTCTCACGCTACACATGCTATATCCACACGACAACCAAGATACATGTGCGTTTGCGCAACAAGCGCATCATGAGTTTTGAGTGCCGCTGGAAATATTGTAACTCCGGGGGATGTAAGGTGGGGGAGGGGGTGCAGTATCACCGCATATCGCACTGTTGAGCCGCTATACCGCACCACAGGAGAAATACCCTAACCGCAACAGCCCTACTCCCACACTCTCACATCTCACATCTTCTCACTCTCGCATACATATATTCTCACTCTCACGTACATATACAATATTCGCACTCTCACATACATACACATACGGAGTGAGAATACATGTATGCGAAAGGAGACTATATGTATGTGAGAGTGAGAATATATGTATGTGAGAGTGACTATATATGTATGTGAGAGTGACTATATGTATGCGAGAGTGAGAATATATGTATGTAAGAGTGAGAATATATGTATGCGAGAGTGAGAATATATGTATGTAAGAGTGAGAATATATGCTGTTACTTCCTCACAAACATACCTGATGTTGCCTTTTGTTTCATTCACACATTTGAATAATCCTTTATTACAACAACATAAATCAGAAAATAGCGTAACATGGGCCCTTTAAAATCTAATCACCTTCCCCAGACCCATTCTTCTCTTTTCAGTATTCAAACCTAATTATACAGCTGTTTCCTCTGGTTATAACTGCTTTGCTCCTTAATGCGTCTGCAGCTCGAGTCTTTGTGTGTATTTTGTTTTAATTATACAAATATAAGGTCACAGATAAATACCTGTTTTCCGTACGTGTACATTTACGTGTTATACAGTAAAAATCGGGTGAATTTCAGCTTCACGCACTGCCAGCTCAGTTTATTTATTCATTCACTCACTATAAAATCATGACCTTAATCTCTACTTGTCTCTTTTTTCTATTGTTTTGCTTAATGTTTTATAATTGTTATCTGACTGTTTTATTTTCAGTGAGTGTTTCATGTTTGCAGAGTCCATTATCTTCCATTAAAAAATAAAAAATAAAATACACAAACAAAAATCTGGAGCTTGCTACAGTGAATTGCTATGAAGAGCAGTCGTACACTTTTGACTTAATGGTCCCAGGTTTTCTATTATTAAAGAAGACATATTATTGTGCTTGTGCTTGCTGTATAGTTATGATCTTTTAAAGCCGTAGATCACTGATATGTTTTGCAGATCTAAAACGAGTTGATAAAATAAAAGTCCGCAAAACTTCCCTAGTGCCTAATGTGACTACGCTTGATTTACGGACAAAATAGCCAAATAAAAACACCGGGATCATTCAGAGCGGGTTAATACGAACATTTTAAAACCAAAATAATAAGCCTTACAATAAAAGTTAAGGAGAAAGAGGCAATGGTTTTTCAATTAAAAGAAGTCGATGGAGCCGGCAATGTGTCCATGCTTACTTCCTGTTTGGAATGTGGTGTCCATATAAATATACAGTAAATAAGAAAATAAGTGATTCAAATTGTTAAAATGTGCACAGATCACTCCAAATAGAACTTTGAGTGTGTAAATGTAGTAGATCACTATGGTGGTTTACGTCTAAATTATACTTGATTATTTATTAGCAAAAACACGGGTAACAGGTTTTCTTTTAATGTCTGAGTAACAGTTGTAACAGTTATTTGTCTTGTTGTAGTCAAGACTGCTCTAATCGAGACCAAGGCCAGTCCAAGACCTCAGTGTCCCGAGACTGAGACAAGACCTCTGAGGGTTGAGACCGAGACAAGACCCAGACTTTTAGAGGTCAAGACTGAGACAAGACCAAGACCACGGCTCCTCAAAGCCAAATCAAGACCGTCTTTGTCATTTTCTACATTTATTTGTATTTTATAGTTATTTTGGAACATATATATCAATGTTTTGTTTTGTTTTTTTAATCTATCTCCATTTGTATCCATAACTGAAGCTTAAAATAAGACAAGCAAACTGTACTGCACTGAAACACTGTGTCCCTTTTTTGGACCCTCACTCACAATTTGAGAACCCCTTCTTTGAGAGAACTTCCACTGGTACTTATAGAAAACTTCTTCAAAGTGAATAAAGTGGGTAGTTTTTAAATCTGTTTTTCTGAAGTTTCTAACTGGAGTTACATTCTCTTACTGGTTTTGCAGTGGCATTTAGCAGCTTCTGCATATTTACCAAACACACATCGTGACAAACACAGATGTACCGCACACCAGGACATTGCCGACAGCACCAGCCGTAATGAAATATGAGTGCACTCGACGAGGGTCAGACCTTGAGTCTGAGACAACACCAAGTCCAAGCATCTTTAACACCGAAACAAGACCGAGTCCAAATGCCCTCGAGTTCAAGACGAGACCAAGACCTTTAGAAAAAATGGACTCGAGGCTAGTTTTGAAACCAAATAATATCTGATTAATAGAAACAACATTCAAGGAGCACTGTGTAATGTATTGGTTGGGGGTCTGTCACCTGCTTGTTTCTGTGGATATGTCATTGCTCTGCCTGGAATGTTCCACAGTATGACATTAAACAGCTCTACCTTACATGTATTCAATTACAGGTGGTTTTATGACTCAAAACTACCTAGAAAAACAGACATTCTGACTGAGAGCAGGGTCGCCTCTCCACAGATCTGACCTGTAAGTCGGTCTAGTTTGGTCTCCAAGAAGACAGAAAGCTTTAATACCATACTGTGAAATATTCCAGACAAAGCACTAACATCTCCATGGTGAAAAACATTTGACAGACCCTCCGCCAGAAAAGCTAAACAATGCACCTTTAAGACAAAATCCAGGCCAAATAAACAAGCCGTACAGAATCCACTTTAGCGTACGAAGTGTTAATCTATGCAAGTCATAATCATAAATCACCACCAAATCACTAGGGGCCATTTCATCGCCTCACGTGCCATCACCGCTTCAGCCAATCGGAGCCCTTCTACCCGAAACGATTCGATCAATACACGTCAATAGTGCCCTGGACTCTGCATAGGTGTGAATCAGCAGTTCGAATAGGCCTCCGTGCTGCGTTAGCATCTGCGAACTCAGTGGAGAGAGATCTGTGAAAATGTTCCATTGTTTTAAAAGGCCCAAATGACTCTTTTTTTTAAATTGTTCTGATCTACTGCAAGTTATAATGTTGAATGAATGGAACAAAACACAACTGCAGGTATGTTTTTGATGAGGTAACAACATTCTAACATGTCTTAAAGCTCACAAGAGTCCATTTTGCGTAATACAGAACCTTTAATGATGAGTGGACATTAGAGACAGTACACAAAAACATGCCTCTAATACTAAGAGTTCAGAGCAGAGGGTGAAGGATGAAGTAGTGGGATAGTCAATACGATGACGTTATTCAGTTATTTGGATTGAAAAGTCTAAAAAGATCCAGGATAGCTGAGGGTTCAAATGGAAAAGACATGGTTGTTCATTTTTAGATTTTAGGTTGAATTCAATAGACGTAGCCTTAAGTAAGAATGTTGCAATAGGGATTCTGATTTAAACCCTTGAAATGATGCACAGATTGTCCTTTTTAGATCTGTTTACATCAGGTTTAGATCTGTTTTTATCTTTGTGATTTGTGTTTAAAGGTCTCATACTATGCAACATTGACTCTTGTGAGCTTCACGTCATGTTATAATGCTGTTACCTCCTCAAAAACAGGCCTGGAGTGGTGTTTTGTTTCATTCACACATGTCTGAGTAATCCTGAATTATTAGTCTGTTTACATCTCCAAAGCTCAGAATGCTCTGTTCCTGCTTGGCATGTTATGAAGTGGTAGTTTTCCTTTTCTTTTTACCAGCTTCTTTTATCTTTAGTTCAGTAGAGATTGGTAATTCCAGGGCTAAAATAATTCAAATGATTGTAATGAAGGTGTATGAAGTTTAAAAACACAGTGGAGCACTTCCTGTATTATTATCTGTGTTGTAACAGTATTTGGTTTGGGCTGTGCTGGTTTAGTCCATGTTTATTCCAGTAATTGTTTAGCCCCAATGAAGTTCTGATTTAATCCTGCTTTAGTCCTTATTCTTATTCTTTTTTTAGGTTGACTTCACTATCGCTCTTCCTCAGAGACCTGTGTGAACAGCTGAAAACTGTCAAACTGTTGGTCTAAAAAAAGAACCTAATAACATAAATTATCGGAAGACTAAATGAAGCTCATTGGACTGCTTTTAGTCCTTATTTAGTCCTGATTTGATCCTTATTTAGTCCTGCTTTAGTCCTTTTTTAGACCTTATTCATTCCTGATTTAGGCATTATTTGGCCTTATTTACACCTTCTTTAGTCCTTATTTAGTCCTGACTGTGTCTTGATTTAGTCCATATTTAGTCATTATTTACTCCTTCTTTAGTCCTGATTGAGTTTTGATTTAGTTTTTATTTAGTCCTGCTTTACACCTTCTTTAGTCTTTTTTAGTCCTGCTTCAGTCCTGAGTTAGTCCTGAGTTTGTCTTTATTTAGTCCTGCTTTAGCCTTGATTTAGTCAAAATTTTGTCCTGAGTTTGTTCTTATTTAGTCCTGCTTTAGTCCAGCTTTAGCCTTGATTTAGTCCTGCATTAGTCCTGTTTTAGCCTTGATTTAATCCTTCTTTAGTCCTGTTGTAGTCCTGATTTAGACCTGATTTAGTCCTTAGTTAATCCTGAGTTTGTCCTTATTTAGTCCTGCTTTAGTCCAGCTTTAGCCTTGATTTAGTCCAGATTTAGTCCTGCTTAAGCCTTGATTTAGTCCTTCTTTAGTCCTGTTGTAGTCCTGATTTAGACCTGATTTAAGTCCTGAGTTTGTCCTTATTTAGTCTTGCTTTAGTCCTGCTTTAGCCTTGATTTAGTCCAGATTAAGTCCTGCTTTAGTCCTGCTTTAGCTTGATTTAGTCCAGATTTAGTCCTGCTTTAGTCCTGCTTTAGCCTTGATTTAGTCCTGCTTTAGTCCTGAGTTTGTCCTTATTTAATTCTGCTTTAGTCCTGATTTAGTCCAGATTTAGTCCTGCTTTAGTCCTGATTTAGTCCAGATTTAGTCCTGCTTTAGTCCTGCTTTAGCCCTGATTTAGTCCTGCTTTAGTCCTTATTTAGTCCTGAGTTTATCCTTATTTAGTCCTGCTTTAGTCCTGCTTTATACAGCCTTGATTTAGTCCTGGTTGAGACCTGGTTTAAACCTGGATATTTATTTGCTCCTTTATGGTTTCATCTGCAGCATACAGCAGTACAGATAAATAAGGAGGTGTAGTACAGCACTGGGCCCGTGCCAGATACATTTATTCTCCGTTGCCGCCGCTGAAAGAGAGTTAGTAATGGTCCCGAAAAAGTCCAAGGTCCAAGCTCAGGGTCCATATCTCTTTATAAAACCAGAAATGTCGAAAGTAATTGTTTTGTAATGTTGCGATCCAGTGTGTCAGTAAAAGTATGTGGAAGAAATTTGGCAGTTTTTTAGTTCAGTATAACTTTTATGGTGCTTTTATGGTGGGGGGTTGGGGGGTTGCCATGGAGACATAGTGGTGCATTGTGTAACGTTTCTGGTGGTGTTTTTCTCCATGGAGGTGTTATTGCTTTGTCAGGAATGTTTCACAGTGTGGCATTAAACCTTTCTATCTTCATGGAGACCAAACCAGACCAAGTTACAGGTCAGATCTGTGGAGAGGCGACCCCCCACACTGTCAGAATGTTTGTTTTTCTAGGTATTTTTGAGCTATAAAACCACCTGTAAGTGAATAAATGTTTAATGTCACACTGTGGAACATTCCAGACAGAGCAATGACATCTTCATAGAAACAAGCAGGTGACAGACCCTCCACCAGAAAAGTTACATAGTGCCTCTTTAATTGTGAGCAAGACTGCCTCTCCAATGATCTGACCTGTGACTTGGCCTGATGGCATCGCCTGCTTGTTTCCATGGGGATAGATATGCCAAACCATATTTTATTTTATTTAAATTTATTTAATTAAATTTTATTTCATTTCATGTAATGTCATTTCATTTTATATTTTATTTTATTTTTTATTATATATATTTTTATTTCATTTATTTTATTTTTTTATTATTTTATTTTTACATTTATTTTTAAATTTAACTTTTTTACTTTTAATTTTTTAATCTTATTAAATTTTTTTTTTTTTTTATGTTACGTTATCTTATGTCATGTCATGTCATTTTTTAATTTTATTTTTTTATTATATTTTATTTCATTTTTAAAATATTTTTTATTTTTTATTTTTATTTATTTTATTGTATTTGTTATCAATAATGTAGTAGTATACTTATTATCATTCTATTATTATATTGTATGATGACTTGTATTTCTTGAATGATTTGTTTTTGTTAGTTAGCTTTATAAGTTATGTTTTATCTGCATTAAAATGAAAAAAAGTGTGTGTACATAGTCCAATGAGATTCATTTGGTCTTCCGATATTCTATGTTATTAGGTTCTTTTTTTCAGACCCAGACTCTGAGGAAGACACTAGTGAGCAGTCGAAACTGTCAGGTATGAAATAACACTCTGGGTCTGAAAAAAAAGAACCTAATAACAGAGTGTGTGTACATGTGTTGTTTGAATGACATATCTATATCTGTTTGCACATGAATAAAAAACATTTAAAACCGAGATACTCTGGAACATTCTAAGCAAAGCAGCATTATATTTTATTAAGAATTATTCACACTAAGTAGCTACTTATTTCAGGGATTAGAGTTAGGCGTGATTACACTATTTTCTGATCCATGTTATAATCTTGTTTTCTCATCACAAACAGACATGGACTCGTGTTTTGTTTCATTCACACGTTTAACACACAAATCCTGCTTGTTTAGTTCTTTTCACAAACACTTGAAAACACTCGGTTACAACTTGTGATGTCACTAGAATTATTTAGACCATTTCAGCCCTGGATTCACCAATCTCTGCTGAACTGAAGGTAAAAGGAGCTGTTAACTACCACTCCATGATTTTGCTTGATGTCAATAGTGCAATTGTCATGTTTAAGGCTCATAACAATCAGCTCTCAGTTTATCCAAGACATGTTCAAACCCAGAGAGAGAGGACAATGTGACATGATCGGGCCTTTGTCAGAAAGCCAACGTGAGGACCAGCCTGAAAAGTCGATACGTCTTCATCAGAGGTGTTCATCTGTGGAATAGTCTGGATGAAACACAAAGGCTCTGAAACAATTTACACTTTTAAAAATATATATAAGACCAGAGTTATAGAGAAATATAGAAAAATAAAATGAATCATATTTTACCTCATAGACTTTACAAATGAACTGTGTGTATGTGTGTGTGACTGTGTGTGTGTGTGTGTGTGTGTGTGTGTGACTGTGTGTGTGTGTGTGACTGTGTGTGTGTGTGTGTGGGGGGGTGGGTGTGTGACTGCGTGTGTGTGTGCGTGTGTGTATGGGTGTGTGTGTGTGACTGTGTGTGTGACTGCGTGTGTGTGTGTATTTGTGTGTAGCTGTGTGTGTGTGTGATTGTGTGTCTGTGTGTGCGTGTGTGTATACATGTGTGCGAATGTGTGTGGGTGTCTGTGTGTGTGTGTCTGTGTGTGTCTGTGTGACTGTGTATGTGTGTGTGTGTGACTGCGTGTGTTTGTGTGTCTGTGTGTGTTTGTGTGTGTGACTGTGTGTGTATGTGGGTGTCTGTCTGTGTGTGTGTGACTGTGTGTGTTTGTGTGTGTGTGTGTGTGTGTGTGTGTTTGTGTGTGTGACTGTGTGTGTGTGACTGTGTGTGTGTGTGGGTGACTGTCTGTGTGTGTGTGACTGTGTGTGTGTGTGTGTGTGTGTGTGTGACTGTGTGTGTGTGTGTGTGTGTGTGTGTGTGTGTGACTGTGTGTGTGTGTGTGTGTGTGTGTGTGTGACTGTGTGCGCGCGTGTGTATGTGTGTATGAACATCGACATGTATTGGATTGTGTGTGTGTGTGTATGTGTGTATGTGTGTGTGTATGTGTGTATGTGTGTATGAACATGTATTGGATTGTGTGTGTGTATTGTGTATGTGTGTATGTGTGTATGAACATGTATGTGTGTATTGTGTATTGTGTGTGTGTGTGTATTGTGTATGTGTGTATGTGTGTATGAACATGTATTGGATTGTGTGTGTGTATTGTGTATGTGTGTATGTGTGTATGAACATGTATTGGATTGTGTGTGTGTATTGTGTGTATGTGTGTATACCAAAAGATTTGAAGTGTGTATTTTTTCCTGCACTCATAAAAGATGAGTTTTGTGTTGTTTTCTGTAAATACTTCTGTGTCTTGTATCCTGTTCTATATCTTAACATGGTGTGTTCAAACTTCAGCCAAAACCCCTTTGGTCTGCAGAATAACTTTAGTGATATGCATAAAATTCATGATGCATCTAACATGACATCACAAAGTGGAACAGAGCATTCTGTGCTTTGGAGATGTAGACAAACTAACAATGCAAGATTACTCAAACATGTGTGAATGTGTTTTTGATGAGGTAATTCGACTCGAACATGTCTCAGAGCTCTCAAGGAGTCAGTGTTGTGTAATACTGGACCTTTAAGGCTAAATAAGGTGAGATTATGATTAGATAAGTGTTGCTTCATTTGCATGTGACAGCAGCTCTGTGTCATCTCTATGTCTGCTGTATGTTTGGAGCTTTCCTTTGGGACGGACGGGGATTACCGGGAGTCGGTGTCAGCTCTTTGTCCGCACATTGTTCTCACAGAGTTGACGGTGTCTGTGCTTTGAACACAGGATCAGTTACTCGTGTGTTGTGGAACATCAGCCGTGTGTCCGACAGGTGTCGGAAAGTTGGTTTGTTCACTCTGTGATTGACAGTGACGCAATGTTACCAGTGTCATTCTATTTTCACTTGGGCTTCTCGTTTTAATTGCATTAAATTTAAAGGTGCTGCATAACTTTTCTGGTAGAGGATTCATTACCTGCTTGTCTCCATGGAGATGCTACAAATTTGCCTGAAATGTTCCTTGTTATGACATTAAGGTCTGTGTACCATTCGTTCTTTTGATTTTCAATTCAGAACGAAAAACAATAAAATGCGATAACAGTTTGTTATTTCATTATTCTGTTTAAGTGTCAAACAAACAAAAAAAGATTTCGACCTCTATTTCCAGTATTTAATTTAAAGTTTATTACAAATAACACCAAAAAACAATAATAATGAATAAATAAAAAAAAAAAAAAAAAAAAAAAACAGTCTTGGTACCTATTTTAATTTTTATATTCTATTCTCTTTTAACTTCGAGGGCAAATAAACCAGAGAGAATAAACTAAACTTTTTTGATTGGTGTTATTTGAAATAAATTTTAAATTAAATATTGGAAATAGAGGTCGAAATCTGTTTTTTTTTTGTTTTTGTTTTTTTTTTACATTAAAACAGGTTAATGAAATAACAAACTGTTTTCCCATTTTAGAATTTTTGTTCTTAAATAAAATTCAAAAGAATGACTGGTACACAGACTCATTAAACACATCCACGTAGCATTTATTCATTATGTGTTTCTGTTGCTCAAAAATACAATCATTCCTTCTGTGAACAGGGACGACTCTCCATAGATCTGAACTGTAATGTAGTGTAGTTCTGTATCCTGCTTGTCTTCCTTGTGATAGACAGGTTTAATCTATACTGTGGAACATTCTAGACAAAGCAATAACATTTCCGTGGAGACAAGCAGAAAAGTTGCACAGTGCACCTTTCATTTCATTTTTACCTACATTTTAAAGTTACCTGTCAAACGTGTCTTTTACCGAGACACTGGGACAAAAGGTTTAAGAGCAAGAAATATTTTAGAGTGCAGCAAACTTTATCTTTGAATTTTTGACTCTCATCCTTCATGCAGCTGTGGTTAAAATTGTCAGGACGTCTAAAATAGAATTATGGTAAAGGCTGTATCTGACTCTCTGACTATGTGAGTATGTGAGTTACTTTGACGGATGCTGATGGGGTGTCTTCTCCAGTTACCTCCATCAACTCAAAAAGTACACACAGTATTAGTGGTTTTCAAGCACTGTGATGATGTCATCCTCCCAGACGTGGACATGAGCCAGACTTTTCTGTTGATAAGATTGTACTAATAGAAACTGGATGAATTCTATTAGTGAACAGACCCATTCATTTCTTGTATTACAACAAAGCTGACCTCATCTGTATTCAATATAATCGGCCTATTAGTGATGAGATAATCCTCCAGCAAGATCCTGGTTCGTGGTCAGTGCGTTGGTTGACAAATGAATCAAAAACAGTGGACACATTTCCCAATGAGCCCGATAAGCACTGCTTTAGTCCTGCTTTAAACCTGCTTTAGCTTTCATTTAGTTCCACTTTAGTCCTGCTTTAGTCCTTATTTAGTCCCTTGATGTAGTCCTTATTTAGTCCTTCTTTACTTCTTTAGTCCTTATTCAGCCTGCTTTAATAATAATAATAATAATAATAATACATTTTATTTATATTGCACTTTACATAAAATAATCTCAAAGTGCTACAGGTAAAAACAATGAGTAAAAAAGTGCATTAGCAAACAGTGGATCAAGCTAAAACCATTGCAGGAATTAATAAGATAAAACAAGAATAAAATACAATTAACAAAAGATTTTAGTAAAAAGGTACGTTTTTAGATTTTGTTTAAAAACAGAAATAGACTGTGGGGCTCTCAAGTGGTCGGGGAGAGGATTCCAAAGCCTTGGAGCTGCAGAGGAGAAGGTTCGATCACCCATGGTGCAAAGTTTGGTTCTGGGGGTTGGAGAGTGTTGGTGGCTGCAGAGCGGAGGGAGCGTGAGGGGGTCTGGGGAGTGAGGAGTTCCTTAAGATACTGGGGGGAGTGACCGTGGATGCACTGGTGAGTGAGAAGGGAGACCTTATACTCAATCCTGAGTGTGACAGGGAGCCAGTGAAGGGATTTCAGGATAGGGGTGTTTTAGTCCTGTTTAAGTACTTACTTTGTATTTCTTTACGCTTTCTTTAGTCCTTATTTAGTCCTCTTTAGTCCTGGTTTAGTCCTGATTTTTAGTCTTGATTTAGTCCTGATTTACTCCTTCTTTAGTCCTGACTTAGTCCTTATTTAGCCCTGATTTAGTCCTGACTTAGTCCTTCTTTAGTCTTGATTTTGTCCTTACTTAGCTCCGACTTAGTCCTTATTTACCCCTGACGTTGTTCTGATTTAGTCCTGACTTAGTCCTTATTCAGTCTGGATTTTCTCCTTATTTAGTCCTTATTCAGTCCTGATTTTGTCCTTATTTAGTCCTGATTTTGTTCTGATTTAGTCCTTATATAGTCCTGATTTTGTTCTGATTTAGTCCTGACTTAGTCCTGATTTTGTTCTGATTTAGTCCTGACTTAGTCCTTATTTAGTCCTGATTTTGTCCTTATTTAGTCCTGATTTTGTCCTTATTTAGTCCTGATTTTGTCCTTATTTAATCCTTATTCAGTCCTGATTTAGTCCTGATTTTGTTCTGATTTTGTTCTTATTTAGTCCTTATTTAGTCCTCTTTAGTCCTGATTTTTAGTCTTGATTTAGTCCCGATTTACTCTTTCTTTAGCCCCGACTTAGTCCTTATTTACCCCTGACGTTGTTCTGATTTTGTCCTTATTTAGTCCTGATTTTGTTCTGATTTAGTCCTTATATAGTCCTGATTTTGTTCTTAGTTAGTCCTGCTTTAGTCCTTATTCAGTCCTGATTTAGTTCTGATTTAGTCCTGACTTAGTCCTTATTTAGTCCTGATTTTGTCCTTATTTAGTCCTAACTTAGTCCTTATTTAGTCCTGATTTTGTTCTTATTTAGTCCTGCTTTAGTCCTTATTTAGTCATAATTTTGTCCTTATTTAGCCCTGATTTTGTCCTGATTTAGTCCTGATTTAATCCTGACTTAGTCCTTATTTAGTCCTGATTTTGTTCTTATTTTCTCCTTATTTAGTCCTGATTTTGTCCTTGTCTAACGAACACGATAAACTACTCAAAAACATAAACCACTGTACTACAAATAAACCACAGAGAAAAAACTAACTCTAAAAAGACGTTTGCTTTCCTTTCTTTTTCTTTTCTGTGTCCTTCCCTGACCTCTGCTCCTCGGCCTGACTCCTCCTCGTCCACACTGTGAGGTCATCCAGTCAATTTAGCAACGCACTGCATCCCCCGACCACCAGATGGCAGCATTACACTCTATACAGACCTGCACACGCTGTATCCCAGCTGTACATTCATCGTACATTTCGTTGATGGACTGAAAATGTACATTATTGTAAAGTCAAACCAGATTATTTCACATTATACTCCGATTCCTCGACTGTTGTTTTAAATCCAAGCTTAATCTCACTACACAATTGTTCTCCGTGTCTCCTTTGTTTGACACTGTTGAATGCATTTTTATTTTTTTTTCAGTTCAGTTGCATCTTTCCAAATAGTATAAGCGCCCTCAAAGCAAAATTTGGAAATAGCCGTACAATGATAAAAGCCCAACAAACTTCAAAGAGTGTGTTTCTTGTGTGATTTCTGCAGAGGCCTGGGGAAGCTCTGATAAGACTTTCTGCTAGTTTCCAGTTGGCAACATAGAAGAGGGATCTGTGCCAGTTTAAAACAACCGGAGAAGCTACAATTACAAAAGTTAAATTAAACTACAGATCTGTTTGTTTGAATTGGGAGAGACTCAGTTGCAATGTAGAATCGGTTTTGCAGGTTCAAGTCAGGTAATTAGGGTTTTAAAAGTCCCATATTACGCTAAATTGCTTCCTGTGAGCTGTTAGTCATAGTCTTTTAGAATCTGTGTGTCATTAGTTCATTCGTTTTTTTAAATAAAATTTAAAAAAAGAAAATGAAAGAACAAGTATTTTCTTCATTATTTGTCTCCAAAACCAAAATGAAAAAACAGTTAATGGCCGTTTCAGGTTTCTGTGACGTAAACTGCGATGCCAAAACAAGGACTGAACCCAGACTAAAACAGGACTAAACAAGGTCTAAACCAGGTCTCAACCCGAACTGAACCAGGTCTAAACCAGGTCTAAACCGGTCTCAGTCCTGTTCTCAGTCCCAGTCTCAGCCTTGGTCTGGTTCTGATCTGGTCCTGGTCTTGTCCCAGTCTTAGTCCTGGTCTGGTCCCGGTCTCTGTCCCAGTCTGGTCCTGGTCTCAGTCCTGGTTTAGACCTGGTTTAGACTTGGTTTAGTCCTGGTTTAGTCCTGTTTTAGTTCTGGTTTAGTCCTGGTTTAGTCCTGTTACCTCTGGTTTGGACCTGGTTTAGTCCTGTTTTAGTCCTGTTTTAGTCTTGGTTTAGACCTGGTTTAGTCCTGGTTTAGACCTGGTTTAGACTTGGTTTAGTCCTGGTTTAGTCCTGTTTTATTTCTGGTTTGGACCTGGTTTAGTCCTGGTTTAGTCCTGTTTTATTTCTGGTTTAGACCTGGTTTGTCTGTTTAGTTTTAGTCCTGGTTTTAGACCTGGTTTAGTCCTGGTTTAGACCTGGTTTAGACTTGGTTTAGTCCTGGTTTAGTCCTGTTTTATTTCTGGTTTGGACCTGGTTTAGTCCTGGTTTAGTCCTGTTTTATTTCTGGTTTGGACCTGGTTTAGTCCTGTTTAGTCCTGGTTTAATCCGGTTTAGTCCTAGTTTAGTCCTGGTTTAGTCCTGTTTTTACCTCTGGTTTGGACCTGGTTTAGTCCTGTTTTAGTCCTGGTTTAGACCTGGTTTAGTCCTGGTTTAGACCTGGTTTACTTGGTCCTGGTTTAGTCCTGTTTTATTTCTGGTTTGGACCTGGTTTAGTCCTGTTTTAGTCCTGGTTTAATCTGGTTTTGGTCCTGGTTTAGTCCTGGTTTAGTCCTGGTTTAGACCTGGTTTATACCTGGTTTAATCCGGTTTTAGTCCTGGTTTAGACCTGGGTTAGTCCTGTTTTAGTTCTGGTTTGGACCTGGTTTAGTCCTGTTTTAGTCCTGGTTTAGACCTGGTTTAGACTTGGTTTAGTCCTGGTTTAGTCCTGTTTAGTCCTGGTTTTTAGTTTGGTTTAATCCGGTTTTAGTCCTAGTTTATTCCTGGTTTAGTCCTGGTTTATTTCTGGTTTGGACCTGGTTTAGACCTGGTTTAATCCGGTTTTAGTCCTGGTTTAGACCTGGTTTAGTGCTGTTTTAGTCCTGGTTTAGTCCTGTTTTAGTTCTGGTTTAGTCCTGGTTTAGTCCTGTTTTAGTCCTGGTTTAGTGCTGTTTTAGTCCTGGTTTAGTGCTGTTTTAGTCCTGGTTTAGTCCTGTTTTAGTTCTGGTTTAGTCCTGGTTCAGTCCTGGTTTCGGCATCACAGTTTAAGTCACAGAAATGGGAAACGGCCCTTGTCCATTTTTTCCATTACTCATTTAAACACAAAATTGAAAACTGAAAAAAACAAATTGTAATCCATTTTTTTCATTTTGGCTTTCGAGACAAATAATGAAGAAAATTGTTGTTTTTTCGTTTTCTTATTTTTTGTTTTATTTAAAAAAATGGATGAACAAATGATACACAGAGTTTTTTGTTACCTGCAGTTGTGTTTTGTTTTATTCCCACATGCTTGAGTAACCCTTTAGTAATGCTCTGTCTACATCTCTAAAACTCAAAATGCTCTGTTCCACCTTGTGATGTAATGCACTGGTAGTTTTTTTTAGAGAAGAACTCAGCCTAAACATGCAGGGTTTGTGTGTGAAATATGTGTGAATGAAACAAAACACAACTCCAGATCTGTTTGTGATGAGGAAACAACAATATAACTTAGATCAGAAAAGAGTGTAATATGGGCCTTTTAAATTTCGAGATGAAACTTTTTACAGCATTGATTTAAAAAGTTGCCGGACTGGAGACGCTGAGCAGTGCCTGAGGATCTTTAAATCTTCAGGGGAGATTGGCCTATTGTGCATGTTTGAATGGAGAAGATGGGGAGCCCAAACTCTAACCAGATTTAATGTTCTCTGGAAAGTGAGAGGAGCATTTATTATTGCGGTGAAGCATGAGCACTAACCACCCAGCCATATTGCCTACAGAAATACAAATGGATCTTCTGAGTTATTAATCTTCAGTTCAATTTAAAGGAGCACTATGTAACTTTTCTGGTAGAGGGTCCACATCCTGTTTGTCTCCATGCAGGACCTATTGCTGTGCTGGCAATGTCCCATAGTATATATCACATGAAACATCATTCTGTCTTGTCGAAGGTCATGTGACCCTGCTCATAGTAAGAATCCATGTTTTTTTTATGTTTTTGAAGGGCAAATATTACACTATTACTACTACTAATCTCTACTAAATAAAGGGTAAAAGGTAGCTGTTAATTTTAAAACTACCACACTCAAACGTGTGAATAAAACAAAACACAACTCTGAGTATGTTTTTCAGGAGGTAACAGCATTCTAACATGGCTTAAAGCTCACAAAAGTCCATCCATCCATTCAGTTTCTTCCGCTTATCCAGGGCTGGGTTGCGGGATCAGCAGTCTAAGCAGGGACTCCCAGACTTCACTCACCCTGGACACTTTCTCCAGGTAATCCAGGGGGACTCAAAGGCAAGCCCAGGCCAGTTGAGAGCCATAGTCCTTCCAGTGTGTCCTGGGTCTTCCTCGGAGCCTCCTTCCAGTGGAACATGCCCAGAACACTTCCCGAGGAAGGCGCCCAGGAGGCATCCAGAACAGATGCCCGAGCCATCTCAGCTGGCTCCACTCTCTACTCTAAAGCTCTTACTCCAAACTCCTCCCATGTGATGGAGCTCCTCATCCTATCCCTAAGGGAGCACCCAGCCACCCTGAGGAGGAAACTCATTTCGAGCGCTTGTATCTGCGATCTTGTCCTTTCATCATTACCCAGAGCACAGATTGATGGTAAATCGAGAGCTTTGCTTTTCAGCTCAGCTCCCTCTTCACCACAACAGTCCAATACAGCGATCGCATCACTGTAGCCACTGCACCAATCCGCCTGTCAATCTCATGCTCCATCTCCCCTCACTCATGATCAAGACCCCGAGATACTTGAACTCCTCCACTTGAGGCAGGGACTCTCCACAAGAGCAGAGAGGGCAAGCCACCTTTTTCCGGTCAAGAACCATGGCCTTGGATTTGGAGAATCTGATCTTCCGCCCCAGCGCACATTGCAGGTCCTGGATTGATAAAGCCAACACGACAACATCATCCGCGAAGAGCAGAGATGAGATTCTGCGGTCCCCAAACTGGACCCCCTCTGACCCCTGACGGCGCCTGGAAATTCTATTCTAAATTCTAAATACAATGAACAGAAGCTCGGATGACAAGAGTCTATTTTGCGTAGTATTGGACCTTTAAGATACAGAAACGTGTGATTGATAATACAGGTAAATGCAATGCCATTCTGTGGAATATTCCTGTGAAAAATATCTGCATAGAGATGAGCAAATGCTGAACCTCCCCATCCCCCAAGTGTTACCTAGTGCCCTTTAAAATATATGCAGTAGGCCTAATTATGTTGCATACAGTTCATACAATACAAGTCGAGTGTTCTGAGACAAAAACTAGACATTTCCCAAGTTAAAAACAGTTTATTTGTATTATTTATTATTTTATTTGCTCAAGCACAAATCATACTAGGTCAAAAACCAAAAACTTTATCTCTATTGCATACTCTGAAATGCCTTAATCTGCACATTTAATCCTGCACTTTTCCTTTTCCAAGCATTTCAAAGAACACTATTTTCATACATTAGAGATTAGGACCCACCCACCGCCCTTACTGCAAATATTAAATTACTCCCCGTGTCGAAGTATGACCTCATCTCTCTCCTATAGCCGCTCTCTAATCTACTCAGAGTCAGATTGGAGTAGTGGAGCGGGGGCGGGACTTGGAGACACTAGGGTAATCTGCCCTGTGACCTCTCGTCCAATAGGAGAGCAGCGTTGTATTAAAATATGACGAGCTCGGGCCAGCAGACAGACCTATATAACGGAGTGACACCGGGCTAATCCACGACACGTGATCTGTTTTCTGGGTTATATTCTGGATAGTCTGCTTCTGTCTGCTGAAATAGAGTAACAAAGGTTGTATTGGAAAGTAGGTGATCAGCATGTGTGGCTGTAGACCTGGTTTGGTTGAGTTTTATGTGCCCTGCTTAACTTTTTTAGCGATACTCATAGTCTGTTTGTATAAATGGACATAGCTAACCCACTAGCCGTGCGTTCCCAATAGGAAGTGAGCATGGGGAAGCTTCTAGCTCCATCGACTCCAGTTGCAATTGGCTTGACATTGAACAACAGATTCACTGAGCCTCATCATTTTGGTCTTAAAATGTTCATATTAACCCATTCTACGTGATCCTGCTGTTTTTATTTCACTATTTTATCAGTAAATAAATTCCTAATATGGAACATGGCTCCAAAATTTGCTCCTGTAACTGCAAACATCATGAGCTTCATTTGACTGAAGCCAAACGCTATGGGTGACGTCACACTCCCTTAGTTCACTTCTTTATACAACCTACGGTGGTACTGCAGTAAAATCCTGTCTTCCAAAAATGTTCATTTTGTGATCTAGCGATATGCTCAACTTTAGTTCATTTTTAAGACAATAACTTTTGTGTGTATTTGACTAAAAAGAAAGTGCAGGCGAGTGCAGCAGAGGATCCACTCACAATATCACACATGTAGAAAATGGTAAGGTGCTCATCAAAGAATAGGTCACAATAGTATAAAATAGTAAAGAGACTTGGGGGAAAAAACCCCAAAATGAATGGGTTTGGGGCACTTTTTTGCACATCACCACCAGGGGGCAATGTTTAAATATGTAACATGATGTTACCCGCATACCCAGTCCATCTATTAATAATAATATTTTTCCTCTTGATAAAAATCTAGACTAAGATTTTATGAATCTAAATTTAAACTGAATTTGAAATGAAACTTGACCATATTTGTTTAAAGCAAAAATAAGGAAGCTCTTGGAATTCACTTGGAACTAAACATTTTGTCTTTATAATTGTTGATGTTTTTATTGGCAGCCATTTTTCTGAACACTTTTACAGATCTTCTTTCTTGATTTGTCATATTTCTGTAGACCGGAGTAAACAGCATTTTATATGGGGTAGTGGAGGAGTGTGTACCTCTGTTGTGTCACCAGTGTGACTGCTGATTCCTTTGTCCTGGATAAATGAAAGAAAATGGGTGGATGCACAGATAGTGGTGACTACTGCAGCCACAGCTGCCTGAGAGATGAAAGTAAAACTCCAGTCTGCACCATAAACGCCTAAAACACGACCACTCACAGTCGCAACATTTCTGATAATGCTGGGAGCCATTTTAAAGCATTTTGTTTGTAATCATTTTTAAATACAAGTTATGTCATTCGGGTTGATGCTATGATGAGGTTGCTTTTTCTAATGCTGTGTGTTTTACAACAACTTTGTTTAGTAAAATCTAGTATAGGATTTTGTGTGGGCAGGTCTACCAGACTGTCAAACTAAAGTATCTGTTCAAAAAGGTTGTAAGGGTTATGTTGGCTCGCTATCACCACTTGCAGTTTTAATTTACCTATAGTTTACTATAGTTTGACTGTTTTATTGTTTGGACTGCACTCTGCTGTCTTCCCATGACACATGTTTTCTTCATGCTTCCTCAAAAGGGTCTGGTGATGTCACAGTGATATGGCCCTATTCTTCTGTACCTATGACATCTGCAGTCTGAATTTTTCAGAACGCATTCTCATCTGTGAAAGCTCACAGGTCCTTCGTTCCTATTTATGGTCCTGTAGGTGCATTTACGGATCTGAATCGCCTCTTTAATGCAATGTTTGTGTCCATTGTCCTCCACACATTTATTATGCCATTATCCCAGTCCCATAAACATTAACAGTGCCCGTAGCACACCATTACTGGCTGTCAGGACATCACAATTCAGAACTTTTGATGCATTTCACAGCTTAAATGATTTAATATGAGAAAAAAACAAGTAGAAAGTCAAAGTAAATGAGCCATTGTCCATGTGCATACAATATGCTATGGCGGCCAGCAGTGGGCACAGGGACAAAGTGACAGAAACTGTTCAAACTAGGCTGATATACTGATACAAACTGATAAAAGTGATGTCTACAAGTCCACACTGGGACAGGAAGTAAATAAAGTTTCTTCCACTAAGAGGGAAAAGTGCCAAGTAGCCAATCTGAATTCCTGTGGACTTGTGGAGAGACAGTTCGCACGTTTGAAACTCTCTGACAGCTGCTTCTCCTGAGCTCTTCAAAAGGACAAGGCCACTTTGTCTCTAGTCATTCGCCAAGTCCTCTGTTACACAAGGAATGATCACTATCTCTCGCCAATTTGGAGTCTAGACAACAATAGTCATTTTAAAGAAACCGACTAAGAGGCTTACGGAGATGGGATTTGGCCCATTTGGAAAGAGACCCAAAAAGAAGACAATTCACACAGATTTGAAATGCTTTTAATCAAATAAAAACATTATAACGGAACGCAAAACCCATCTGTGAATGAATACAGAATGTGTCTTTGTTTTGTCACAAGCTCATGTATTGGTGAAACTCTCCACACTATATTTATGAGCGTGTTTGGTCAGTGGCCTATTTTAAGAGCACTAAAAAGACACTAATTGTCGTACTTTGTGGTTGGGTTTATTGGTGATGGGAGGCAAAGCTAGAATGACCAGCGGGATGAATCTTTGCAATATTTATGAGTTCACAAACCATCTGTTGCTATTACCCGATTAAGCAGCAGTTCAGACCAATCACAGTGCAGCATTGTGCGTTGGTGGAATCCAAAAGTAAAGCGGTCAAACCAACCAAAACAAACATGGTGACGGAGATGGACATACTTTGGTGTATTTTAGAACTCAAGGTTAAAGGGCCTGTATCGCGTGGAGTTCTTCTCTCAAATGGAAAACAGGTGGAACAGAACATTTCGAGGTTTGGAGCTGCAGACAGGCTTAAAATAAAGGATTACTCAAAGGTGTGAATGAAACAAAACTGAAATGAAACACAACTCCAAGTTTATTTTTTATAACATGGCTGAGAGCTCACAAGGGTATATTTTGCGTAATAAAGGACCTTTAAAGCCCTATTTATACTCTTGTTCTTATACTTGTTCTCGACACCTCAGCTGAGCAGAACTTTTCTCGGCAGTTAGGCAACGCTGTCGGACATCTTTGCTCTGATTGTTTTTTTTATGTGGGCATGGTTTATTTGGTTTCTTGCCGGTGCGGAGCAAGAAAAAAAAAAAAAAGGTTGGTTTTGAGTCACGGCCATAGACTGTATAAAAGAAGTGGACTATGCAAGTGTGACGTCACCCGTAGTGTTCAGAGCCGCTCAAATGAGGCTTTCGATGCTAACGGTTACAGGAGTAAATCTGGAGCCAGATTTTTGATGGACCAAATAGCGAAAAAAAATTCAGAATCACGTGTCGCGGGTTAATACAAACATTTAACACCGAAATGACGAGGTTCACTGCTTACAGACAGAGGGGCGACGAGATCCAGGGTCAGAAGGTGCCGGAAGAGCCTCCTGGCGAACTTCCCATTTGGCACGCGGCGGCTAGTGCGTTAGCTATGTCCATTCATATTTACGGTCTATGGTCACAGCTGGCAAAAATGGTGAGAAAATACAAAGGGACATCAAATTCATGGAGGGAGATTGTATACATTTTAGGCTCGGACAAAAATTAGTGTAGAAAAGTCTGGCGTAATCTCCGTGTCAAGTTTGCGAAAGCCAAAAAGCAGGTCACCAAAAAAAAAAAAAAAAGAAGAAGAGCAGTCAGGTTGGAAGACGAAAAGAAACACCCTCACAATATACCTCCCGGACGTGACTGGACTCCTTCAGCAAACACAGAGAAATTAATTACTAATAACTATTAATATTTGGCTAATAGGAGCGGGGGGGCGGGGCAGAGCGAGGGGGCGGGGCAGAGTGAGAGGGCGGGGCAGAGCGAGGGGGCGGGGCAGAGTGAGGGGGCAGGGCAGAGCGAGGGGGCAGGGCAGTTCGGCAGCAGAACACTTTATGAAGTATGAAATGTCAAAGTCCAAACAAACTTTGTTCTTGTTTTTATCACCTCCAGAACAAGAACAAAGGCATGGCAAATTTATTATATTATTATTATACAGATATATTTTTTAAATTTTTTTGTCATCGGATATAGGCAAGTTTCATTGTTGACAAAAGCGCGCATTGCATGCTGGGAATTATTTTGTTCGGCGGCAATAAACACTAATTCAACATGACGGACGGAGTGAGAAAGCACGTAAAGGGTATTGATCCCGGTTATTTATCCAGTCTAACGGCAGAGGACCAAAGACCATTTGACCAGAAATTGGTCATAAGCATCGATGGAGCCAAATCACCCTTTTCAACCCCGACAAAGCCTGGACCAAACCAAATTTGTGGTCGGAATCACCAACTACCTGGACAAATATTCACTTCGGCGATATCCACAATGACTTGGTGGAAACTCCTGGGCCATTCACAGCAGAAAAAATAAAAACCTCCAAGAGTCTCGATGCGTTGTTGAACTTGTTGGAGTCCGTGGTTTGCTAGGATCTTCTACGTTTGCTCTGCGAATGTTTGAAAGCCATTTAATTCGCTGTTAGCAGTTCTTTTCACTCAGAATACGAAAAAGACATTTTTCTACTTCCATGCTTCTATTTGTGCATCCGATAATGCAGCAGGAATTTATCATTATTGGGGATAATACGTGTTTGACCGCTATCATGTCTCTTGCCTCCGACCAAAATATTTCCCAGCATGGAAAGTGGGCTTTTAATAACAATGACATCAGCTGAAACTCGCCTATACCTCCAGAAGTGGCTGGACTCTTTCAGCAAACACAGAGAAATTAATTACTAATAACTATAAATATTTAGCTAATAGGAGTGAGGGGGCGGGGCAGAGTGAGGGGGCGGGGCAGAGTGAGAGGGCGGGGCAGAGCGAGGGGGCGGGGCAGTTCAGCAGCAGAACATTTTATGAAGTATGAAATGTCAAAGCCCAAACAAACTTTGTTCTTGTTTTTATCACCTCCAGAACAAGAACAAAGGCATGGCAAATTTATTAGATTATTATTTAACTTTTTTTTTAATTTTTTCAATTTTTTGTCATCGGATATACAGTAGCAGTTTCATAGATGAGACAGTGAACACAGCCTAAACAACTCAACAGGAGACACACTGTTCTTTTACAAAATATAGTGTTTAAGATGTTGCAAACAAACTCCATGTTGTAATTTTCCATCAAAAGAGGCCACTGATCAAACACGTTCATCTTTATTGTACATGCCTTAGAAATAACGTTACAAAGGTGACCCTTGACTTTTTATTTACACGAAGAGATGGATCAGGTGAGCATTCAGTGTCTGTGGTTTAAACGGTGTTGCTGAGGCACATTTTCAGAGTGGTGTGTTGGTTTTGTCTTAACCAAAAACATAAAAAAGTTTATCAAAAAAAGATACAAATTAAAAACCAAAGATGTCAACAAATGCACATGTTAAAACAGGGATGCTAGCTTACTGTCAGAGCTAGGAAAGCGTACATTCCTATTTACATTTACTATGCTACTTTTCCCTTAACGTCATCTTAAAAATATCTTAGCATTAGTTAGCATGCTGGGAATACACATTAAGATGGAAAATCGGTAAGATAACTGCATTCTGGCAGTGACCATGCTTATTGTAAGTACTTTAAAATGATGTCTCAAAAATATACTGTTTAGCTATAGCGCTCCTTAGCATTAATTTAACTTACGGCTAACCGTGTGTGTGTTGTGTTATGCTAGCTGCTCTCACTTCTCCCCATAGAACTACAATAAAATCTGGACGGTGAACCCAAGAAGGCGTCGTATTGTCTTACAAAGCTAACTTTTAGACGCTTTGAAGATTAAAAAAAAAAAAAAAAAAAAAAGAAAGTATGCTGCGAAAATAGAAAAGAATCCCTACAAAATCCGACCTTTGAGACAATTGTGGATGCCCCGTCTGCCGAACACGGGCAGTTTGAATTATCTCCATAAAGTTGGCCCTCCATCAAACGCACACCTACCCAAAAACTATGTCTATGTCGTATGAAGATAAACGGTCTGAGGCTGTGGAAAAGTATATATCATAGGGATGTAACAATAACCGAAATATCGTGATATCGTATCGTCAAAAGTCTCACAATAATATTGTGGGCTCTTGCAATATATTGAATGACAAGTTTCTTTGCTTAAACACATGGTTTTATAGTAGCAACGGCTTATAAACATTGGAAACTACATATCCCATGATTCATTTCAGCGCAGATAACGAAATATGTTTTTTACTTGAATTCTTGGGATTATGATGTAAATAATTCACACCAAAATCTTATCAAGGTATTTTAAAAGCAGAAACATGTCCTATCTACAAATATATTAACCTCTTCAAAATATCGCAATAAATATCGTACTGTGAGAAGCATATCGTGATAATATTGTACCGAGAGATTTGGATATTGCTACATCGCTAATGTATTAGTCTTTAGTGACTTGCTTTTGATTCATATTTTATATAATAATACATACTTTTGCACAGCCTCGTTTATCATTTATCTTCCTTTGTTCCTTTGAGTTTTGCTAAAGCTGCTACCGTCAGCTGAGCAGAAATGTCACCATATTGTTTCCGCAAAAATAATTATGAATAATTTTAGAAATATACTCGCACAAATGAAAATTGTCGAAGCACGAACGAAATTCAAATGTTTTGTATAATTTTCTGCCTGTTTTGAGGCTATTTAAAATGTTGACGCCATCGGCTGAAAATAAAACTGCTAATATCTTAAGAACCATCAACAGCACCAAATGAAACTTTGCAGCACAAACGAAACACAAAAGATTGACACAATTTTGGGCCGTTTTAGAGCATTTTGAAGCTTCCTGGGGCTGGCTGGCCCCAATTTGACCTATAAAAGAATCTTTTATACCTCCAAAACTGGAGCAGCACAAACTAAACTTTTTGTAGCACAAAACAGCACAAACAATTGATATAGTTTTTGTGTGGGTTTGCGTTTGATGGGGACCAACTTCATGCAGGTGTTTGAATTCCCTAAAAAAGCATTTTGCTCTATGGGAGAATTCCTTATGGGCCCAAGCTCCCGAGAGCTGCAGTACCTGGAGCGGCCACTAGTCGGTCTCGAGCTGGGGCAGAGGGAGGGTGCCTTATCCAGTTTTTATTATAGATCCATGCTTCTCCCACACAGGTTAGCTTCGGTGACTGTATTTATCTGCATAATGCTTTTTACACACACTGCTCTTTTCAATAGGGAATTTCACATGAGGAGGCAGAAATAGCAATGAAGCCAGGGTCAAAAGTACATCTGTGCTCTTGGCTTCTTTTAGCATATCGATGCGTTAACTGGCACCTGACGTATTGCAAGAGAGATGGATCTGAATTCATTCTCAGCCTCCTTTCCTTTCCTTGCGTCTATGAAAACTAGTCTTCTTTACCTACCCATGCTACATTTAGTTAGAAAACACACAAATGCAAGGCAAGCGTTCATAAATCTAAAATGAGTGATGGAAATTCCACTAATAATCTTCTATTCTAAGATCATGACGTTTTTACCTACAGTCTATTCTATTGATACTTTGCAGCTGATGTCATCAACATTCCCTGGAGGTGTGACGCTAACTGTAAGCACTGCTCTTTCTGAGGCTTCTTAGACTTTAATCTGAGGTTTATTTTAACACAATTTGACCAGAAAGATTTGGTTTAGTTGGAGCTACGACATGTTACTCTCTTACATTTAAAATTACACCATAAAATCACCTTTTTGTTGAAAATCAAACTCCTAAATAGGTCCATGAATGCTCGTAATGATCACAAGCTACTGAAAATGAGTTGTTTAAATCCATTTTGTATTATTTCTAGAGTCTTAAACCTTTTTGACAGTGTTTAATAATGTCTGCATTGTGTCACTATGGTAACTGCTGAACATTTCATCATAGAGATACAAGTAGAACACCCCCAGTGTGACGTCACTGCGAAGTATTAATAGGTTGTGTTCATGTTTTACTTTACAACATTCTATAATCCCTTTATTTTTATTTTAAAAGTGAGCTGGAGGGCAGATTAAAATTTAATGGTAGAATTTTCTGAAGATTAGCTTTTTACTGGTTGTAAATACTCGGCCTATTCACATGAAACATAAATTGGCACAAAATTCAACATCTTCTCTGTCAGCACAAATAAAAAGTTAAATAAATTCAGCGTAAAAACTTCAGAAAGTGGTGCCTTTATCCACCTGTTAAAACGTGGATGTTGTCATTTGGTGATGTGACAAGTTTGGAACCAGTCCCAATGAAAATTCCAGTGAGGTTCATTTGGTCTTCCGATAATTTATGTTATTAGGTTCTTTTTTCAGGGTTTGTTTTCCTACCTGACAGGTTGGACTGCTCACTAGCGGTCTTCCCCAGAGTGGTCACGTGATGTTGCGTGATGTTTGATCATCTGATTTATACAGATTTTAGCGCTGTCTTCCTACCGGTGGAGGCAGAATAACAACGCCATCTGCAGTCCGACTTCCTCAGGACAGTATCCCAGGTGTGTGAGAGTAAAAAAGCCCCCTCGTCCCGGTTCATGGTCCCGTGGGCACGTTTCCGTATTTCAAAACATGAAAACAAACTCTTGGTCTGAAAAAAGAACCTAATCCCAAACCCAATGAAATCACTATAATGTTCAAAATATGTGGATAATAAATGTAAATATTTCTTTCAAAAACATATTTCTTGATTTTCTCATAGAGTTATATAAGCCTCTGCCCTCCATCGGATATTATTATTATTATTATTATTACATGAGCACAACCTGAACTTATTCCCACTGAACAGCACGGCATAGATCGAAACAGTATGGCTTAGTTAGAACAGTTAAGTAGCCCTAATTTCCACTGCCAGTAAAGCTTCTTTTAAAATACTGTACATGTTTTTGCTTTAGTATGGATTTGTAATCATACATTGGAGACTTAAGTACTTACGCATTAGTATAATCACATTTTATAAGTCAAAATAATGTAGCCTCTAAACAAAAATGTGTTAAGAATTGAAAGAAGGAGCACAAAGTAAAGACAGAAACTATTCATCATATAATTTGACTTATTTATGGAGTAAGATTTTGGCATGTAAAGGTGCACTACGTAACTTTTCGGTTGAGAGTCGTCAACTTCTTGTTTCTATGGATATGTCATTGCTCTGCTTCAAATTTTCCACAATATGACATTAAACAAATCTACGTTACAGTTATTCAGTTTGGTGGTTTAATTGCTCAAAAATACCTAAAAAAACAAAAAACAAAACATGCCTCTTTACAGATCTGACCAGTAACTTGGCCTGGTTTGGTTTCCATCATGATAGAGAATTTTAATGCCATACTGTGAAACATTTCAGACAAAGCAATAACATGTCCATGGAGAAAAGCAGGTGGCTGACTTTCCACCAGAAAAGTTACTCAATGTACCTATGTGTACAGTAAGTCTAAGTATAATGATCATAATCAAGCATATATGAAAAAACTAGGTGGCGTTCTTACTGCTTTTCACTGTCGCCGTGGTTACCGTATAACAGATTTTCTGGCTTGCGGTCTGTCTGTTTTATGGCCCCTGGCAGCAGAGACTGTGGCAGATGTGCTGATGATTAAATTACAGTAAAAAAGTGTCACTTTCACTGCCGTTTTTATAACTCTAATGTGTCATAGTTCATTTGAGAATACTTTTATCTTGCTGTCATCCTCCCATCCAAAAACTTCGTCATAAACTCATCATAAACTTATCTTTCTGTTTGACTTTTATTTGCAAGTCATCAAAATAATAATAAAACGGATAATACAAGTTTGATTTCCCAAGGTATTTACAACTTTTTTTATGGCAGTTTAATTTGGAAATCAACTGTGGAAATATTGTGGTTTTGCCTTCACTGTCGTCAAAATATAATAATGTTTCAGAAAGTACCAGAAAGCGAGAATTAGTGCTCACTTTGTTACTACTTAACCAATTCTAATCATACTGGATCGACCTATACCGTGCACTGAAATCACTTTAAAACCCACATTTAACTGTGCAATGTGTAACTTTTTGGTTGGGGGTCCATCATTTGCTTGTTTCTATGGATATGCCATCGATCTGCCTGGAATGTTCCACAGTATGACAGCTCTACTTTACTTTTATTCAATTACAAGTGGTTTTACAGCTCAAAAATACCTAAAAATCTGACCTGTAACTTTGTTTGGTTTGGTCTCCTTGAAAATAGAAAGACTTAATATCATACTGTGAAACATTCCAGACAAAGCAATAACATTTCCACGGAGAAAAGCATTTGACAGACCTTCCATCAGAAAAGTTACACATTACACTTTTAAGTATCGTTCTGATATAAACTGCAAAGATGAGTCAGTTCTGTATTCCCTATGAGGCAGGATTCAATACGTGTCCTTTACCGTCCTTCTCGGAGTAAGTAGTCCAGAGATACTTTTGACCTTAGATAAGTTTCATAGTGAACCTTCCCCCATCGCCTCCATCTCCTCCTCCACCCATAGACGACCGCGGTACAAAGTCAATGGTAGCGGTGTGCTTGATTTGTCCTTTACTTTGACTCCAGAAAAACATGAAGACAAAACATATAGCTACCGAGCTGAGGAAGGAGAGGAAGCCCATGGTTGTAGCTATTATAAGCGTCTTTGCGTCGAAAGGGTAGGGCTTGGCCATTTGAGAGGACGAGTTTGCAGTTTGCGTCATGTGCGTTGGCTCTATCCAGGTTTCGTCGATGAAAATGGGGATGCTTCTGTTACGAGGGACCCCTTTCACGAAGAGTCCAACTGTGAGACTGTCGTTACCGGCGGCATTACCAGCTAGACACTGGTATGCGCCGCCATCGTGAACTTGAGCATACCGGACTTCCAAGGTACCGTTAGGCAAGACTCGGATTCTTCCCGTAGGTGAGATGATGTTCCTGTGCGGCGAAATCCACCTAATGGCAGGAGCTGGATCCCCGTCAGCTTTGCACGAAAACGCAACTGTAGTCCCTTCCTCTACTCTTACTTCTTGAGGTCGACGATCGTGGATTCTGGCTGGACGGCAGGTGAACAGCCTCGGAAGCTCTTTTTCGGAGAAGTCACGGAATTGCCGTAGCTTCACTGCATCCGGAGACGCACAAGTAGGTTGGAATCCGTCAAAGTTTAATCGTAACCTCCTACGCACCACCCAAAGCAATCGGCAATCGCACGCCAAAGGGTTCCCATCTAACCTCAGCACCTGGAGGTTCCCAACTGAATGGAAAGCAGTCTCTTCCAAAGTGCTGAGCTGATTGGATGACACGTTGAGCATACGGAAGTTGGTCAGTCCTCTAAAGGCGCCTGGTTCTATCTGTACCAAACTTCCACCTGCTAAGTGTAACTCTTGAAGTCTCAAAAGATCTCCAAGTAGATTTCCTTGGATGACCGTGATGGGGTTGTATGACAAGTCTAAAAAGCGCAAATAAGCCAGATGACGGAGCGCTGGATAAGGTATCTCACTAAGGTTGCAGTTGGTGATAACGAGAGAGGTCAAATTGAGTCCGATGAGGCTATTGCTTGCCAAGCTTTCCAAAAAAGGCCAACTGGATATGACGAGGGTACGTAGTCGATGTAATCTTCGGAAAGCGTTATTGGGGATGGTGGAGATGGTGAGGCGGAGCATGCGTAGGCGGGTCAGGTTCGGTAGCTGGGTTAGGGCCTCAGTGGGAATGGCAGTCAGGTTACTCCGATCTATATTCAACTCTACCACATTTGTAAGTCCGAAGAACGCACGCTGTGAGATGAAAACCAAGTCATTTTCTGTGGCTTCGAGTATTTGCAGATTTGACATGTCTTTGAAAGTGTAATCAAGAAATACCAGTATCTCATTTTGACTCAGGTCCAGGAAGCGAAGATTGGAGAGGCCTGAGAACACCCCAACCGGAATGATCTTAAGGCGGTTATTTTTAATCCGAAGAGTCCTGAGATTAGGAAGGCCGTGAAAAGCCTCCACTTCCATCATGGAGATCAGATTATCGCTCAGGTCCAGCTCTTGAAGGACCTGTAAACCGGAGAACTGGCGTCGTGCCACGGTCTTGATCTTATTGTAGGACAGATCTAGTTTTTTGGCATCGCCGGAGAAGCCCTCAGGGATAGAGTTCAGATGTTTTCCGGAGCAGATGACTTCTTTAGCTTCAGGGCGACACGTGCAGCGAGATGGACAGCCCCCAGCGGAGACTCCCAGGCCAGCGAGAAGAACGCTCCAAGCTCCCCACCGGACCACCGCCTCCACAAACATCTTTCCTCCACACTGCAACAACAGAAACAATATTTAGGAAGAGAGTGTACAGTATATTTTCTTCTATTTATTGCCGTACATGCACTTCCAAGGTGCCATATTATAATTATAAGACAGAAATAAGCACTTAATTGTTATGGATCACCTGAAATACAAGGGACACATGATGCCATTGACGTCAGGGCACGCTCAACCATTTTAGAAATTTGTGATTTTTCTGGTCACATTTTAAACATGTCTAGGAGAATTTGAGTCAAGGCTGAAATGTGAACTGACTAAAACAAGAACCAATGCATTTCTCAACTTGTTTGTAGAGGTCTAAACTATAGCTTTTGGATTGCCCAGTGCTCTCTTTGTATAGTTTTGTGTTTGTTTTAAATGTGGAGAGAGGGAAGTGGGAGTATTTTTTGTCTATTTTTATTTATGTTTCATAAAATTTCAAAATGGGAAGAAATAAAATATTAAGAAATAAACTATAGCTTTTAGATTAAACATGATTTTTTCGCTTCAAGGGGTGATTTCTAACTTGTCTGTCTTTGCGATTTCCTAATTTCAGCTACAGTAGTCCCTCACTATAACGAGATTCACCTAGTGCAATTTACCATGCTTTTTGTTTGTTTACAGCATATGAACGTGCATTGTGTTCCTCCCCCTGCGTCCTGATTGGGCTAAGGGACTGTAGACCACTGTCAATCAGTCTCCTCTGTGCCGTGTCTCCTGTACAGTACAGAATGCCTTCAGCTTGCCAAATTTACATACATGTTCGATCTCTAGCAGTGTGATTCTGAAGTTTGTTTGCAAGTTTTCTCCCCGACAAAACCCACAATGTTGACGAAACTTTCTGCACCGACAAAGGCTCCTGCGGTCGCACCCAAAAGGCAGAGGAAAGTGCTAACCATCGCAAAAAAAGTTGGACTTCTGGACATGCTGAAGGAAAGTAGAAGTTACATGGCTGTAGGGCATTATGGAATAAATTAATCTTAGGTTGATTACATAAAGGAGGAGGAAAATGACATAAGGACGACAGCAGCAATAAGTTTTAAGAAGGATGCAAAAAGGGTTGTAACTGTCCTGTCTGAGAAAAGTGTATGAAGTGTGTGGTGAGGGATTTTACAGCCTTAAAACAGATATAGTAATTGTAAAATATAAAGTTGCCTATTGCGGGTTATTTTTAGAATGTAACCCCCGCAATAAACGAGGGACCACTGTACTCAAATTGTAATTCGATTGTGTCCTAGGGCACACTGTAATATAAGTAACCGCAAAACCCCCTGAGCCTTAACCTGCATGCACGTTACCTATGATTATCTCCTGATTAAAACCTTATTTCAAATCAGCTTCTTGAGCAAAAAATAAAATGTCTCTTTACTAATAACATGATAATTACAAGATAACTCAAAATATAGGTTGGCTTTTGTTATCGCACAAAGCTACACAAAAATCCTTACCGTTTATATCTTAAAGTGCAGATTTTCATAACCAGCAGCAGTGCAGTTGTTGTCAGACCCGCCTGCACTGTCCAACTGTGGATTTATCAGCAATAGAGCATCTTGGAAAGCCTGTAAAATATGAAACAGACACATATTCATAAGAGATTAGTCTCAGAAAGTCAGAAAGTAAAAGGTTGAATAAAGAATGTTGGAAAATCCCATGAAATGAAAGTGCCTATGACAGGTTAGATTATTTAAATGTAACTTTTTTGTGAAACTTTTCTGGTGGAGGGTCCGTCAAATGCTTGTCTTCATAGAGATTAGGACAGGATATCATTAAGAAGTTGCCGATACGATACGTAAGGCCATGATACATACAATACATCGACACAGTGGCCTTTCAGTTCGATACGATATATTTCAAATCAATTTGATTTGGTTCAATAAAAATAATGGTTAAATCGCGGCTATGATACTAAAAGTCTTCGTTAAACCATTTCTTGCGCAAAGTTAATATAAAACACGCCCATTTTACTCATCAAAACAGTGAAAAAGTCAGATTTGTCGCATAAACCAGTTTCCCTCCTCTAAACAAGCAACAAAACTTTAACGCTGTAACAAAATAATTGAATAAAATATACCAAAAAATACTCTTGGCGATATATCGATACAGCAGCCCACAATATTGATACTGTATCATCACATTAAACGATACGATATATAGATATTTTTGCACACCCCTAATAGTTAGTAATGCTAGTGCTTTGTCTGGAATGTTTCACAGTATGGCATTAAACCTTTCTATTTTCATGGAAACCAAACTAGACCAAGTTACAGGTCAGATCTGTGGAGAGACAAGGAGACACTCACAGTCAGAATGTTTGTTTTTCTAGGTGTTTTAGAGCTTTAAAACCACCTGTGATTGAAAAAAATGTAAGGTAGAGCTGTTTAATGTCATACTGTGGAACATTCCAGGCAGAGCAATGACATATCCATAGAAACAAACAGGCGACAGACCCTCAACCAAAAAGTTTCACAGTGCATTTTTAACATTGAAACCTACTGCTCGTTGGTCTCAGATTTCCAAGCTACTTTTTTAGATTTTGTATCACCCCCATAAAGTGAAACCTTGTAAAAAGCACTAAGCCAGAGTCTACATATGATCTGCCTGTAAAAGTGAGTGAGTTCAGTGTGGATACATGTTATAGCCCGAGGACCAGACATCTGCCTTGAGACTGTCAACATCCTTCAAAACAGAGCTAAGTCTTTATTTATTTACTGTAGTAAAAAATAGAATAAGAATCATTTTCACGTATGTTTACCAAGGTTACTTAAAAGTGCATTGTGGAGCTTTTGTAGTGGAGGGTCCGCCACATGCTTGTCTAAATGGATGATGACATTGCTTTGCCTGGAATGTTCCACAGAATGACTTTGAACGTTTCCATCTAGCATTTGTTCATTACAAGCGTTTGTGTTGCTAAAAAATACAATATTTTTTCTGTGAATAGGGGCAACTCTCCACAGATCTGAACGTTAATGTAGCGTAGTGCTGTAACCTGTCTCTCTTTAGGTTTAATCAACAGAATCATTTCACGTATGATTACCGAGGTTACTTAGGTTATGTTTACTCTGAAATGAATCACCGTATCGGAATCGATCTGCGTCCAGACATGTCGTTTCTGTGTCCGCAAGCCTTCCCTATCCACACAGCTTTGCGTATATTTGTTTACACAAATGAAACTTAAAACCACATGGCTAATTTTCATACACTCAGCTCTCAAAAAACAGCTCGCTCCTTGTGCGTGTTCAGCTTCCGTCAGACTTGAAAATGACACGGCTCAGTAGAATATATGTGTTCTTTCTGTGACAGAAGGATGTTCTGCTAATGGTGAGTCTGTTCTGTGCAAGTAGTTCTAGCTACACTGTTTCCCGTTTGTCTATGTCCCATTTATTTAAACTGTTTTCTGCAATTAGCGTCACATGATTGATGTCACAAACCCAGCAAATCAAAAAGGCGCAAGTCACAGTGATGTGGTCCAGTAACAACGCAACTAGAGCTCCTACGTCAGCTCCGTCTCTGGAGCCGTTTTCCATCGGATTAGTGTGGACGAACACTGTGTCCACAATGAAAACGAATCGAATACGTACTAATGTGGATGAGGCCTTAAAAGTGCATTGTGGAACTTTTCTTCTGGGGGGTCTGCCACCTGCTTGTCTAAATGCAGGTGTCAGTGCTTTGCCTGGAATGTTCCATGGTATGATTTTCATATAGCATTTATTAATTATAGGTGTTTTTATTGCTCAAAAATACAATCATTTCTTTCTGTGAATAGGGGCGACTCTCCACAGATCTGAACTATAATGGAACATAGTTGCTGTAACCTGCTTGTCTCCCTTCTGATAGAGAAGTTTAATCTACACCATGGAACATTCTAGACCAGGGGTGTCAAATTCACAGAGGGCCAAAATTTTAAACTGGGATTAAGTCGTGGGCCAAACGGAATATTTATTGAATATTTTCAACAACATCTGCATGTTTTCTCTTCTTTAAATATGTAATGTTAAACATTTTCTTATTAAAATAAATGTAATGATAGTTTTGCTTAAACATTGAATCCAGAACAAGCAGCAACAAGAATTTATAGATTTTTTTTTAGAACCCTTTATAATAAGGGTCTCTCTGGTGAGCTACCTTTACAAAACAAAAATGTCAGAGAGCTACAAAAATATATTATATAAAAGAGCTACAGCAAGCTTTAGATGAAGTACAGTTAGATGAGGTACATTTATAAAACATTTATTAGTACACAAAGTTAGGCATCAAAATGATACATGTGGTAAATATACAATGTGGTAAAACACATTTAATCAGTAAAATTTTATGTATTCAGCACAACACGTGTAATTAAATAAATCCATTGGCGAGCTACTGGTACATCCTGAACTACAGATTGGAAACTCCTGCTTTATAAACTCGCCAAATTACCTCATTTCGTTTGCTCTGTTAATTAAAGTTAAGTTTTTGGTTGGGGGTCCGTCACGTGTTTGTTTCTCTGGATATGTCGTTGCTGTGCTTAGAATGTTTCACAGTATGAAGTTAACTTGGTATGACTTGGTCTCCATGATTATAGGCTGTGAAACATTCCACACAAAGCAATAACATCTCCATGGAGAAAAGCATTTGACGTATCCTGCATCCTCCGCTAGAAAAGTTACACAATACCCCTTTAACGTGTATATTTCATCTTCAACATTATGTAACAAACGCTCTTTATGTAATGCTGAAAGTCAAGCCACTACAACCGTGCACTGTTACTTATTTATTTACACAGTATTAATTGTCTGTGATCATTTGAAATAGAATATCACTGTATATAAAATAAAATAACAATATTAGTAGTTAGTATAGATTACAAAAGTAGGACATAAACGATAAAGACTAAACTTGAACTCACAAAAAGAAACTTGGAAAAGGCTTCTACACGTCAAGCTTTTCTTAGACCGTTCTGACTAAAAGTTAAACACAAAGTAGTCAAAGTATAATTAAAAGTACTGTATCTACATCAACTACAATCCCAAATCTGAAAAGTTGCGTTGACTCAGTTGTAAACGCTTATGTAATGTCATCATTGTGAGCATGACTAGCTTTGGGAGTCCACCATGAATAATGCAACTGGCTGCCAACTAAACACAACCCACTAATCCATCTACATTTTTAAAACCTCCACGCACTTCAAGGTGGACTATGTAACTTTTTAGTTTGGGGTCTGTCACCTTCTTGTTGCTATGGAGACGTCATTGCTCTGTCTGGAATGTTCCACCGTATGACAACAAACAGATCTACCTCAAATTTATTCAGTTACACGTGGTTTTATAGCACAAAAATACAAAGGAAAACAAGCATTCTGACTGTTTGGGGTCGCCTCTCTACAGATCTGACCTGTAACTTGGTCTGGTTTGGTCCTTCACTTGCTTGTTTCTATGAATACATCATTGCTCTGTCTGGAATGTTCAACCGTATGACCATAAACAGATCTACCTTAAATTCATCCAGTTATAAGTGGTTTTATAGCACAAAAATACTGAGAAAAACAAGCATTCTGACTGTGTTTGGGGTCGCCTCTCCATAGATCTGACCTGTAACTTGGTCTGGTTTGGTCCTTCACTTGCTTGTTTCTATGGATACATCATTGCTCTTCCTGGAACGTTCCACAGTATGACAACAAACAGATCTACCTTAAATTTATTCAGTTATAAGTTGTTTTATATCGCAAAAATACATAGAAAACAGGCATTCTGACTGTGTTTGGGGTTGCCTCTCCACAGATCTAACCTGTAACTTGTTCTGGTTTGGTCCTTCACCTGCTTGTTTCTATGGATACGTCATTGCTCTGTCTGGAATGTTCCACGGTATGACAACAAACAGATCTACCTTACATTTATTCAGTCACAGGTGGTTTCAAAGTGCAAAAATACTTAGAAAAAAAACAACATTCTGACTGTGCGTGGGGCCGCCTTTCCACAGATCTGACCTGTAACTTGGTTGAAGTTGAAGACTTGAAGTTAGAAAGGTTCAATACGAAGCTGTGAAACAATCCAGACAAAGCAATAACATCTCCACGGGTCTAACAACACAACTCACGTAAAAAAAAAGTGCAGTTTCATGACGAACTCAAGAAAATCCAAGTAATCCCAACGAAATCCACGCATTCCCGAACGCTCCCTTGAGAACTTCTTCCAAAACTCTCGTGGCCGGGGCGAGCCGACAGCCCCCAAAGCAGCGCGCCGTTTCCCCGTGTCCCCTCTATCTTCGCAGATGGCTCTTATATGGGCTGCCAGAGCTGACTCACAATCCAACACTTGTGCTTTCCAGTCTCCAACTCCAGGGACCCCGCGCGGACCGATATATCCACACTAACACAACATCGCCACGCTGGCCCACCACGAGTGCTGGACCCGTGCCAGTCAGGATTGATCCGAAGAAGCCACATTAGCGCGTTATGTGGAGGGCGCGCAGCATTATTTATTATTTAACTGCTGTCACTGGGAAAGCCCGGGGTACAGTTATGGACTGCCGAGGTGTTGCCTTAAATAGTGGCCCAGACGATTACATGACATCATATTAGAGCTAATGCTCGCCAGTGATCAAATATACGAGCGCGTATTAAATGACAAAAGCAGAAGTAGATTTATATCTGATGTAATTTAATTAAGGGGCAGAAATAAGACTGGGAAAAAATCCAAAGTCAGAGTGAGAAAGGAATGAAAAGGAGACTTAAACTAGTGTGTAAACAAACCAGTCAACAGACAGTGCTGGAAGAAGTACTTTGTATATTTTTTCTTTCCTGCTTTAACTAGTGACAGAGCAATATTTGGGTCTGAAATAAAGAATAAATACATCAATAACACTCCATTTTGTTACTTATAAGTGCACTGCAAAAAACAAAATGTAGTGAAGTTAAGATGACTTGAATTTAAAAAGTTTGATCAAGATTTGAGTAAATTTCACTTGACAAGTAACATTATCTGCCAGACTTCTTGTACTTAAAATATGAAAATGCATCTTGTTACACTTAAAATAAGAAAAACAACAACTTTTTGCACTTAAAATGAGAAACTAATCTAATCTAATGTTGCTTGAATTCAGAAAAACACACTTATTCCATTCATTGGTAGATCATTTTACTTGTCAGGTTGAATCTACTCAAAATAAAATGTTCTTAATTTAAGTCATTTTAACTAATCTAGACTTTTTTTTTTTTTTTCAGTGGGAGGTCCAATATTTGCTTGTCTCCATGGAGATATTATTGCCAATGTGTAAACAATTTATATATATATATTTTTTTGTATCTTGTTTTTCTTTCAACTATAGATTGATTATTTGTGTCTGAAATAAAGAATAAATACATAATACTTCATTTTGTTACTTAAAGGTGCACTGCGTAACTTCGAAGGTGCACTGCAAAAAAATTTAATCTAGTTAAGTTCACTTGAATTTAAAAAGTTTATCATGATTTGAGTCAATTTCACTTGACAAATACAATTATCTGCCAGTGGAATAAGACTTTTTGTACTGAAAATATTAAAATAAATCTTGTTACACTTGAAATAAGAAAAAAAAAAACAATAATTAACCTAGATATTGTTGGTGTTTTTTTTTCCAGTGGAGGGTCTGATACTTTTGTCTCCATGGAGATATTATTAGCAATGTGTAAACAAACCAGCAAACAGCGATGGAACTTGGAAGCAGTATCTATTTTTTGGTTCCTGTTTTTTCTTTTTAACTATGGACCGAGTAATATTTATGTCTGAAATAATGAATAAATACACCGGAAAAAACATGTAGCTAAATTGAAATGACTTAACTTCAGAACATTTGACTTTATTTGAGTAGATTCAACTTGACAAGTAAAATGATCTACTAATGGAATAAGTGTGTTTTTCTTATTTCAAGAAACATTCGATTTTGTTTCTTATTTTAAGTGTAAAAACTTGTTATTTTTTTATATTAAGTGTAACAAGATGTATTTTCATATTTTCAGTACAAAAAGTCTTGTTCCACTTGCAGATAATTTTATTTGTCAAGTGAAATTGACTCAAATCATGATAAACTTTTTAAATGCAAGTGAACTTAACTAGATTTAGTTTTTTTGCAGTGCACTTTCGAAGTTACGCAGTGCACCTTTAAGTAACAAAATGAAGTATTATGTATTTATTCTTTATTTCAGACACAAATAATCGATCCATAGTTGAAAGAAAAACAAGATACAAAAAATATATATATACAAGGTTTAACTTGGTTAGATTTTTTTTATTTTTTTTATTTTTTTGCAGTGTAAATAAATAATACTAAATATTTTTTCCCTAAAAGCTGCACTGTGTAACTTCTAAGGTGACGGTCCAATACTTGCTTGATGTTAGTTCATAATGTTCCACAGTAGGGCTTTAAACATATTTCCCCTTGTATTTGTTCTATTGCAAGTGTTTTGTTGCTCATAAACACCTTTATAAAACATGAATTCTTACTATGTGCAGGCTTGCTTCTCCGTAGATCTGACCATTAACCTGTCTCCAGTGCACCATTAAGTAAAAGTACTACTACTACTACTGGGGGGGGGAATCAAGTAAAAATAAACATATGAAAGTACTTGTTTAAAAATGTATTTCATACATATGTTAAGGTCTAATAAAGCTCAAATGTAGTGATTTTGTTAAAGATTTGGTTTTAATTTCCTGGCTGTTTTTATTTGCAGATTTTTATTTGCTCACACTATTAACACTTTGAACATTAATCCTCAACCTTTAAGTTCAGAAACATGCTCTCAAATGTAGTGACGTAAAAGTATCTATTTTAATCTACTTAAATAAAGTACAGATTTCTAGAAATGTATAATGAAGTACAGTACTTTACTACTACTACTTGTACTTTGTTACATTCCACCACTGACGCCAACTATTCTAACACTTTTTAGAGTCAAAGCAGGTTCCTAAACAAAATTATGCACATTTTTTTGTAATTAGGATATTTGAGAATGTTGAGAAGTACAAATAGTAGTTCAATAGTAGTAGTAGTTGAGAAGTAGAGAATGAAGTGCAGTACTCAACAGTAGACTGGACAACAAGCAGTAGTGATTATGTAAACAGTGGCCACAATAGTCTAAGAATAGATCTAAAGTACAAGTAAACTTTGGATTAGGCGACACGAGGCTGAACCTGGTCTGACTGGTCTCTCTGAAATGATCATGGATGATCCAGTTTGGGGTTTGGGCCAAACTGTAACAGTCGACAGAACACTGAGAATGAGCCAAAAAAAAATAAATAAAAAATAAAAAAAGTGAACTGAATGGTCACATCAGCATAACGCAAAGACGGCAATTATTCAATGCTTCACAAACAACAAAATATCCAAATATCCCTCTTTTTCTCTCAATTTCTTTCTCTCGATCGCTTTCTTTCTTGCTCTTTCTCTTGCCTTTTCTCTCTCTTTCTCTCCCTCTCTATTTCGCTCTCTCTTGTTTTCTATCTCTTTCTCTATCTCTCTCTTTTTGGTCTCTCCCTCTTTTTCTTTCTCTCTCTTTTTCTCCCTCTCCCTCTCTTATCCTTTCCTTTTTCTCCCTCTCCTTATCTCGCTCTCATTCTCCCTTTTTCCTCTCTCCTTCTCTGTCTCTCATTCTCTCTCTCTCTCTCTTTCTCACTCTCTGTCTCTCTTTTTCTCTCACCCTCTCTCTTTCTTTCTCTACCTCTCTTTTTCTCTCGCTGTCTCTCTGTCTTTCTCACTTTTTCTCTGTCTCTTTCTTTCTCTCTCTGTGTCTCTCTCTCCCTCTGTTTCTTTCTCTTCCTCTATCTCTTTCTCTCTCACTCCCTCTCTCTCTCTCTCTCTCTCCCCTTTTCTCTCTCTGTCTCTCTTTCTCTCTCTCCTTCTGTCTCTTTCTCTTCCTCTCTTGCTCTCTCTCACTCCCTCCCTCTCTCTCTCTCTGTCTCTCTCTCTTTTCTCTCTCTCTCTCTCTCTTTCTCTTCCTCTGTCTCTTTCTCTCTCTCACTCCATCTCTCACTCTCTCTCTGCCTCTTCTTTCTTCTCTCTTCTCTCTCTCTCTCTCTGTCTCTTCTCTCTCTCTCTCTCTCTTTCTCTCTCTGCCTCTTTCTTTCTCTCTCTGTCTCTGTCTCTTTCTCTCTCTCTTTCTCTCCCTCTTTCTCTCCTGCCTCTTTTTTCTCTCTCTCTTTTTCTCTTTCTCTTCCTCTGTCTCTTTTTCTCTCTCACTCCATCTCTCACTCTCTCTCTGTCACTTTCTCTCTCTCTGTCTCTCTCTTTTTCTCTCTATACTCTCTTTCTCTCTCTTTCCTCTCTTTCTTCTCTCTTTCTCTTCTTTCTCTCTCTCTCTTTCTTTCTTTCTTTTTTCTCTCTCTCTCTCTTTTTCTCCCTGTTTCTGTCTCTCTCTTTTCTCTCTCTCTCTCTGTCTCTCCCTCTCTTCCTTTCTTTCTCTCTCTCTTTCTCTCCGTCTTTCTCTAAACATGTTTAGAAGTGCTTGTCATTCTTCTTTTACTTCCGTCGTTCCTTTCTCTCTCTTATATCTTCTTTTCTTATTGTGGAGATGAACTGTGCACTCTGAACACCATTTGAGTGCCTATAACAAAATAAATCCGCTGTGCTCGCGTCTGATTACAAAGCGTTTCATTGGCCAAGAATCAGCAAGTGCACCGTAAGCATGCTAGTGAAAAGGCTATGACTCATCTCATCTCAGAATGAATCCTGCGTACGGTAAGTGAAGAATAACTTTGGACGACTGCAACCTGTTTTAAAAATACAATAGATACAAACACTTGAGTAGAGGCAGGTTAGAACAACACAGTCAGATACGGGATTTGTCTGCCAAACGTTCAATGTGAATAACAAAACAGAACCACAGATAAGCAATGCTGTTGTATTATTAACTGCCAAAGGATGACTGACCAGATTAGTCTCTTACCCGTGTTGGCACCGCCGTGTTGCCAGATCTAAATTTATAATCATCACTAAGAAGACTAGTGCTAAATAACAAAACATAATGCGAACACTTTTCAAAGCTCCTATATCACTCACGTTGACTCCTGTGAGCTTTAAGCCACGTTATAATGCTGTTAAATCCCCAAAAAACATACCTGGAGTTGTGTTTTGTTTCATTCACGCATGTTTCAAAATGTGCAGTTCCACCTTGTGATGTCACTTACCAGCTACGTTTTTAAACTTTTTTTCAGTAGAGATTGTGAATTCAAGCGCTGAAATGATCCAAATGATTCTAGTGAAGGTGCGGTGGAGTTTAAAAACACAGTGGAGCACTGTCCTGTATTACCACATGACATCACAAGGTGGTACAGAGTGATTTTCGTTTGAGAGGAGAACACGGCCTCAACACGCGTGAATGAAACAAAACACAACTCTGACGACGAAACATTAGAACATAGATAAATAACAGCGTAATATGGGATATTTAAAGGTGCATTGTGTAACTTTTTGGTTGCTTGTTTCTACAGATATATCATTAATATCATTCCATAGTATGACATAAAACAGCTCTACCTTACATTTTCACCTGGTTCCTGAAGGGTTGACCAGGTTTTGTATTCACCCTGTGTGTCTGTGTATGTGTGTGTTTCTGTCCACCTGCGATAATTCCACCATTTATGGACCGATTGTCACCAAATTTGGAACATGGGTAAAGCACCCATGCCAGATGCCACAAAAAAAAAAAAAAAAGTTTAGTGACGATCCGGGATCATTCAAGGTCACACAGGTCAATTGAAAGGTCACGCCATTATAAAGGTTCGGCAATTTCTGCAATTTCTGAACCATCTGCGGCCTAAAATATTCACCCAATCATCACACAAGTTGGCACACACATAACCGGGGTACAGTGGATGTTACAGATTGAAACAAGGTCACTTGAAGGTCAAGGTAACCAAGATCAAATATGTGTTTGTGGTCTTAACTCCACGAAGGATTGAGCTACAGCAACGGGAGTGTCTCAAAATCTCATAAAAATGATCTGTTTATAATTCTATGCATTTGTATAGTCAAATATTAATAGTTTTTGAAATAATCACTAATTCTAACAGTTCCTTTCTCTTTCAGTGTGTGCCGTTAAAATTCTAATTGGAACAATACACAACACAGTGATCTACAGTCACACAACTAACATATATGGAACTCATGAAAAATGACATTTTCATTAAACACTAGTAAACACAGACATTCTCATGTGTGACCAATATCACACAAATGTTCATGGGCCTGTACAGATACACACATTGCATTGTGGATATAACGATCATGTAATATGGGCTGGGCTCCTCATGAGCTGCTTCTGTGGTGATGAACTGACCCCACTCATGAAGGATCAGGTTGCTCTCTCTGATTGTGCTTGTTTCAATTACAGTTGGTTGTTCTGCTGAAGATTACCTAGAAAACCGGCATTCTGACTGTGAGCGGGGTCGCCTCTCCACAGATCTGACCTCTAACTCAGTATCGTTTGGTCTCGATGAAGATAGAAAAGTTTAAAACCATACTTTGAAACATTCCAGACAAAGCGATAACATCTCCATGGAGAAAAGCATTTGACAGACCCGCCACCAGAAAAGTTACACAATGCACCTTCAAAGTCAATGAGGGTTTCTGTACAAGTATCTGTAACAAGTATATTTGTATTGAATGGACTCAACATTTACTCAACATTACTCAACACTACACTGGGTTAGTAACATGCCATGTCCAAACAGTGATTATGTAAACTCTGGCTACAATAGTCTAAGAATAGCCCTAAAGCACAAGTAAACTTTGGATTAGGCGACACGAGGCTGAACCTAGACTGATCTGTTTATCTGAAATAATAATGAATGACACAGTTGGGTTTGGGGTTATCTATAATACTGTTACAGTGCTTCGAATGTTCCACAGTATGACATTAAACAGCTCTACATTGCATTTATTTAATTACACATAGTTTTAAAGCTCAAAAATACCTAGAAAAGCAGACATTTTGACTGTGAGCGGGGTCGCCTCTCCACAGATATGACCTGTAATTCAGTCTGGTTTGGTCTGAAGACATAAAGTTTTAATACATACTGTGAAACTTTCCAGACAAAGCAATAACATCTCCATGGAGAAAAGTATTTGACGCGCTCTGCTAGAAAAGTTGCAGCTAAACTTTTGAAAGCTGACAATGAAAACGGAAAAGCAGATATGGTTATACTGTCATTATTATGTGCTAAAGGATCAGTGATAAGATTAGCCTGTCTGTTATCAATGTTGGCACTGCTGTATTGCCCATTCTAAATTTAAATGGAACCCAGGCGGGGGTGGAGGGCTCGGGGAGGGGGTGTGACCCTGAGCTAGAGGTCGGAGATATATGTAAAAGAAAAATGTCATTTGATTTGAAGGACTTGTACCTCATTTCACCCCTTGTATTCTGAAAAATGTATCTTGCCCCAGTGCAGTATATATTATAATCGGCTCTTGAGATCAAAATAAGTCTGCTGTGTAGTGTTTGCATCTTAAGAGTTTTATTGTCCAAGAATCAGGTAGTGCATGGTTAGCTGTCTAGTTGCAATTTACACCTTTGCAAGACAGGAAATAAGCATGTGGTGTCAAAATAAACTTTCGATGCCCTTTCAAAACACATTCTCTAAGGCCCATCCACACTAGTACATATTAGAGTTTTCTTTGTGGATGCAGAGTTCGTCCACACTAATCCGATTGAAAATGGCTCCAGAGAGGAACGATTTGGTGCCGCCAGCTCCCATGAATTAGATAGATAGATTTTATTTGCACATATATTAAAAACAACATTTTGAACAGATAAAAACAGATATGACTGTGCTGATGAGAATGAGAAGATTATAAGATCACCTTCCCTATAAACATGATTTTATCACAACAGTCATGAACAGGCAAGTTGACTTTCAGTAGTCCAAATATTAAATAGCATTACAAATCAGTGTTTGCACTGTGTGGACACCTGAAAATGTTGATTCGATAACGTAGGAGCTCTAGTTGTGTCCTTATTGGACCACGTCACTCTGACTTGTGCCTTCCTGATTCACTAGGTTTGTGACATCGGTCATGTGACGCTATTGCGGAAAACAGTTTAAACAAACCATAGACAAATGGCAAACTAGAGCTGGAACTACTTGCACAGAACAGACTCACCATTAGCAAACACCCCTCTGTCACAGAAAGAACACATATATTCCACTAAGTCCGACAGAAGCGAAATGGTATCAGCGCACAAGGAGCAAGCTGTTTTTTAAGCGCTTAGTTTATGCAAATTATCCATGCGGTTTTAAGTTTCATTTCTGTAAAACGTAAACAAATATGCGCAAAGCTGTGTGGATAGGGAAGACTTGCAGACACAAAATCCGCTTCCGATACGGTGATACGGTGATTCGTTTCAGTGTAAACATAACCCAAAACTACAATCGACTAAATACTGTGAGTCGCATCCAGGAGCTTGGGGAATGATTCATGATTAACTACAGAAAGTCCAAAACTCCGCTCTGGCCTCTGAAAGTTGTGAAAAGTGATAATAAACTCTTTGTTGTGATTAATTAGAATGCTTAGAATATGTAAGGTAAAAGTTAAGTGAGGAATAACTTTGGATACCTTTGAATAAGTTTTTACACAGTATTTTATGGTGTAATTCAGGTACAGCACACAGACAGATACATACATAACATCATATATAATATAACTTCACAGAATAAATAATAGATAATAAATGGAGAAGTATATTGACAGTAGGGCTTTTGTACACTACATCTAAACCCCAGCGTGTCCTTCATGCCATGCTTTTGTGTCTGTTTTCGTAGACAGGTCCCCCGCTCCTCTTTGAGCTGACGTGTCAACAGTGAAACCCGACACGTGATAGAAGCACCACTAAATACCAACTTTTCATCCACGCACAACACGGCGGGCTTCCCCAGAGCGGCCGTCAGGACAGGATCTGCCCTGAGCCCTTCATGAGAGACACAGACTGGCAGCTGCACGCAGGCTCGCACTACAAAAACTCAAACCTCGCCAACTTCAAATGACTTCAATTAAGAACATATTATTTTGATTCGAGGAAATTTCACATGACAGTAAAATGATCGACCAATGGAACACGTTTTTTTGTTGCTGAAATGTAAAAATGCATCTAGTTAGACTGAAGATAAATGCAGTAAGTCTTTGTAAATAAGAAAAACAGTAGTATGTTGTTTGAATTAAGAAAAACAAAAGACTTTGGTAGATACTTTTACTTGTTACGAGTTAAATCTACTCAAATCAAGTTTAATCTTCTTAATTTGAGTGATTTAACCTGACTTAGACATTGTTTTTTGCAGTGCACAGGGGACACATGGAGAGGCCGGTCAGATCTCGTGTCTCTTCTTTCTGCACCAATCATCTTTCATTATTATAACCACAGAAGATCAGCCTATCAGTATTTGCATGTGATTTTCTTTTAAATGTTAGAGTCTCTATTTAGAAGTGATTCAATTTCTCACCTAAATTAATTAAAGAGTCGCTTTTTACGCTATTTTCTGATTGACTGTATGTTATAATGTTGTTTCTTCTTCACGAACAGACCTGGAGTTGTGTTTTGTTTCATTCACACGTTTAACACACAAACTCTGAACAGAAAACACTCTGTTCCACCTTGTGATGTCATGTGGGAATACAGGAAGTGCTCCACAGTATTTTAAACTCCATACACCTTCGCTAAAATCATTGGAATGATTTCAACCCCGGAACTGCCAATCTCTGCTGAACTAAAGGTAAAAAGTAGGTGTTAACTTGAGAACTACCATTTCACTGCAAAAAACTAAATCTAGTCAAGGTAAGATGAACTTGAACTTTTATTTATTTTATTTAATAAATGTTTTTTTATTGGTATGGATGTGAGGATGTGTGTATATTTGTAAATTTTTACTGCTACAGATCTGCTCTGTTGAAGTTTCGTTGTATTTCATACAATGACAATAAATAAATCTAAATCTAAATCTAAATCGAATTAAGAAAGTTTTATCATGATTTGAGTACATTTGTAAATTTCACTTGACAAGTAAAATGATCTACCGATGGAACAAGACTTTTTATACTTAAAATATGAAAAGACATCTTGCACCACTACAAAAAAATAAAAAATAAATAAAAAAATAGAATGTTGCTTGAATTAAGAAAAACCTATTCCATTGGTAGATCATTTTACTTCAAGTCAAGTTGAAAAGTAAAATGTTTATTTAAGTAATTTTAACATACCTAGATATTGTTTATTTTTTAATTTTTTCTTCCAGTGTGTCAAATAAATAAATAAATGTTTTAAACCAGGATATCTTAAACTTCTTTTTAAAAATAATCATCTTGGTATTGAAATTAATATCAAATATGTTCCTTTTTTATGTGAAATTTTGGTATTGTATCAAAATTTTTGTTCTACGCCATAGGAAATTTTGTCCTTTGCATTTGACCCATTCTTCAATACCAACTTGTAGAAGCAAAGAGTCACCACAGGGTTTTGTCTGGATCACCTGTAGCTGGGATCATAATCTACATGTTTTATTAGGGATGTCACGATATCCAAATCTCTCGGTACGATATTATCACGATACCCAAATCTCACGGTACGATATTTCTTGCGATATTTTGAAGCGGCTGATATAATTGTAGATACAGTGGGGCATGCTCCATTCTCCAGTGTTGCCAAAAGAGGCACTTATGGCTAACTGCAGTCTCTGTTGGAAGAGTTGTTCTCTGCCAAAGTAAAAAAGGCAGTTCATAAAATTGGACATTGATAAACTGACTCAAGAGTGACTCAAACCTTACAGCAAAATCATTACTGTCATCAGAATCCTTTGGGAGTGGTTCACTGCTTTAATTTGTATTGTGTATTCTATTGTTTATTTAATTTTCTGTTGCAAGACGAGAACACAAATGCCCAAAAGAAAAGAAATATGAGTCACATGTTTAAATTAGTGCTGTCATGCGATTAAAAAAATTGAGAGATTAATTAATTATGATCTGTAATTAATTAATCTAATTAATCTCTTTTTAATCTCACCTAAAAATTGCTGAGAAAAGTCTTCAATTTGAGGTATTTTCATTTAAATTCATTATTACATTATTGTGGCAGATCAAAGGACTGATATAGAACAAAAAAGTGACTTTATAAAGTCATTTATTGTTTAACAAACTTTAACAGATAAAATGTATTCCACTATAGATTACAGATTACATACCCCAAAATGTAGTTTGTAACTTAATCCATTTAATTACTTAAAGTGAGTAACATAATCTGAATACTTTGGATTACTTGATATTGTCATGATTTTTAAAACTACATGAATGTACCAACCACATCCTGAAAATTCTTGTTTGTTCTCTTCAAATTGTCTGAGCCCAAGTCTCCATGAATAAGAAATTGTTTGCTGTAAAGTAGCAAAGACTAGGAAATCTGAACATAAGATGTTTTGTCTGTTTAAAGACAATAAAAAAGACCAGTCTGTCCTTAACCATATTAAAAATATTACTGATAGAGAAATGCTTTATATATGAGATCACTGGTTTTAGACCTGGTTTTAGACCTGGTTTTAGTTCTGGTTTTAGTTCTGGTTTAGACCTGGTTTAGTCCTGGTTTAGTCCTGGTCCTGGTTTAGTCCTGGACTGGGTTAGTCCTGGTTTTAGTCTTGGTGTTAGTTCTGGTTTAGAGGCGCACAGGAAGCTCGGTTTACGCAGCGTACGCGAGAAAACACGATCCACACGAGGCTCACGGGAGGACAGCGAGTGTCCGCGCAGTGTCTACGGAAGGAAACGTGGTCCACGCGTTCTCAGTCATCTCTGTTGATGACGATGATGAAGGTGTGTATTTGTGTTTGTGTGTGTTTGTGTGTGTTTGTGTTTGTGTGTGTTTGTGTGTGTTTTTTGTTTGTGTGTGTTTGTGTGTGTTTTTTGTTTGTGTGTGTTTGTGTTTGTGTGTGTTTGTGTGTGTCCCCTCATGTGGCAGGTCACTATAGGACAGTAGTGCAGACATCATGAGCCTATGCAGGTTGTTTTCACCAGTGACAATTTAAGTTGTAGGCGATTTTATATTTGTTATTTTCTTTTATCTTTCACGTCGGGAGAAGAATTTCCAAGACACGAATGTGTTTTTACCTGTGCACTGCTGCCTCTGTTCTACTGGCTCGATGACCTCGTCCATTGTGCGACTGACGCCGCGAATGTGAACATGACGTTTACATCGCAATTACCGAAATAAAAAAATAAATAAATGTGTTTTTTTTGTGTGTGTGTTGTTGTCCCAACAACACATAAAAACAGATTTTATAATAAAGAAACTCGCATACAGAAACAGTAAAGTTAGAGATTAAAAATGAGATTAACGCGATTAAAAAACATAACGCACTAAATATGACTGTAATTAATTAATCGCAATTAAAGGTTGTATAGAGGATTTCCAAGGAACGAGAAAATCCAGCGACTGTTTGTCCTTTTTCAAATGTTGCGCATGCGTGAAACCACCCCCCTCCCCTACAGCTCCCTACGTAGAAACGCCTTCTCCCGCCTCCTCACTACGCCAGAAACAGGTTTGTTTACAGCCGGTGAGCTGCACATGACTTGTAAACAACTAACTACAGTGTTGGTTAGGCAAGGCGGAGAAGTGAGGAGCGGGGGAGCGGGGTGTGCGGACATTTCGTTCGCGGACGAGAAGTGAGGAGCAGGGTGAAGAGCGGAGCAGGGAGAGAGGAGAGAGGAGAGAGGAGAGGGGAGCGGTGCGCGGAGATTCCGTGCCCGTAGAAGTGAGGAGAAGGGGGAAGAGCGGAACGGGCAGCGGGGACAGGAGTAGGAAAGGGGAGCAGAGAAGGTTGCGCGGAGATTCAGTGCGAATGAACTAGCTACAACACGCAGCAGCAAGCGGACTCTTTCTTTGCCTTGAAAATTACGTTTTCAGACATAGGATATCGCTTTCGTGTCCTGAAAAACGTTTGACTAGCTCTTGGAAATAAAGTACGTTTTCATAATAAGCAGAAGTTACCTGTCCAGGAGTAATTTGGCGACCAATGCGTCAGTCTTTAGACCCTGCGTCTGCTTCAGTCGCGCCATCGCTGGAATGAATCTACAAGAATCACCTTAGTTTGGCTTCGCTGCTTTTCCCCTTGTCTTCTTCTTTCAGCGACCTCAAAAACGGACTTTCTTTTGCGGCTAACTGCTCCTGGATTCTTGTCTGCCATTGCAACAAACTTTGTGCTAACTGCGAGGAAGATATAGGTCAAAAAAAAGCCGCTAAGAACTGTTGCATTGGTGGAGTAAACAGCGTCTGTGCGTCTTGCGTCTGTGGACTGCGTGACAGGCGTACGTAAACCACGTACCGGCGGCGCGCAGGCAGTCAGTTACGCTAGAAACGTAGGGAGTTTGATTGATAGCCTGTCAGCTAACAGATAACGAGGCCGTGTCGTTATCTATTGGCAAATGTTTAGCTGGCCCCCCACCACGTCCAGAGTTGATGAATTTTTATTCTCTTTTTTTTGGTCATCATAATTACAAGGCTACTGCACCTCTATAATGCTATCATTGACAACTTGAAACAAAAAAAACAAAAAAAAAAATCCTCCATACAACCTTTAACGCGATAATTTGACACCCCTAGTTTAAATATGTCTTCTGTTTGGTAAGTGTCGACAGTTAGCCACGCTGCAATGAAAAACATGAATACATCCATAATTTCATGTTTTAAAAAGTGAAATGTCTTTACCCGCTGAAATGTAAAAGGTCAATTCAAACTATTTAACAACAAAATATATTAAAGGGCCCATATTATTCTATTCTCTGATCTATGTTATATTGTTTCCTGATCAAAAAACATCCTCAGGCCCCTTCCACACTAGTTCATACTCGAGTCGTTTTCATTGTGGATGCAGTGTTCATCCACACTAATCCAATGACGGAGCGATCTGGTTCCGCCAGCTCCCACCAATTCATCTGAGTACGGATCCGATCCGGCACTGTGTGGATGCCTGAAAACGTTGAGGAGCTCTCGTTGTGCCCTTATTGGACCACGTCACTATGACTTACGCCTTATTGATTCGCTGGGTTCGTGACATTGGTCATGTGACGCTATTGTGGAAAACAGTTTAAACAAACCATAGACAACAGCTACAACTACTTCCTACTTTCACACTTGCCATCTTTCTCGGCTCAAAATCAACTGCTGCAACTTCAGACACGGTGCTCCACTTCCTTGTTTTTACCACCCATGCAACATTGTGACGCCAACCTAGTCATGTGATTAGCATTTCAGGAGGTTTCTGTGTGGATAGGGAACAGACACAAAAACAACGTGTCTGAAATCATTTTCGATACGATGATTCGTTTCAGTGTAAACATAACCTCAGAGTTGTGTTTTGTTTCATTCACATGTTTAACACACAAATCTTGCATATTTAGGGTTCTTCTCTTCAACTTAAACCACTCTGTTCCACCTTGTGATGTCATGTGGTAATACAGGAAGTGTGTTTTTAAACTCCATACACCTTCACTAGAATAATTCTGATGATTTTAGCTCTGGAATTGCCCATCTTTTCTCAACTAAACCTAAAGATGGAGACAGATTAATAATGTAGGATTACTCAAAGGCTTGAATGAAACAAAACACAACTCCAGGTCTATTTTTGATGAGGTAACAACATTATAACATGTTTTAAAGCTCACAAAAGTCAATTCTGCGTAATACAGGAAAATGAAATCAGGCACTACTAACAGTAACTCCAACTTGAAAAAGATTGGAACATAAGACTGCATCAATAGTCCAACCCTTCAAAGGCTACAGAGAAACCCCCATCAAATTAAGCTCCGTTTTGCAGACTCGCCGCATCAGCACGTTTAGGCTTTTGAGGGTCACGACCCCGGTAGCCCCGCCCCCTTCTCCCTCTTCCATTTAAATTAGAATCTGAGCATCAAACGCACTGCGAATTGGCCCACAGTTTGACGCCCTGATTGGCACGCGCGGTCACATGGGTGTTGGGTTACCAGGCTAATTACTTTACTACACAACTATTTTCTATTACGCACAGGCTCTTGTTGCCACAGCAGACATCACAGGGAGGCAGGCAGGACTGAGTGCGTGCGGATGGGGTGGATGAGAGAGAGGCTTTGGCCAAATGAAGCTACAAATTTGGAACATATCCAAGAGGTTGAATAAGACAGTGAGGCCGTACATTGTGTAACTTTTCTCGTAGAAGGTCTGTTATTTGACTTTTTTTCAAAGAGATTTGATAGCTTTGCCTGAACTATTCCACAGTATGGCATTATCTTGCATTTATTCAACTACAGGTGTTTTTATTGCTTAAAAAAAAACCTCTCCACAGATCTGACGCACCTACCTTGGCTTGGTGGTGTTGCTTTTTTGTCTCTCTTAATGCAACACTGTGGAGCATTCTGGAAAAAGCAACAACCTCTTCATGGAGATGAGGAGGTAATGGACCCTCCACCAGAAAAGTTACACAGTGCACCTTTAAAGGTCCTACATTACGCAAAATTGACTCTTGTGAGCTCAGGGCTTATAATGTTGTTACTGCAAAAAAAGTGTTTGAGTAACCCTTTATTACTAGTCTGTCAACATCTCCAAAGTTCAAAATGCTCTGTTCTACCTTGTGATGTCATAAAGTTTTCAAGTCAAATCTTTTACCTTTTGTTCAGTAGAGATTCCAAGGCTGAAATGAACCAAAATGATTCTAGTGAAGGTGTATAAACTGATATATCGGTTGGCCGATATTATCAGCCAATATGGGCACTTAGAGACATATCGGCAATCGGCCTAAATCTTGCAGATGGGCATGTTGTACCTCGTTATACAGTTTAGATTCTCTATATTATGATTATAAATATAATGTCCTAATATGTGGTGCTGTATCAGTATTTATCTGCGAGTAATTGTCTGTTTCTGTGATGCCGCACTGCCCCTAAATGCATCCCAAGAGTCATTTCATTTATGTGTGTTTGTTTACGCCCGTGCGCAGGCATAGCTCCATGTGCACAACACTGAGACGCTGCTTTAAATGCTCTTCTGTCTGATTCACCATACTGACTATAAATAAAAGTGAACTTCAGCGCAGTTTAGGCCGGCAACAAAACTACTACTTGTTCTTATCAAAATACAAATGTGGAGAAGAGGGACACACGCAGTCAACAGGCTGGATTATATTATTTTTTATACATGATCGCTTTGTGTCAGGACACAAAAGGACACTTATTTGTGAAGACTTGTGATCTGAGAGGCACCTGTGTGAGCGGTGAGTGTTGCAAATGTGTTGGTTTTGAAGCTATTTTTCGTTCTTTCTCGTTCATTAGCGCTTAGCTGCTGTAAATGCTCCTGTTTTATCGGGATCATATCAGCCACAAAAATTCATATCGGTCGGGCCATAGTATGGAGTTTGAAAACACAGTGGAGCACTTACTGTATTACCATATGACATCACAAGGAGAACTCAGCCTAAATATGCAGGGTTTGTGAGTTAAACATGTGTGAATGAAACAAAACAAAACTCCAGGTCTGTTTTCGATGAGGAAACAACAGTAAAACATAGATCAGAAAACAGCATCATACGGGCCCTTTAAGAGCGTCTGTATTTTTTAATTTTTTTTTCATTATCCTAAATCTTGGCAGCTCAGTTTAATTGCAGTTCAAGTTACATACATTTTACTATCTGAGATCCAGAATACACTCTTTGCCAAGACTTTATGAAAGCTATGAAAGTGAAGGTCAGAATCGATGAGTGAAGCACTAAACTTTGAAAACTTGATTTTGATAAGACAAAACCAAATAATAAAAAAGAATGTGGAGGGCTGAACTTTGGGGGTTAGTGGTGCATTGGGTTGGAACATTAACTGAAGGGTCACCAGTTCTCATTCCATTGTCAACTTGTGTGCGAAGACAACTCACACACCTTCTTCACATTATCGCTTTGCTGAAATGTTTCACAGTATGGCATTAAACTCATCTGTGTTGTATTTATTCAATTGTAGGTGTTTCAGTGCTCAAAAATACTATGAAAAACATGCATTCCTACAGAGAGTGAGCTTGCCTCTCCATAGATCTAACCTGGAACCTGACCTGGAGGCATTGTAGGCTTGTCTCCATGGAAATAGATAAGGTTAATGCAGTATTGTGGAGAATTCTAAACAAGGCAATAACATTTCCATGCAGATAAAGTTACAGAGTGCACCTTTAAAAGCATTCAGTGTGTACCATATTTTTCAGGCTATAAGGCGCACTTAAAATCCTTAATTTTAAGTGCGCCTTAATTTTCTCAAAATTCGACAGTGCGCCTTATGCATTAATTCTGGTTTACTGGCCTCGAGCCGATTTTATGTGGAACACGACGCTCAAAACTGGTTTCAAAATGTTTTAGTACGACTTTGCTAAACTAACCGCTTGATGGATTGTCAGAGAATTACGGCTACAGTAAAAGGCAAAGTATAGTTCTGTGTCAACACAACACACACTTCTACCGCCATTGCCTTGTCGCAGAAAGAATATATATACTCCACTTGAAGTCCAGTTTATGGTCCAGCGTCAAATGAGTCGTGTTCTTTAGTCCGACAGAAGCTCACATTTGTTTCTGTAAAACATAAACAAATGTGCGCAAAGCATTAAGCACATTATTACTCAATGTATATTTGAGTCGTCCTCATAGGAAATAAAACAACAAACTTAAATAATCCACCCACATTCACATTCATAATACACATTCACCAACACAGAGAGGCAATGCTGGGCGAATTACACCACAATCTACCAATGAATCAAGGATGCTTGAGCTAAGGGATCAGTCTCAAGTGTCGACTGTTTGTTTAGCTTAATGCGCCTTATAATCTGGTGCACCTTATGTATGAAAATAGATGAGAGAATTCAACATTATTGAGATTGCGCCTTATAATCCAGTGTGCCTTATAGTCCGAAAAATACTGTAAATAAAACAAGATAAACCTTTATTTGTTCCATGATTTCCCAGTTTTCAGTCCCTGTATCTGATTTTGTCCCATGTATTTGAGAATTTGTCAACTCTGCAGTGTATTTTCTGCGTCCAAGTATAAATCGCTTTATTGTTTGATAATCAGGAAGTGCGAGTTAGCATGGTAATTGTTGTTAGTTTTACCATCATAGCACAACTCCACACAAACCCAAACTCATCACTATCAATAATTAGGTAAGAGAGGAACAACTTTGGACCACTGCAACTTACGTAAAATGAACTAATTCTGTCTTTCTTGGTTTTAAGACAATAAAAAATTTTTATACAGCGTCTTAAACAATATACTATAAATCTAACACAGCACTGCCAGTAGAGTAAAGCTATAAGTCTCAAAACTATAGTGTACAAAGAGCGGGTATGACTATGTGCAGTGCAGCATATGGACAGAATGAATAATTTAAAGGTGCATTGTGTAACTTTTATGGTGGAGGGTCCGTCAAACGCTTTTCTCCATGGAGATTGCTTATTATTGCTTTGACTGGAATGTTTCACAGTATGGTATTACAACTTTTTATCTTCATGGAGACCAAACCAGATCGAGTTACAGGTCAGATCTGTGGAGAGGCAACCCAGAATCCCTGTTTTTCTAGGTATTTTTGAGCTATAAAACCACTTGTAATTGAGTACACGTAAGGCAGAGCTGTTTATGGTCATGCTGTGGAACATTCCAGTCAGAGAATTGACATATCCATAGAAACAAGCAGGTGACAGACCCCTGACAAAAAAGTTACATAGTGCACCTTTACTTGACTTTGTAACATTTTGGTAATTTCAGAACTATACTTAGCATAGCAACCAAGACAAAAATGTCAGAGGGAAACTTTTCTGAACCAAAGCATCTTGTTAATATCAAAACCAGGGTCCAATTTGCATAAAATGAACTTTTGGAGTGTCTGATGTGGAGCAGAGAGCAGACGCAGCACTGGTCAGTCCAATCTGATAAATCAGGCTCAGACAAGTGTTTGGCAGGACCCACTGGGACATGTCTATTACTTAACTCACTCAATTACTAATGACACAGCCTTTACAGACCTCTCCCGTCGAAGTCTGAAGTTTAAAGAGGGGGTATTAGGCTTCTGTGTGCTATTAATTACTAACACAGAACAGATTTAGATCACCATGTTAACTTTTATCACTTTGCAAATGCTATATTCGACAAAAAATACTATATTTGACAAAAACTGCTATATTTTACAAAAACTACTATGTTCGACAAAAACTACTGTATTCGACAAAAACTATTATATTTGACAAAAACTACTATATTTGACAAAAACTACTGTATTTGACAAAAACTATTATATTTGACAAAAACTACTATATTTGACAAAAACTATTATATTTGACAAAAACTGCTATATTTGACAAAAACGACTGTATTCGACAAAAACTATTATATTAGACAAAAACTACTATATTTGACAAAAACTATTATATTTGACAAAAACTACTATGTTCGACAAAAACTACTGTATTCGACAAAAACTATTATATTAGACAAAAAATACTATATTTGACAAAAACTGCTATGTTTTACAAAAACTACTATGTTCGACAAAAACTACTGTATTGGACAAAAACTATTATATTTGACAAAAACTACTATATTTGACAAAAACTATTATATTTTACAAAAACTACTATGTTCGACAAAAACTACTGTATTCGACAAAAACTACTATATTTGACAAAAACTATAATATTTGACAAAAACTACTATATTTGACAAAAACTACTATGTTCAACAAAAACTACTCATCAAAATGCATACCAGGCTCTGTGCACAATAGCGCCTGGCATCCTTACTGTTAGCGTCTCTACTTCCTGTCCAGTTTTATCTCGTTTTTGCCGAGCCGTGCTAAAATGAATAAATATTTTAAAATAAGGCAGTGAACAGGGAGCTGTGGGTGGACATCACTGACAACATGATAAAAAGTACACAAATAAAATGAATACTTGAGCAGAGGACACTTCTGTGCTTAGAAAGAGAGATTTTTGTGAAATCCGTCAGTCGTCCTGGTAGGAGCTATAGCAGAGGAGAAGTTCAATTCTGCCAACTGGACAAAAGTTTTTTTAATCAAAACAAAACAAAAAACCCTCGAAAACATTTGTTCACTTGACAGAATCGAATTTTCTTCTTTGGTATAGAAAGAGAGTTGTTTGTCTCAATGCTAACGCTGATGCTAATGCTAATATGAAGCATAACAAACAATACAACTCCACAAACTGAAGTGTTCTATAGATATTTACATACACACTATATACATCATTTGAATTTTAATAGATTGATTATTTTATGTTTTAAGATAAAAAAAAAAAATAATAATAATAATAATAAAAAGACTATTAGCTTTGATACACAGTGAGTTAGCTACGGTGCTAGATTCTGTTTATTTTTTGATGCTCTGATTACCCGCTTACGTTGCTCCCTGTGCTACCCATCACTCCCCCTTCAGAGCACTATTACAACACAATCAGCATGTATCGTTCTAATGAAACTACTGCACACTGCCTCAGATTTGTGAAGTCGTAGTTACAGTTTTGTATCGTTCTTTTGTGTATTAATGAAAAATTGCTGTGTGGAATCGTGGGTAATGTAGGCTTGTGGGCTGAACCTTGAACAGGATTAAATAACCTGTTGATAAGAGAAAGCTGTAACATATAACAAAGCTCCCAAAAAACTGATTTTTAACAATTTATATGTCAAAAAGCACACAAATATCAAAAAGTAAACTATATTTCTAGGGTCGTTTCTAGTTAAATAATTCATTATCTATCATTATGACAATATAACCAAGTATATAGGCAAAAAAAAACGGGTTTATATACATATTTACACACACATTTCTTGAGTCAAAATCACATGCGTAGACCAAACAGAAAATTAGAAAAGCACATTACCTCAAAGTAGCAATCAGAATCACAGACTAAGACAAATGTCTTGCTTGCTTCACAAAAGGTCTGTAAAAGGTTTTAGTTGTAGTCTTAGGTTCTGTTATCTTCTCTTGAACCTCCAGTTGACTCGTTCAGACCTGTGTCACAAACTGAGACCGAACAGGTGCCTGACCCTCACAGCTGTGGACCCCGTAAGGCTTAAATTAGAGCTCCAGGTTTGAATCGTAAATACTTTGTTGACTTTATCTCCGCTACGGTTCCAGAAATAGTTCAACTAGCCATAAAAACTAATTAATCAAGTGTTAAATATAAATATAAAGTGTTTAGCATAATTGTTAAAGGTGCTGTATATGATTTTTATTGAAAAACAGAACAGTTGATTTGAGCATCCAGCTAATCACTGAAATGAGTTTTAAATGCGTTTCACAACTTTCAGAGGTGAAGTCAGAGTTTTGCCACCTAACAGTGCACTTCCTGATACTTTATAATTAAATGGAGACAGTACACTGTGGTCTCATTTTAACCATAAGAGCTGCTTGTACAATCTGTCTGTACTGGAGCAGAGAACATTGTGTTCAAAAACATGGGAAACAAAATTGGGTACAGCCACTCAGCTCCCATTGGGCTCTGCAATTTTCCAGCCTGGAAGTCAGTGCACTTGTGTCTTTTATTGAGTTGTTTTATATCCAGCTTGCAATTAAATATGCCCAACTAAAATGTGATGATCGAGATTGTAATTACGTAGCAGACAATTACAACTGACCCTGGGTTGTCAGTGCCTTAACCTTGTCCAAATAATTTCCCTTGTTTTCCAAATAATTTCCCTTGTTTTCCAAATAATTTCCCTTGTGGATCAATAAAGTGTAAGTCTAAGCTGCAGATAGAGGACACAAACAGGTTTTCCTCATTCTCTCTATATGAACAAGCCGTGCCTCATGTGAAAGCTCAGAACCTCCAGAATAGGCTCTAATCACGCAACCAGGAAGGAGTCTGGAAGGATGCAATTACAACTTTCCAGACCCAGTTTTCTTCATCTTAATGTAATTGTAGCGTTCTGTTATGTTTGGCTAATCAACAATTACAACCGTACTTCAGTTTTCATCATTTCCCCACAGACACATGACTCCGAGCGCACTGGGTACATGCGATTAGAAGAAATGAGGCGCCAAATTCAAGATGATTCCAAACAGCACATGCATATGCTTTACTTCAACAGGCTTTAACACTGTTGGTTTTAGTACGTCCATGTTAGATGAGCCCAGTGTCGGTAACTACACTAGAAATTGTAATTGCATCTTTCCAAATGTTTTCCTGGTTTGTGACGTAAACATGATGTAAGCATGGCTGCAGGTCCTGGGCTTTAGGTAGTGACAATTCAGATCAGATAGAGACATTTTAGGTTTCAACCCACTGAATTTCAGCACTGGAACTGGCAACTCTCGTGAAGCTCATGCTTTCTGATTGGACTGGATGGCCTTTAGAACCAAAACACCAAATTACAACATAAACAACTTGGCGATTATGTCTAATGTTTTTTCAAGAATCAAGGATAAATCAGCATTACAACTATTACCAGTAAAATGTACACTAAAAGGTGCACTATGTAACTTTTTGGTTAGGAGTCCATCACCTACTTGTTTCTATGCCTGGAATGTTCCACAGCTCTATTTTATGATTTTATTGTCATTCTGACTGTGAACGGCGTCGCCTCTCCACAGATCTGACCTATAACTTGGCCTGGTCTCCATGACGACAGAAAGATTTACTGTATTTCCGGGCTATTAGATGCACTTTTAAGCCTCCAACCCCATCAAAAAACGACCGCACGCCCCGCAATCCAGAGCGCCCTATACACGAATCCACTCGGGTGTCCCAGCACGACTTCAGTAAACTACAAAGCCGCACCACCCGCAGAACACGCAAACACACATGGAGCAGACAGCGACCGCGCAACGAAAAACACCCACAGACACACTCATTACTATACGCGAACGAGGAATTGAACGGAGGAACGAACTGAAAAAGCGAGTGCGATGTGCCACTTCTAGACACAACTGAACAACTGAGTCACAACGAACACGACAACAATCCGTTGGTCCCAGACAGCACCCTCCCTACACGCCACAACTGAACAAAGCTCAGAGTCACCGTGAACGCACCAAACAAAGTCCAACTAACCCATCGTTTAAAGTCCGGTGCGGTATATATGTGAAAAAAAGTTTGAAAATAGACCATTTAATGACAGTGCATCTTATAATCCAGAGCGCCTAATATGCCAGAAAATACGGTAATACCATACTATGAAACATTCCAGACAAAGCAACAACATCTCCATGGTGAAAAGCATTTGACAGAGACTCTAGAAAAGTTACACAATCCACGTTTAAGGAATTTAAAATCCAAATCTTACATACAGACGCAAAAAGTTCCATTTCCACTCATTTTCTGCGTAAACTTGCCTGAGCACCAGCAGCCTCCGGACAGTGCCCCCTGATCCTGCTCCCTCTCCACACTTGTCAAGAAGCTATTTCAGTCTGGACTAGAGACAAGAGCCCAACCAAATCCCCAATTAAAGTGAGTGGGAGTACAACAGAGTCCGGATCACCGCAGGGGGGCCCTTGGATGCCTCACACTAACACCAATGAGAAGGCTGTTTTACGGGCTCCGGGCACCTGCTTCAGTCCGGGGGCCCCTCTGGAGACCCCCCCCCCTGCCTATAGGAAAGGGAGCGGGAACAGCTGCTTGGTGCATTGCAGGGGGAGTTTAAAGTGTCCCAACAGGATTTGATTAGAAGGGGCCCTAATATGATAAGTATGCAAATAGACTGATATTAGATTGGCGAAGGGAGAGTTAATGAGATGGAGTGAATGTACAGTATGCTGTTGAGAATACCCTCGCAGATATTACTCAATAGTTGTCTGATCTAATTTGGTTCAGTTTAATGGTGTAATTCAGTCAAAATGCAATGTCAGCAAAAAAGCGTAATAAAGTACGAGATGAGCTGTTTAGAGGTCCTATGTTACGTAAAATGGATTCTTGTGAGATTTAAGACATGTTGGAATGTTGTTGCCTCATCAAAAACAGACCTTGAGTTGCGCTTTGTTTCATTCACATGTTTGAGTAATCATTTATTATTAAGGCTGTTTACTGTTGTAGAAGTTTTCAGCTTGTCCAAGAAAGGGTGCAAGTAAAAGGCTGGAGACCAACTGGATGTCTTAAGCAGGAGAAGTTTATTTACCATCAATAATACGGGCCCGGGGGTTTGATTAATGAAATACCTTTTACCGCTATACTTGTACTATTTGCCTAACTTTGTACACTACGAAATGGATAATGGTTTATGTTTCATGTTTAGGTGACCAGATGTCCTTGTTTACCCGGGACAGTCCCAGTTTTGAGCCCTGTGTCCCCTGTCCCAGCAGATTTATCCAAAATTTGGGATTTGTCCCAGTTTTATACATGAAATGTCCCAGGTGTCCCTATTTTTGACCAATTTGATGTAAACTAGGAGTAAACTAAAGTCCAACCAGGATTAGATCAGGCCTAAACCAGGACTAAAACTGGACTATCACAATTCTTGACTAATCAGATCCTCACCAACAGTAAAGAGGAGCAAAAATTGTCTTTTGTTTAGCCAAAATACAGAAAACTGTGTTTGCGAATGACAATAAAGCAAAAAAAAAAAAAGAAAAGCAGCAACAGATGCCCCTCAGAATGACACGAGAATGTTACACACTCTTTTTATTTTTATTTATTTAACATCCCAAGGTTAGCCTGATTCATCAGCCGGTTTCACTTCATGGAAACCATCTGACCTCGCAGCACTAGAATTCATTCCTTCAGTAGTACTTTTTTTAATTAACCAATCGCTGCTGTTTGGTTGTGACATATGTAATGTGCCGCTAACAGGGCTAACTGGTATATTAAGCTTTTCCCAAATCCCGTAGGAAGAAGGGCAAAAACGTCTTTCCCCTTAATAAAATTCACCAAACATTCTCTTTGTTCCGGCTTTAAATCCTCGAACTCAGGAATCGTTGCCAACACAGAATGTATGACTCTTTGCTGATTGGCTCGCACTTTCGGGGTTCTTGCAAACCATCTAATGTATTCTGATTCCTGACCTAGTCACTGAACAGAAATGGAATTGAGCGTAAGCACTAGGTTGCGCCAGCCTGGCTAAACCCGGACATGTCCCAGTATAGAATTTAGAAAATCTGGTCACCCTAATATAACTGTACCTCATTTAAGGCTCGTCATGGCTCTTTAGCTCAATTTCTTGTGACCGCTGAAACCCCCTGCCCTTGACTATGCTTCCAAAGGAGGAGGATTATAAAGAAAGTGTGGTGAGACTATAAAGGCCTATAGGCACCGGTTAGACAGTAATATGCCACAATTTAGATAATGTATGCCAATGATAGGCCAAGGGAAGATGATTGTGTTCCTATAGCTCTTGGGAGTCAATGTTAAACTGAGAGATGGACATGGAGGATACTTAAATTCTCTTACATTTACATCAAAGCCCAAAATGCTTTGTTCTACCTTGTGATGCCGTGACAGTAGTGGTAGTTTTCAAGTGAACAGCTGCCTTTTACTTTTAGTTCAGGAGAAAGATTGGCAATTCCAGGGTAAATTGTCTTGGTGGCATTTTTATATCGCGCATCTCCACTTTGAAGTCTCAAAGGAAGTCATCAAGGAACCACTCACATTCACAGTGTCTTGACCGAGTACAGAGCAACAGTATTCATCTGTGGGGGCTGAAATCACCCAAGAGCAAGACTCGAACCACCAACCTTTGGATCAGAGGATGAACACTCTTCTAACTGAGCTTACAGAACAATCAATCCTTTCTATGAATTTATGAGCTGCTCAGAATGTAGCCAAAACATATTGTACAGTAAGAACGAAGAACAGATGCCAGTTACTGTAAAGTGCAAATTTTCTCGAGGCGTTTTTGCGGACGCAGCAGACTCTACCCCAGACAGGGCCCAGCTTAAATATGGATGAGGGCAGACTTCAAGTACATGAAACATTGTGTTACGACCAAAGTGACTTGAATAGATTACATAAGGCAACTCTTTTAACATAAAGAAACTTTTCTGTATGTAATATTAAAGAAGTTTCATTTTAAATTTAAGAGCGAAAATGTGTATGCTTGGGGCTGATTGGAGAAACCAGAGTGCAAGGAGAAAACCCATCCAAGTCTTGGGCAACCTGGGACGTGAATCCGTAACCTTCTTGCTGCGAGGTATAGGTGCTAGTCACTCAACCACCACATCACTTAGTTATCAGTGCTTTAAACATGGTCAGCAAGTTGGAAGTTTCTTGCCAAAGGACACAGATATAGTAGATCCTCTATTACACAAAAGACTCTTGTGTGTGTTATCATGTTGTTTCCTCATCCAAACCATACGTGGAGTTGTGTTTTGTTTCATTCACACATGTCTGAGTAATCCTGCAAAATTAGTCTGTCTACACCACCAAAGCTCAAAATGCTCTGTGCCACCTTGTGATGTCATGAAGCAGCATGAAGTTAACATTTACCTTTAACTTTTTGTTCAGTAGAGACTGACAATTCCAGGGCTGAAATTATCCAAATGAGTATAGTGAAGGTGTATCATAGAACTATAATCAAATCTGGGAGGTGAACAAAAGATAATGTTTTATTTTTAGTGGCCTGTGCTCATTGGCACCTGGACCCCAAAAAATTTTTCTCTTCCGCATTTACTTCCTCAATATGGGTGAGCTCTTCCCACCCATGTGATGTCTGCAACTTGCATGGCGCGGAGCATTTGGACCAATCAGAACGAGAGCTGCTATAGTGGAGCTAGTGCGGGCTCAGAGCGGAGCTAGGCTAAGTCTTACATAGTGAACTTTTAGGCGTTTTGAGGATTTAAAACATTTAAAAAGTTTATGTTGTTTTATATTTATGTTGTGAAAATAGAAAAGAATCCCTACAAAATCTGATGTTTGTGAAAGTTGTCGATGCGCTGTCAGCCAAACACAGGCAGTTTGAATTCCCTAAAACTGCATTTTGCTTTATTAGAGAATAGGCTCTGTTCACGCTTATGTTTGGAAACATGACAAACCGACACTGGACTCGCTGACCGAACCCACTGAAGTAAATGTGATCAGTGGTAAAATGAAGACTGCATATGTATGTGCTGTTTGAAATCATCTTGAATTTGAAGCATCATCTCTTCTGATCGCATGTACCCAGTGCGCTCGGAGTTATGCGTCAGTGGGGAAATGATGAAAACGTTGTAATTGTTGATTAGCCGAACATAACTGAACGCTACAATGACATGGAGATGCGCCATTTTCTCATTTATCCTAGATTATGTCAGCCTTACTACCGCAAACAGAACCCGCCGGAAGCTGTCATTGCGTGTTTCCAAATGTCTTTCTGGTTTGTGACGTAAGTGTGAATACAGCATATTTTTTCTGGGCCCACGCTCTCGGGAGCTGCAGTACCTGAAGCGGCCACTAGTCTGTCTCGAGCCGGGACAGTGGGGGAATGCCTTATCCAGTTTTTATTATAGATCCATGAGGTGTATTCAGTTTAAAAACGCAGTCAGTGAAGCCACATAACATCACAACGTTGATTCAGTTTGAGATAAGAACTCGTGGTATGTTTATGATGAGGAAACAACATTATAACAGAGATCAGAAAATAGCATAATATGGGCCCTTTAACACCCCATAGAAGCGTAATAGCCCCTCTTTAACATACTGTATCATGATTGTTTTCGGGCTTGAACAGGCTCCATAATCCTTTTTGTATCCAAGCAATGCAATCTTCCTTTAACTCATGTTCACATTACATTAGACCTGCACTATTCGCAAAAACAATTTATGGCCCGCGATGGAGGTCACAGAAGCCAATTTTAATTTCTCAAACAGCTGTAGGGGCACGGCGTTCAAATGCTAATCTGAGAACGCTACTGAGAAAGAAACGCCTGGAAACGAGTGGTGCGCCCAGATAACGTGACTTTGGATTCTATTAATTGTATGCCTGGGTGCCTTTGCTTTTCAATCACTCATATGTAATTTTGCGTTGATGGTGCGCAAAATGGCTATGATTTGAATACGGGGAGGGATTGGAATTGTCAGAAAAGGTCACAACAAAAGAGAAGTTTGTCTGGTTTTGCCTTAGTGATACATGATGTTTGTGGCAGAGACTGTATATATAAATATGGCGCCAAATAGGAAGTGAACATGGTCACACTTCCGGCTCTATTGACTCTATTTCCAATTGATTTTACACTGAAGAGTTGGCATCCCTCTCTCTGTAACTGCTGCTGTGAGCCTCGTCATTTTGGTTTTACAATGTTCATACTAACCCGCTCTACATGCTGTTTTGTCTGTTAATAAATTCCAGTTTCTAATATGGAACTCCAAACGGCTCCAAATTCTCTCCTATAACTGTCAGCCTCGATGAACTTCATTTGACTGGAGTCGAATGCTATAGTACACATACACATATAGTCTAGTTCTTTATACAATCTATGGTGTGTAGTATAGTGTGATTTAGAGACATTATCAGAACCGAGGATCATGTTACTGTAACTGAGTAGTTTTTATGAGTACCGTATTTTCCAGGCTATTAGACGCGCTCTTAAGCCTCTAACCCCATCAAAAAACGACCGCACGCCCTGCAATCCAGAGCGCCCTATACACAAATCCACTCAGGTGTCCCAGCACGACTTCAGTAAACTACAAAGCTGTACCACCCGCAGAGCATGCAAACACGCACGGAGCAGACAGCGACCGCACAGCGAAAAACACCCACAGCCACACTCATCACTCCACGAAGAATGGAATGGAGGAACGAACCGAAAAAGCGAGTGCAATGTGCCACTTCTAGCCACAACTGAACAACTGAGTCACTGCGAACACGCCGACAATCCAGCGGTCCCAGACAGCACCCTCCCTACACGCCACAACTGAACAAAGCCCAGAGTCACCGTGAACGCCACAAACAAACAAAACCACTCACCCATCCAACTGTTGTGTTTCGTTTGAAGTCCAGTGCGGTTTATTTGAGAAAAAAAGTTTGAAAATAGACCATTTAATGACAGGGCGCCTTATAATCCAGAGCACCTAATAGCCCGGAAAATACGGTAATTTGAATTTTTTAAGTAGTTTTTGAAATAGGTCATTTTACTTTTGCCTCGTATGAAAGTGGTTTGTGTGTGTGAGTGATGGTGGTGGTCACAGGGACTGATGGCGCCGATTGACAGGGCAACCGCGCTTCAGTCAATCTGCCCCAGGGCAGCTGCGGCTACAATAGTAGTTTACCACCACCGAGTATGGAGTGAATGAATAATGCGTCTTTGTGATAAATGTCTGTGAAGAGTGCTATATAAAAACTTACTTCCTTACTTTTACTTGAGTACATTTTGACATTTGACGTATTTTACTTCATTACACTGGAACCCACCCTTGTTACTGATTAAAATCAGATTGATAGAGGAAAAAAATAATACTGGAAATGAAAGGAAATTGCACAGGCTTGCACATGTGGCCTTTCCACTATAGAACGTACAGTCATTACACATAACTGTCATTCTATCTTGGATCTGGATAATGGCTGGTGCTGAGCCACAGATAGAGGTCATCATGGACGATATTCAAGAAGAAGGTGCACTGAATAATTCTCGAGAGAAAAGCGAAGGAACCCCTGGGCCAAACCTCGTACAGCTATTTGCGTTCAAACACGAAATAGAGAATAACATCATAATCCAATGAAGAATGTGCCTGCCTTGCCGGACAGAACGGTCAGCGTTTAAAATTGTTGTTGTTAATTTGCTTAATTTGTTATGCAGTTCAAGTTCTAAGTTATATAAAGGTCTATAAAAAGAAGGACGAGCTCAGTGTTAGTAAGTGTTAGTACGTAAGTGTTAGTATAAATACATTTTTACTGTTACTCAAGAAGACTTTTAGATGGTTACTTTTACTTTTGCTTGAGTAGGAATTAAGCACAGTGAAGATACTTTTACTAAATTAGATTTTTTCAGAACTTTTTCATATCTGATCAGAACGCATGCATTTATTAGATTAAGAACTGCGTTTTCTCAAAGTGATATGTCCAACAAGGAACACTTCTCAGTTTCAAATCATATATCGTGTGGGGTGTTGGCAGAGTTTGTATTTTTATGCTCTGGTTGCCTTACAGGTTCAGAGCGATATCTCTCTGTATTTGTACACAGATGGATTTCAGTCTGGTCTCCGCTCTCTCCGTCCCGTCTGTTGTCAGATACAGACCAAACAGTATTGCGCAATCAGATTTGTTTATTTCAGTGACACATTTTAAACAAAGAAGTAAGCAGCCAGATTTGTTTTCAGAAGGAAAGACCATACCTGTCCCTGATTGGCTAATCCACTTGCGATGATTCACCGGGTGACCAGACTCACATCTTTGTTGGATCTGGGATTGAAAAATGGAACTCGGATCTATCTAGTTTTCATTTACTTTTATTCTTCAACAATGATATCTGTACAGGTGCTGGAATCTTCAACCCCAACTACAACCAATGTATGATGTTGTTGTGTTGTGTCCTTTGGCAAGACCCTTATTAACCTGCTTCTGTCAGTCTATCCTGGGTCAGCTGTGTAATAAAACTTTGTTTAAAAAATCTACCCAAAACTTCACGACCTTTTCTCCTCTATATCCCAAATACAGTAGATACTGTAGTGAAAACAGGACAGTGAAATGGGACAGAGGTTATTCAGGACAGAGGAGGGAATACAGCAGTGAGGAAGTTCTCAAGATTGCATCAAGATAAAATTCCTGGTTACTTTGAAATTATTGATGGGATTTTTGGCTCCTTTATGAGAATCGAATGAATGTATCGTTCGTTCATTCTTTTTTCAAAGTAAAACCAAAAAATAAGAAAACGGAAAAACAACTATTTTCTTCATTATTTGACTCCAAAACCAAAATGAAAAAACGGATATTGATTTGTTTTTTTAAATTTTCGATTTTGTGTTTAAATGAATAATGGAAAAGACGGATAACGGCGGTTTCCTGTTTGCAATGCCAGACTTTTGCACCGCATACAGACTGAACCAGGACTAAACTAAGACTAATACAGGACTAAAACAGGACTAAACCAGGTCTAAACAGGTCTCAGTCCTGGTTTAGTCCTAGTCTGGTCCCAGTCTCAGTCCTGGTCTGGTCCTGGTCTGGTCCCGGTCTGGTCTCAGTCCTGATCTTGTACCGGTCTCAGTCCTGGTCTCAGTCCTGATTTCAGTCCTGATCTTGGCCCGGTCTCAGTCCTGGTCTCAGTCCCGGTCTCAGTCCCGGTCATAGTCCCGGTCTCAGTCCCGGTCCAGTCCCGGTCTCAGTCCCGGTCATCAGTCCCGGTCTCAGTCCTGGTCTCAGTCCTGGTCTCAGTCCTGATTTCAGTCCTGATCTTGGCCCGGTCTCAGTCCCAGTCTCAGTCCCGGTCTCAGTCCTGGTCTCAGTCCCAGTCTCAGTCCTGGTCTCAGTCCCAGTCTCAGTCCTGATCCTGGTCCTGGTCTGGTCCCAGTCTAAGTCTTAAACCAGAACTAAATCAGGACTAAACCAGGACTGACCAGGAGTGTTGGGACTGGCCGGAGGTGCACCTGCGTAGAGTGTCAGTGATCAGGAAACCAGGACCAGACCGGGACTGAGTTGGTGCAAAAGTCCGGCATGGCAGTTTAAATCACGGAAACGGGAAACGACCTTTTTTTTTTTCCAATATTCAATTAAACACAAAATCGAAAACTGAAAAAACAAATCGTTAACTGTTTTTTTCATTTTGGTTTTGAAGACAAATAATGAAGAAAATAGTTGTTTTTTTGGTTTCTTATTTTTGATTTTATTTTGAAAAACGAACAGTACATGGATTGAATCGAATCTTTTGGATCTGTCTCTTTCTACATTTATTTATACAGAAGCCAGTGGGAACTTATTTTACATTCATATTTCACATAAAGGAATGACCGAGGCTAAGATCTGTTTAAAATGGTCTAAACTGACAGTGGGAGTGTGACTAATCACTGAAATTATGCACAATCTAAATAAAATATATGAATAAAAAAGGAATTGTTATAATGATGCAAAATATGTGTGTGTATGTGTGTGTTTGTGCGCACAAAGCTCTCACTCGTGTTGCTTACTCTGCTTCTCTGGCATTTCTTATGTACAGTACAGCAGCATATGGACAGAATAAAAAAGTAGGTTAAGTAACTGCAGTGTTTTCGATTGTTACATACGAGAAGATGCAAGTAAGCAGTGAAATAGAGTCTGATCCAAATAACGTCTGTGTTTCTCTGTTTGAATCCTACGGCGACCAACGGGGTCCAGATGCATTGCAGTGGCCCAAAAACTAACTTTCAGTACAAACATAAAGTCGCCAGCCCAGTAAAAATCTGTAATATTTGATGTTTTTTTTTTTTTTACTCAAAATGATGCAGAATCATGTTATTAACATTAATGCCGTTCAGAATCACCTACAGAACATAAATCATAGACTACAACACATGAACCAGGACTAAAACAGAACTGAACCAGGACTAAACCAGGACTAAACCAGGACTAAACCAGAACTAAAACAGGACTAAAACAGGATTGAACCAGGACTAAAACAGGACCAAACCAGGACTAAACCAGGACTAAATCAAGACTAAACCAGGTCTAAACCAGGACTAAACCAGGTCTAAACTAGGACTAAACCAGAACTGAACCAGGACTGAACCAGGACTAAACCAGGACTGAACCAGGTCTAAACTAGGATTAAACCAGAACGGAACCAGGACTAAAACACGACTAAACCAGGTCTAAACTAGGACTAAACCAGAACTGAACCAGGACTAAAACAGGACTAAAACAGGACCATACCAGGACTAAAACAGGACTAAACCAGGTCTAAACTAGGACTAAACCAGAACTGAACCAGGACTAAAAGAGGACTGAACCAGGACTAAAACAGGACTAAAACAGGACTAAACCAGGTCTAAACTAGGACTAAACCAGAACTGAACCAGGACTGAACCAGGACTAAAAGAGGACTGAACCAGGACTAAAACAGGACTAACAGGACTAAACAGGACTAAAACAGGACTAAACTAGGTCTAAACTAGGACTAAAACAGAACTGAATCAGGACTGAACCAGGACTAAACCAGGACTAAAACAGTACTAAACCAAGAATAAACCAGGACTAAACTAGGACTAAACCAGAACTGAACCAGAACTGAACCAGGACTGAACCAGGGGGACTAAACCAGGACTACACCAGGTCTAAACCAGGACTAAACCAGGACTAATCTTGGTGGAGCAGGGTGTCCGCAAAGTGTGATCGGGCGACTTCTGCGGTTAGCCCCTTGGGGTCACCCGACAGTCTACAGGGACGCACCTCCAGGCCCATTCCAACAATCAGTCCCGGTTTAGTCTTGTTGGTTTCTGGTTTAGTCCCGTTTTAGTCCTGGCTCAGTCCTGGTTCCTCATGTCTCAGGTCACTATAGGACAGTAGTGCAGATATCACGACTCTATGCAGTTTGTTTTCACCATTGCCAGTAGCTCTGGTTTGACATTTAAGTTGTAGCTATTTTATATTTGTCATTTTTTTTATATCTCACGTCGAGAAAAGTGGGTGGACAGTTTACCCCCGTGTACCACGCCCACTACACCCCTGACCGCATGTTTCCAAACGTCTTCCTGGTTCTTGACGTAAGCGTGAATAGTCTATCCTTTGGCCCCCGTAGAATTTGAAATAAATAGTCCTGTAAAGCAATTGTAAAGCATTTTCATATTCTTAAAGTGCACCGGAGAGGGCACCACTAAACCAAGACTGTATTAGTACTACATTAAGACAGATATGTCACAGCTCAGCTCCGTCTGCAGTATTATTAGCTCACACGTGCTAATGAGACAGAGTGAAAGGACTGGTTGGGGGGGGGGGGGTGACCTTGTGTAACTGTGGCCACGTCAAAGCAAATATATGTAACTGTACTGTGTTATATCGTGATCTGTGTTCTCTCAGCGTGATTTAAAAACGAGCCATCTTCAAGGATCTTTGGAGATTAAACAAAGGTAAAGAAGACAAAACGAAATGTATGCTCACTACTACTATATGTACTGCAGTAGAGTGTGAATCTGGGCCAGGCACTACTCCACTGAGACAGGAGGAGGCAAAGCAAGTGCAAGCATCTATAATCCACCGTCTTAAGGTGAGAAGCTGAGGTTAGCTAACAAAAGCGCGGCTGTTAAAGAGCTAATTGTCCGTAACCTTTATAGACAGATATTTTGGGGATGGGTTTTTTCTGATATTGATACTTGGGCCGACCTAAATGGATTTCTTTGCGGCTGATATGATACTGATAAAATTGGAGTTGGGGGTGCCGATAGCCGATATAAAAGCAGATATATTTAGTAATGTTAAAAGTCACTGTAAGTCTTCGATTGATTCTAAAACTTTGGTCTGGCTCTACTGGATTTTACTTTGGGTTTGTTTAGGCGACATTTCTTGTTATTCTGCCTCTTTACAGTCATATTTAAAGATAGTAAGTCAGCCTAATGGCATTTTTGAGTCACATTCTAGCAGGTAAACAAAGTAAAAACTACCGCTATTAGCCTTTAGCGGTAAATGCATGCATGCCGCGGTAATTAATTATATGCGTAAATGCTGACCATTCACATCTCTATTCACAAATCATTTCCAGTAATGTGAATATAGCCACTATAGTCACTTTATACTAGGCCAAAGTAAGAGAAAACAGGCTGTTTAGTGTGTGGGAGCTACAGCAGTTAATCACCAATGCAAAAGAGCCAAAAGTAGCTTCAAAACTGACACATTTGCAACACTCACCGCTCACAGAAGCTCCTCCTAGATCATAAATCTTCACAAATAAGTTTGATAAAAAGAGCAGTAGTTTTGTTGCTGCCCTAAACTGCACTGAAGTTCACTTTTATTTATAGTCACTAGTCAGTCAGTATCGTGGATCAGACACAGGAGCATTTAAAGCAGCGCCTCAGGTTACGTTTACACTAAAACAAATCACCGCATCACCATATTGGAAATGATTTGCGTCAAGTCACGACGTCACGTGGGCGGTAAAAACAAGGAAGTGGAGCGCTGTGTCGTGCAGTTGCAGCAGCTGATTTCAAGCTGAGAAAGATGGCAATGTGCATGAAAAGTAGTCAAAGTAGTATGGCCTGCTCATATTTGTGGGCCGATATAGAAAGCAGATTTGTGTTATTTTTACATATTATGTCATTTAAATTGACTACAAACTCATCCACAAGATCACATCCCTGTTTTCCTACAAACAGTATGACAACGTATGTATGTGTGTCACCTTTTGTTACACTTTTTGCAGTCTTGTTTTCAAATTAAGCTTTTTTTGAGGTTTCTGGTTGGTTCAAACCAAATATCGACCTTCGTTGTAGACTTTATCGGTCCGATATCGGTCCACCTTGACTTGATTGATTTTTGTGTCACTTGGCCACACCCCATTACAACACATTTTCCATCAGTCCCGTGCATGTGAAATCAGCACATATCATTTCTCAGCTCAGCAGTTTTTACAGACCCCATGGAGAGTTTGGGTCAAAGATGACAAAGTGAAAACGCATCTCTGAAGGTGAGAGGGAGGAGAGAGAGAGAGAGGGGGGGGGAAAGGGAGATATAGAGAAAGATACAAAGAGAGAGTGGGGGGAGAGAGACAGAGAGGGAGAAAGAGAAGTTGAGAGAGGGAGGGAAGGAGAGAGAGGGCGGAAGAGAACAACAAAGATACAAAGAGAGAGCAGGGGAGAAAGGAGGGGAGAGGGAGAAATAAAGAAAGAATGGGTAGAGATAGGGAGAGAGACAAAGATGCAAAGAGAGATGGAGAAAGAGAGAAAGAAAAAGAGAGAGAAAAGGAGGGAGAGAAAGACAAAGATACAAAGGGAGGGAGTGATAGGTAGAAAGACAGAAAGAAAGGAATAGAGAGAGAGCAAGAAAGAGAGCAAGGGAGGGAGAGAGAGAGAAAAATGCAAAGAGAGAGAGGGGTAGAAAGATGGAAAGGAAGAGATAAAGAGAGAGGGAGAGGTGGAAAGAGAGAAAGGCAAGGAGAGCGAGGGGAAGAGAACGACAAAGATACAAAGAGAGAGAAGGGGAGAGGGAGGGGGGAAAGAGAGAAAGAAAGAACACAAGAGAGAGGGGGAGAGAGACAGACAAAGATGCAAAGATAGAGAGGGAGAAAGAGAGAAAGAAAAAGAGAGGAGAGGGAGAGAAAGACAAAGATACAAGAGAGAAAGAGGGAGAGGTAGAAAGACAGAAAGAAAGAAATAGATAGAGGGGAAAGGAGAGAGAGAGAGAAAGGGAGGGAGAGAAAGACAAAGATGCAGAGAGAGAGAGGGAGAGAGAGGGAGGGAGGGAGAGAGAGAGTACGGAAGGAGAGAGAAGACAGAAGAGAGAGCGAAAGGGAGGGAGAGAAAGACAAAGATACGAAGAGAGAGAGAGAGGGAGAGGTAGAAAAACTGAAAAAAGAAATAGAGAGAAAGGGAGGGAGAGAAAGACAAAGAGGGAGATAACAAAGAGAGAGATGGAGAGAGGGAAATGTAGAAAGAGAAAGGAAGAGATAGAGAAGGAGGGAGAGAAAGACAAAGAAACAAAGAGAGAGATAGGGGGAGAGAGAGAGAGGGATGGAGGGAGAGTACGGAAGGAGAGAGACAGAAGACAAGAGAGAGCAAAAAGGAGGGAGAGAGAGAGGGAAAGAAAGACAAAGATACAAAGAAAGAGAGGGAGAACGAGAGAAAGAAAGCGAGAGAGAGAGAGAGAAAGGGAGGGAGAGAAAGACAAAGATACAAAGAGAGAGAGAGAGGGAGAGGTAGAAAAACTGAAAAAAGAAATAGAGAGAAAGGGAGGGAGGGAGAGAAAGACAAAGAGGGAGATAACAAAGAGAGAGGATGGAGAGAGGGAAATGTAGAAAGAGAGACAGGAAGAGCTAGAGAAGGAGAGAGAGAGGGAGAGAGAGAGAAGGAGAGAGAGAGAAAGAGGGAAAGAAAGACAAAGATACAGAGAGGGAGGGAGAATGAGAGAAAGAAAGAAAGAAAGAGAGACAGAGAAAGGGAGAGAGAGGGGAGAGAGACAGAGAGAAGAGAAATAAAGAAACAGGGAGAAAGAGACGAGAACGAGAGGGGGAGCAGAGAGAGAGAGGAGAGAGAAGAGAGAGAGGGAGAGGGGAGGGGAGGTATCCCCAGAGAGGGGCGGTGCAGTGGTGCATGCTGGGACATTGCAGTGGTGGGACATGCAGGATGACCTTGGAGAGGACGGCGGAACAGTGGGGCAGATGGAGCTCGATCAGGATCAGGCTCGTCTTCGCTCTCCTCAGCTCATCTGGAACAGTTAATGGAGTCTCCTGCATCGCCCAGGGTGAAGAGCGAAGAGACGCGCTGGCGAAATGGGACCGGGGTCAAACTGAGGTCAAGTTACAACAACAAAGATGATGCAGGCCTACAGCAACGCACAAAACGCTGAGTGTCTTATACGCTCGGCATTTTACGTAATCATGTCATTTTGCTCTTTTGGAGATTTGGGATGAGCAGAGGTGGGGAGAGTCCTCAAAAGTTGTACTCAAGGAAAAGCACACAAGTAAATAATAAACAGTGTCGGGAAGGTTACTTTTAAAATGTATTCCCCTACAGATTACAGATTACATATCCCAAAATGTAGTTTGTAACGTAATCCATTAAATTACTTAAAGTGAGTAACGTAATCTGAATACTTTGGATTACTTGATTTGCTGTAGAGAAGCAAAGACTAGAATACTTAACTGTATTAAAAATATTATTGATAGAAGAGGAGGAGACATATCCGCGTAGCATGGTTTAGTCCTGTTAAATCCTGGTTTAGACCTGGTTTAGTCCTGGTTTAGACCTGGTTTAGATCTAGTTTAGACCTGGTTTTATTCCTGATTTAGATCTAGTTTAGACCTGGTTTGGACCTGGTATTAGTCCTGGTTTAAATCTGGTTTTAGTCCTGTTTTAGTCCTGGTTTAGACATGGTTTAGATCTAGTTTAGATCTGGTTTAGATCTAGTTTAGACCTGGTTTTAGTCCTTGTTTAGATCTAGTTTAGACCTGGTTTTAGTCCTTGTTTAGATCTAGTTTAGACCTAGTTTTAGTCCTGGTTTAAGTTTCCAGCAATGAGTGGAATTACCAAAAATAAATAAATAAATAAATCGTACTGATTACGTAACTCCAGTACATGTAATCCGTTACTCCCCAACACTGATAATAAATAAATAATGACCAAACTTAAAGTATTTGGACTAAAGATAGCTGTTAAGAAAGAGTAACTGCCTGATTTATAATTTGAAGTGTTGTTAAAATAAAGACAAAAAGTGAATGCATAAAGTCTGGTATTTTCAAGAAGCAGACCATAAAAATGTGATGAAAACAAACCCCATCTGACAAAGCAGCGAGTGCAAGATTCACATCTGCCATCTACTGGTAAAAAAAAAGGAACTAAAAACGTACAGATGGTAGCGTTAAAGCTTTGAGAAAAGTGTAAAGCTTTGGCACTTATAGACTTAGGAGCATACACTTTATGCAAATAAGGCTACGTTCAGACTGCAGCACTTAATGCTCAATTCAGATTTTTTTGTGAAATCCGATGTTTTTGCAAGGTCGTTCACATTTCCAATTAAATGCAACTTGTATGTGATCTCCAGTGTGAACATAAAACAGCCCAAAAGTGTCCCGCATGCGCACTGCAGGACGTGACGACGTCAACCGCAGTGAGCATGCTCTGTGTCAAACATGCAGCATTGAGCACCTGGCGATTTTAAAGTTCCTCTCGTACCGGAGCCAGAACATGTACAACTTACTTGTTTTAAGGAGGAGATTGAGAAGGAGAAGGACGAGGTTTTTGGCCGTGGCGTTTTGTGGGACAGTCCGTTGAAAGGAACGTGTGGATGCGGAGACGTAGCCAAGATGAGTGGCGATGTGCTTCACTTCAGTGACAGTGAGTTCATTAACAATTTTCGCCTATTTCAGAGCAGAATAGTGATGTTTGTGTCTCGTTGATAATGTGTAGGTCGGATGAATGTGACCTGACCGTTCAACCTGAAGTCAAAAGTCAAAAGATCAGATATGTATTGGTTTTAGGAGCGCATATCCACATGGCCTGGGTCACATTTGAAAAAATCGGATCTGTGTCATTCAGACTGTCATTAAAAGATCAGATACAGGTCACATAGGGGCGAAAGATTCTTCAGTACAAAATATAATGGAATACTACCCACCTCTATTAAACATACTCTTTATCTGGGATCAGGCCTAATCTTTGTGGTATAACTTGATATCTTAATAAATATAAGCACTTGTAACATTCGAACTACCACAGAAAAAGACGTCATATATAGTTTTTGACTTTCAAACTCCTCATTACCAAAGTGACTCCAGAACTCAGTACAGACTCCTGTCCTGATGACTAATGGTACAGGGGCCTCTCTGAACCCTGAGGAGTACATCCTACTGCAAAGTCTTCCCCTACATATGGCTGCTGAAGGACTTCTCACTTATATGTAACATGTACTAAAAAGGTGCTTCTAAAATGTCAAGTTTTTAACTGCTTAACTCCTTTTCATTTTGATTTGACTTTGATTTCCTTTTGAATTTAAGGAAGTTATTATTGTCTGTTTATATCTGCTTTTTACAATGTCTTTTCTTTTTTTGTTTTTCCTGAATCTGCGACTTTTGAAACATACAGATCTGCTTTCAAAAGAACCACTGAAATATGGCCACTTTTATACCAGACCCAGATATATTCTCCCAGCTCTGTTCTGGAGACGTCTGGGGGCTGTTTGTGCTGATTCATCCTCTCAGAAAACACGGAGCTTTCAGATCACTTACAAAAGACTGAAACTGACAGAGAGACCCCAGCGCACCATGGTCACAACACACATTCAACAGTAACAAAGAGACGCAGCCACTGAGAAGATGTGCTACTATATTTACCCCATACAAACTATGTCATGAATGAAAGGTTTTATTTATTATTTATTTCTCTTTTTGTGTTCTTGTAGCCCAAATATGTAAGTAACATACTTTAAAACGTGCACTGGAGAAAGCACCTGTCATTGTGAATTTAGTGGGATTCTCGTCTGGAGGTTAGATTTCTAAGAACATGTTTGTAAAGTCAATTTGTAAATGAACTTGGACTCAGTGCAGAGTTTTGGGAAGTTGGCAGTGAAAGTGTTATATAAGTGTTATTGCAGCTTTGGGGGTCAACAAAGAGCAGACACTCCATACTTTTTAATAAAATGTTAAATTACTGCAAATGTATAACTTTTGTCCATTGAAATTGGTTTCCTAAACGTGCCTTTTGTAACATTGTAGCTTGTCTCCATGGAGATGTAATTTCATTGTCTGTAATGTTCAGGAAAATGACATTAAACATGTGTTGTTACTTACTAGAGTGGTCGCCTCACCACAGATCTGGCCTGTAACTGCCTGGTGGTGTCGCCTGTTAAGCCAGGCATACACTGTGCGATATTTTCGATCGATTGAGCCCCAGCTCAAACTGTACGACCAAATCGCAGGGTTTAAAAGTTCACAGTTCACGATTCATGTTCTCACACTATAGGAACTACTTCAACAGTGTGAAACCCTCACAAGAGGCGACTGGATTTCAATCAGGTTTGATATTCTTGCGACCTGCGATTGCCGATCGGGATTAATCGGTATTTTGTTACCCCATGTATCAGAGGTGGGGACTTGCAAGTTGTGACTTGGACTCCTTTTAGGACTTGAGACTCAACTTGATAAAATGAACTAAGACTTGGGACTTGACTTGGACTTGAAGGTCAATGACTTACGACTTGACTTAGACTTGAGGCCTGTGACTTGAGAAGCACTTTTAAATCTGAATTCTTTCTAATCTGATCATAATGATTCACACTAAAATGTTGTCAAGACATTTAAAAAGGAAAATTTTAATATCTACATCTTTTATATATTCTATAAACACTCACAAATACTTGTATTTAAATATAGTATGATTTATAAGTACAATTTTTCATAAAATTCATATAAATTGCAGAAATCTAAGATATATTTGGTACTTTGGTTTAAAGACTTGAAATGACTTGAAGCTCTAAGTAGACGAATTGGACTTGACTTGGACTTATGGGCCAGTGACTTTAGACTTGACTAGGATTTGACTGGGGACTTACCTCAGACTTGAGGACAAAGACTTGGTCCCACCTCTGACATGTATACTGCACGAAGCACGACACACGATTAAGCCAAAAGTCAGCCCGATCCCAAAAACAGTGCACAAGTAAAAAGGGCCAAAAATCGCACCAAGTACGCCTAGCTTTAATGCCACACTGGTTTATTCCTGGCAAAACAATAACATCTCCATGGAGACAAACAGAAGATGTACCCTCCACCAGAAAAGTGACATAGTGCTCCTTTATAATTGGGTTTGTTTTGTTGTTTAAATCTTTATATTGATTTGTGTGAATCTACAAAACATAGTTAAACATAAGGCAAAGGTGTGAGAATCATTCTGAATAACAATTGTGACTGTGAAAGGACTTCTGAATCACCTGAGGGGAAAACACAACATTCATTTGAATGGAGCTCTTCTATTTGTCAGCAACTACAAGAACAAAGAGGGGTGGATACAGTATATTGTACCAAATATAAAACTGAAGCCATGGAAAAGAACGATGTGCTCTTTGTGTAAATATCCACGAACGAGAAGAGCGGCTGCAGATGACATCCTATCACACTATTAGTGCAGCCTGCTGTATTTTAATAGAACTACCCATACTTTTCTGGGATAACACCATGTCAGATGGATTTCTGAACATGTAATAGTCAAACTGCCATAATTGAGTTGCTGTAATTGCCTGGAGAGCAGCCTTAGCAGTCAAGGAGGAACAGAGTGGAGTTGAGCCAAAGTGCATTTATTTCCACAACCAAGAAGAAAATCTAAAAAGTATTTACAAAAATGTCAAAAGTTAAAAACAGGCACGACAAAACCTGCCCTCACACACAGCACCTTCTTCTAGACCGGGGATGTCAAACATACAACCCTCCAAGACCTTTAATCTGACCCTCAGCTGATTTTCTACTAAAATATTTTAATTATATTTCTATTAAATTTCCGTATTTCGATTGCCTCTTTAATCCAGCGACTATGTTTGTTTTCCTCTGTCCCAGTGATGTTTGCTCTGTCCCAGTCCATGACATGGTTCTCTCTTTTTCAGTGGTCAGAGAAGGACGATTTGAGTTGTTCTTGTTCTGCTTTGTGTTTTGTTGCTCGTGTTTCGCCTTCGCTGTTTCCTTCTCGCATTCTGTTCTGTGTTCCTTCTTTCGTGGACTGAACACCCTCCCTGTTTCCCCGATGTATGTCTTATCGCAGGACATTCAGGGGTATTTCGTATATGACATGGATTCTAGTGATGGTATATGGAGTTTAAAAACACCGTGGAGCACTTCCTGTATTACCACGAAATCACAAGATGGAACAGAGTATTTTTAGTCTGAGAGAAGAACTAAACATGCAGGGTTTGTGTGTTAAAACTTGTGTGAATGAAAACACAACTCTAGGATGGACTTTTCCGAGCTACCTTCTAAACACAAAGCACTATTCCACTTTTATCTTTCAGCACGCAAACTGAAATATGTACATACTCTCTCATGAAATCTAAATTCTAATTGAAACTCTCTGCTAATACCACCACGTCATACCATCTTAAACCTTCTCCGTTCTTAGCGCCGGGGTCCCTGGCAGCAGCAGATGCCCGGTGAGCGCTTGCAGATAAATCATCTCTTAACTAGCCCTATGACAAACTTCCCACGCACCAAACGCCCTTGATGAAATTGGTCGTTTGGCTGGATCCCAGGCGTCCGATCCGTGTTCTCCCTTGACAGTGCATATATGTGTCCTCATTACCACAGAGGACATTGTCTCTGTGTCTATAGGGGCCCGGCACATGCGCTCATCCGGGCTTAAAGCACAGCCGGGGGGCCCCACCGTCACAGGGGGAGGTGCAGGTAGTTTTCATGAGAAGGGTTAAATTCATTGCACAATTATTACTCACTATAAAGTTATTTTAGAACAAGTTTTATTTATTTCTGTATTTCTTAGAGATGATAGAGATGCTTAAATGATAGAGATGCTTAAACTGTTAAATGGACTGTCAAATGCTTTTCTCCATGGAGATGTTATTGCTTTGTCTGGAATGTTTCACAGTGTGGTATTAAACCTTTTTATCTTCATGGAGACCAAACCAGATCAATTTACAGGTCAGATCTGTGGAGAGGCAACCCCACTCACAGTCAGAATACCTGTTTTTGTAGGTGTTTTTGAGTTGTGAACCACCTGTATTTGTATAAATGTGAGGTAGAGCTGTTTAATGTTATACTGTGGAACTTTCCAGGTAGAGCAATGATGAGCCCCCAACCAAAAAATTACACATTGCACCTTTAAGTGGCGATATTAAACGATACCAGTGTAGGGATTGGCAATTTTCCCCAAAATACACTAGCATGATTCATCATCCAGTTTTACTTCGTGGAAACTATCTGACCTTGCAGCATTAGGATTCGTTCGCTTGACGATAGGCACGTACTTTTTTATTTAACCAATCGCTGCTATTTGGTTGTGACATATGGAATGTGCAAAATGCCGTAGGAAGAAGGGCAATAATGTGGTGATAAAATTCACCAAACATTCTCTTTGTTCCGGCTTTAAATCCTCGATCTCGGGAATCGATGCCAACACAAAATGTCTGTCTTTGTCTACATCCATCTCCACGCTTTGTTTACTGTTGTGCTGTTCCACATAAGGGACCCAGACAGGTGCTTGAGTTTGACGTCATGGCTTCACAGCTTTTTGCTGATTGGCTGGTGCGCGGTCTACAACTTCCAGGGTTCTCGCACACCGTCTAGTGTATTCCAATACCTGACCTAGTTGCTGGAGAGAAATTAAACTGAGTGGAGCACTAGGTGGTGCCAGTCTGGCTAAAAAAAACGTCATCTTATTAAAATTTTTATCTAATTGTGGTATGTAATTGTTATTTATAATACAAGTAACTACTGAACAGCTTTGTATGACTAAAAGTTCAATCATTATTAGACATCTCAGATCCACAACCACCACTAAATAGTGTCTTTACATCAAATACAAGGCCCTTCCTCATGATATCAGCTCAACTGATCGTGCGACCGATATCCGATCGTGCAACTGTTCCCTGATTGATGACGATATCCGATACCAGAATCGTGATGGAGCATCTCTTTTAGTTATTCATTAACGCATTTACCAAGTGATATGTTTTACTGATATGTTTTTCTTTTCCAGCAAATTTTCTCCCAATAAAGAGAGATTTTGTTGCTTAGATACCGTTTTACTTGCTTAGATACTGTACCTCCGCCAAGGACTACCCCCATTTTTTATATAAACTGCGATAAAATCTGTCTTCTGGATCAGATCCGAATCAGCCTTTGGAATATGAAAGAGGATCCCATTGTCCATCCCTGAGTCAAATTTCATGGGGTTTGGTCAATAATTAACCGAGATATTGAGAAACAAAATTTTTGGCCCCATTTACCACAATGTTAACTAAAAATTTCAAAGTGATCCAGAATCCAGGATTTCTTCCGGATCACCCCCAAAATGAAATCAGTTCTTCCTTTTCACATTTCCAACAAATCCTGAAAATTTCATCAAAATCGGTCCATAACTTTTTGAGTTATGTTGCTAACAGACAAACAAACGAACAAATGCCAGCAAAAACATAACCTCCTTGGCGGAGGTAATTAGAGTGGCAGTAACAAACCCAAGGCCAAGGCAAACCTGTCCCTCAAAATGCTCGGTGGTAGTTTTTAAGTTAACCATTTACCTTCTGTTTAGTAAAGTTTGAAAATTTACAGTGGTGAAATTATCCAGATGATTCTAGTGAAGGTGCACGGAGTTTAAAAACACAGTGCAGTAGAACAGTGTTTTCTGTTTGAGAGAATAACTTTCAAAATATGCCAAAGATTTATGTGTTAAAAATGTGTCAGTGAAACAAAACACAACTCCAGGTTTGTTTGTGATGAGGAAACAACATTATAACAGATCAGAAAATAGAGTAATATAGGCTCCAATCTTTTAACTACTATCCTAAATCTAAAGTACCCTATATTACCGATAAAGGCAACTCCAGAAAGTAAGGAAGGCTGTAAAAAGTTGCTAAATATTAGTTGCTTTCAGTGGAGGGAAAAGCAAAAATGCAAATCAGAGTTATGAAATGCTTAGATAATGTTTGACAACTCAGTACACCAATTTAAAAAAGTATAGTGATTAGTTTTATCTCCTGGGTGTTTAGACATTTCATTAACAACGTTGCAAAATTGGTGAAATAAAGTGCATTGGAACTGTCCTCAAAATATATGTATTTGGCCTCGACACAGTGGTCTAGTAGATCTCCATCAATCACCAGCTCAGAAGAGAGTTGAGTTTTGGGATCAGGCATGTCAAAATAACAAAATTTGTAAATAAATTGCGATAATGATAGTAAAAATACTTTATGCAACTGTCACAAAGAAGAATAATCCCAGTAAATAATAAATAAGTAGACAGTATAAAGTATTAAAAGGCCTGAGTAGCAACAAATAAACAGGAAAATTGACCCATAATTAGAAATAAACGATAATTAAAAAAAAAAAAGAAGAAGGAAGACATAAGAATGATACATGATCAAAAGAATAAAAAGGTAAGATTAAATAGTTTGAGAAAAAAAAACATGAAAACATGTACAGTGCTCATACTTATTTGTAATTTTGTAAACACTTGGTCACTAAAAATGAAAAGTACAATAATAATAATAATATTCTCCGCTCTACAGTTCAAATCTTGTATTGTGTGTCTTGTATTCCATCAAAAATTACCCAAATGTCACAATATTTTACAAAAAAATGTGCTCAAGATAAATGCTGAGCCCCAATTACATGTATATTTTTAGTGGATACTGTATAGCACTTATAACTATAATTATTAACAATAACTGAAATATCGTGATATCGTATCGTCAAAGTTCTTACAATAATATCATGGACCATCAAAATATATCGAATTAAAAGCCTCTTTGCTTAAATTAATAGTTATGGTGCAGCAATAGCTAAAAAAAAAAAAAAAAAGACAGAACTACATAGACCATGATCCTTTGCTCCATTTCAGTGCAGACTACATGAAGAAATAACAGTTCTAAGCACTTTTAAGTCTTAGTTCTTTGGATTAATTCTTGTCAAGGCATTTTAAGAGGAAAAAGATTCATTATTCTTTTTCTCCACACCTGGTGGTGGTAAGATACTATTGTAGCCACAGCTGCCCTGGGGCATACTAAAGGAAGCGCGGCTGCCATGCCAATCTGCGCCATTGATCCCTCCAACCACCACCATCACTCACGCACACACCACTTTCATACTAGGCAATGTGGGTGAAGTGTCTTGCCTAAGGACATAACAACAGTTTTTTTTGCGACTGGAGCCTCACTGTGGCACCTGATTTTTCCAGTGTCTCCCATCCAAGTACTAACCAGGTCCGGCCCTGCTGAGCTTCTGAGATCTGATGGGATCAGTCTTTGACAAGCTGGTATGGCCACAAAAAATATGAAAATATCGAACTGAGAGATTTGGATATTGTTACATCGCTAGTCGTGAGCCTCCCCACCGTACCGTGAGCTTTCTCATGATATCGCGATAAATATCGTACTATGAGGTTTATACCGTGACGATATTGTATCGTGAGACTTGGATATTGTTACACCCCTAGTAATTATCATGACAGGCTTTACTTGGGGTCATAAAATCTTCAAAACTACTGGATAATTGCACTACTATACAGCGTGTACTGTATGCAGTAGTAGCAGGACAAATGGGAGTGACAGTAGTGAGTGTAATCCTGCAGTGAAACAGTGCGCCCTGGGCCTTTTTGGGTTTATGGAACAAACTGCAGAGGATTATAACTGCACACGCAAGCTCGACCCGACGGGGACACAACAGGCACGAGAGGAAACCCAAACACAGGGCTGCAACTGAGAGGAGTGCCCTGTTTAAAGCTGCAGTGTGTAACTTTTCTGGTGGAGGGTACATCGGATGTTTTTCTCCATGAAGGTGTTATCACTTTGTCTAGAATGTTTCACAGTATGGTATTAAACCTTTTTTATCTTCATGGAGACGAAACTAGAGTAAGTTACAGGTCAGATCTGTGGAGAGGCGACCCCACTCACAGTCAGAATGTTGGTTTTTCTAGGTATTTTTCAGCTCTAAAACCACCTGCAATTGAATAAATGTAAAGTGGAGCTGTTTAAGGTCATACTGTGGAACTTTCCAGGCAGAGCAATGACATCTCCATAGAAACAAGCAGGTGATGGAGACCCAACCAAGTTACACAGTGCACCTTTAAGGCACCTCATTGCCATACTTCAACTGCAATGTTAGAAATAATGGAAAAAAGAATGAAGGAAGTTGACGTTTTCCCAAAGCCACAAGTTACAAAATAAATTAAAACTGACTTGAAACCTTCATCCTAACACTTAAGCCACCACAGCAGTAGACCAGCAGATTCTCCATTTCCTCTTCTTTAGCGTTAAACCCCTCAAGGACTTTTGAAGGTCCTATATATATCCTGCGACCCGAAGAGAAAAAGTGTTTTACAATATATATATATATTGTGATTTTCTGTCTATTTGGAGGTAAATGAACACCTTAGCATTTGGATTTTGTTCATTTTATGTTTATTTATAATTTTGTAACATGTCCTCTGTAATGGACGCTGGGGACATTTTGGTGTTAAATCCATGTGAAGTTAACAACCTAAGACCAACATCTCTGACAAGCTTCTACAGTCACCTCAAAAAGTTTTTAGACTCCCTTTTCATTTCTTAATTTCTGTTTTGGTGCAGCTACAAACTAACTCTTATCAAGTTGTTGTTTTTTTTTTAAATCCTGGACATGAGAGTACCCTGTAATCCGCCAGCTCTATTTAGGCAGAAGAACCCAATCCCCCCCATTAAGAGTCTATCTCAAAACACTTAAAAGATCGACTGGTTAACTCAATGTCCACTCTAAAGGACACAAGTGAATGGGCCGCATCTCAAGAGGATATTACTCAAAACTGACTCGTATTGTTTTGTGTTTTGTTTCATTCACACACGTTTGAGTAACTATTTTCAGTCTGTTTATATCTCCAAAGCTCAAAATGCTCTGGTCCACCTTACGATGTCATGAAGCTGTAGTTTTCAAGTGAACAGACACATTTTACATTTAGTTCAGTAGAGATCGGCAATTCCAGGGCTGAAATCATCCAAATGATTCTAGAGAACATGTATGGAGTTTAAAAACATAGTGGAGAACGCCCTGTATTACTAGTATTTTGAGAGTTTGAGAGAAGAACAGCCTAAATATGTAGGATTTGTGTGTTAAACATGTGTGAATGAAACAAAACACAACTCCAGGTCTGCTTTTGATGAGGAAACAACATTATAACACAATAGGGGTGTAACAATAACCAAATATCGTGTTGTCAAAAGTCTCTCAATAATATCGTGGACCATCACAAGAATCGAATCACAAGTTTCTTTGCTTAAATTCATTGTTATGGTGCAGCAATGGCTAAATAAACAGAGGGAACTACATAGACCATGATCCTTTGCTCCATTTTGGCGCAAACTACATGAAGAAATAACAGTTCTAAGCACTTTTAAGTCTTCGTTCTTTGGATTAAGTCTTGTCAAGGCATTTTAAGAGGAAAAAGTAGCATATTCACAGTTTTGTTAGCCTCCTAAAATATCGCAATAAATATCGTACCGTGAGATGTATAACGTGAAAATAAGTCTTTATTTAAGTAAGTCTTTATGCATATCGTTGTCCTCTTACAAAGTGTGAGGTTACAACGGCTGCCCTATCGCGAGACTGAGGACCACCATCGCCACTTGAACGCAAATGGTGATGGGCTTCTTTATCCTTTTAATGGGGAAGTATTTAAATTTTATGGGGGAGGTGTGACGGACAGTGTCCTAGTTTTGTTTGGCCGTGCCTCCACCCACCTCAGATCCGCCCCTCTGTTCAACCTCACCTGGCTGGCTTGATCAGCGGGGGTATAAAAGCCCAGAAATGCCACAAGAAGAGTGACCAGTGGGTCCACCGCTGCAGCTACTTTAGTTGTTTATTTTTGTGTTTTCCTTATTTGATTTTTGTACACCTTTTTTCAGTCATTTTTGTAATAAATATTCTTCTTTTTTTCACCTCGCCATGCTTCGAGTTTTTGTTTATTTTAACATCTTTTTTCAGTTACCGTGCCACCCCCTAGACACCCGTGGCACATAACAAGCATATTAACAGATCCAAAAAAGATCGCAATAAATATCGTACCGTGAGATGTGTATCGTGAAAATATCATACAGTGAGCTTTGGTTATCATTACATCTCTATAACATAGATCAGAAAATGTGTTCTCTGCACTTTAACTAGACACAGAAAGGCCTCACAGTTTCTCAAGTGAAATCCAAACTTTCTGCTTATACAAATGGTGGTGCACGGTGGTCCATAGGAGCATCTAAACCGAAGACCGGAGTCACCAGAGAGACTGTGGCAATGACAAACTGCTCTCCACCATCAGGAGACTATGAGGCGTTTATAAAGTTTGCTCATCTGCATCGCCCTAAACCGTGACCAACAGAAAATGCCCCTGTACCGAGCTGTTTAACTTTAGAAGACTCCACACCAACAACCGACAAAAATATGAAAATTACAAGTAGAAAAGGTTCCTCTGCATTTCTCTCCAAGCGTGCCTGCATTTATCCAGTTGACCACACAATGCTATAGGACAGACACAGACTATTGCATAATCCTCTTACTGAGGCCGCTGCCCTCACAGCAGTATAGTCACAAGCAACTCAACATTTATGATTCAAACGTAACTTCAGAAATGTGTATTGAAAACATCGCTTACTTCACCGCACTCTCACATGTTTAAAACGCTTCAGCAGTTAGCCTGAGGGGTAAGATATTTGTCTGGAATGTTTCACAGTATGGCGTTAAACCTTTCTATCTTCACGGAGACCGAACCAGACCGAGTTACAAGTCAGATCTGTGGAGAGGCGACCCAGCTCACAGTCAGAATGCCAGTTTTTGTAGGTATTTTTGAGCTTTAAAAACCACCTGCAACTGAATAAATGTAAAGTAGAGTTGTTTAAAGTCATACCGTGGAACATTCCAGGCAAAGCAATGGCATCTCCATAGTAACAAGCAGGTCACAAATCCTCTATCAGAAAAGTGACACAATGCACCTTTAAACTGACGTAATTTAAAGGTGCACTATGTTACTTTTCTGGTTGGGGTTCCACCATCACCATCTGTTTGTGGTAGGGACGGGCATGATTAGTTGATTAATCGATAATTGATCATTAAGAATTTCTTCGATTATGTTACATTACAAACCAAATGTAGGTTGCTGTGCGTAGCGTGACCAAACAGGGGTCTGTACATGTGTCTCTCTGCACTCAGAGGGAGCGAGACACAAACAGTCAGTCAGCCTGCAACGTGCCGAAGCACAAATGCGTATTTATTGATGACTTGTACAAGAAATTCCACACTTTCCGTTGCGTTCGGGACAAGTGGGAGGCTATGTGCACAGTGTATAAAGTAGCACATATGTTTCAGTGTCCAATGGGAAAAAGCTTTGCCAGGTGAAAGTAGCACAATGTCGATGACGAGGCCCCACCTCCCTCCCCCCGTACGGTGTCCTGGTTTTGACAAACACATATATGGTCACACTAACCTGTATTCCACTGAGTCATGTTGCATCAGCGCACAACAACTGTTTTTTTTTCCTTCACTTAGTTTATGCAAATTAGCCATGTGGTTTTAAGTTTTGTTTCTGTGAGAGTTGCGCAAAACTGCATTAAACACATTATAATGTCAAACGGGCTGATGTGGCTCTAGAGTGGTTATGATTTATATGTCATAAAGTTGAATTTATTTATGCAGATTAGTAGTGCAGATAGTAATAATAATGTTGATAATTTTAATATAAAAACGTTAATGATTAATCGATAATAGAATTAAGAACATTTTATCGAATGCCCATCCCTAGTTTATGGCCATAGTTTGTTTGAAATTTCCAAAAGTATGGCATTAAATAGGGATGTAACGATATCCAAGTCTCACGATACGATATCGTCACGGTATGAACCTCATGGTACGATATTTATTGTGATATCGTTGGAAAGCTCCACGATATGGTGGGGAGATTCACGATTAAGGATGAAACAATATCCAATCTCTCTGTAGTATATTTTCACGATATACATCTCACATTACAATATTTATTACTGTTAATACGCTACTTTTTCCTCTTAAAATGCCTTGACAAGATTTAATCCAAAGAACAAAGACTTAAAAGTGCTTAGAACTGTTATTTCTTCAAAATCAAATCAAATCAAACTTTATTTATAGAGCGCTTTTCATACAAAAATGCAACACAAATCACTTCTTCTTGTAGTCTACACTGAAATGCAGCAAAGGATTATGGTCTGTGGTTCTCTCTGTCTTTTTTTTTTTATCTATTGCTGCACCATAACTCTTAATTTACTCAAAGAGACTTGTAATTCGATATATTGTGATGGTCTATGACATTATTGTGAGAACTTTTGACAATACGATATCACGATATTTGGGTTATTGTTACATCCCTAGCATTAAACTTAATATAAAATGAATGCTAGCTGTAAAGATGAAAGATAGATGTTTTTAAAGCTGAGAAATACTTTGGAAAAAAGCGCAACCACCTCTCCACAGATCTGACTTGTAACACAACCTCCATCACGTCTCCATCAATTTAATGGGACATTCCAGGAGTGGCCTCTACCAGAAAAGTGACACATTACATCTTTGACCTTTGAGCTTTCCCATATGAACTAAGCAGGCGTAATTACACACTTTAAAGGTCCCAAATGACACAAAATTGACTCTTGCGAGCTTCAAGTCACGTTAGAATGCTGTTACCTGATCGAAAACATACCGAGAGTTTTGTTTTGTTGTGTGTCTGCATTTCCAAAGCTAAAAATGCACAGGGTTTGTGTGTTAAACATGTGTGAATGAAACAAAACACAACTCCAGGTACGTTTTGGATGAGGAAAAACATAATAACATAGACCAGAACATCATCCAAAGTCCAAGTTGAAAAGAATGTCTGAAAAATGTGAGACATGGAACATTAGAATATACTTTTTTTAAATACAGAACAATCCAAATGAGCTTACACCTGCTGTAACTATTCCTATTGTTCATTTTGGAAACTTAAGTGACACAAAAGTGCACCAAAACATTAAAAAATACGCACAAAAGTCGTGGCCAACACTCACCAGGCGTTGCTTTGACGGAGGTAAACATGGTCCCAAATCCCCGACCTCTTTACGCCTCTCCATCCGTGCCAGGACGCAGTACTTTCCGCTCCTTCTCCTCTTCCCCCCGCGCTGCTGCGTTTAACCAGACTTGTCCAACATCTGCCCGCGTCCCGGTAGCGCCCTCCTTCCTCCTTAATGTTCCCGTTGAGCGCGCATACCTCGGGGAGTTCCGGATAATTGCGCTACTATTATAATTGAGGTCGCGCGTGTTCGTGTGTTGTTGCGAAAGAGTGATGCTGAGTGAACTATCCTAGCTCCGCTCTGGACACTGCGCTCCTGCTGCCGATGCGCACTCGGCCCCACCCCCTCCTCTCTCCCTGTGCCAAAGTCCCGTTTACAACCTGCCAGCGCGTAACGAGTTTGAGCTCATCCGAGACGGGAATTACTCATAACGAGCTAAAACTGTGCCGTGGGTTCAATGATGCGCATTTCATAACCTAAACTGTTCTATAAGGAAGACGCCTGCTTCTATATATAGAGGACCTGGGATGGCTCGGAGAGGATGCGCGGGATATTGTCACAACTGGGTCAAAGCTGCCAAACTGTTGTTTGTTTACATGCTGAGGTTTCTCTTTGTGACTGGCAGTAATTACGAGATCCCCAGCTCACACTTCATCTTTAGTATACCTTTATTTTAAGACAAAGGCCTAAATATAACACTACCTGTTTCAGATTTCACACAAATACCTTTTTAAAGGTGCCATATTAAAACACAGAGGAGCACCTCCTGTAGTGCTACACATGACAAGGTGAACAAAGTGACTTCTGTCTGAGAAGAACTCAGCCTAAATATGCAACATTTGTTATTACTATTATTAGTGTGTTTACATCTCCAAAGCTGAAAATGCACAGGGTTTGTGTGTTAAACATGTGTGAATGAAACAACACACAGCTCCAGGTCTGTTTGTGATGAGGAAACAACATTATAACGAGAAAATAGTGTCATATGGGCCCTGTAAATATTTTCCAGTCCAATTGAGCATATTCCAAATGACATTAAATGCCAGCTGCAACATCTGTTGCCTATTCGATAAACCAGTGTTCCAGAGTCCACTGGATTAACTAAAGTTAAATAAATAAATAAATAACCCCAGTATTTAAAACCAACCAGCAAAAACAGCAGCCATGTCTCTGTCACTTTGCCTTGTGTGGCATTTAAACCAACAAGAACAACAGGATGTAGTGAGTGTTTTTATGAGCACACAGATGCAGTGTGTTGAAGCCCCCACATAACCTTTACCTCTGTCATTTCATCATCATTGCCCTTTGAAGAAAAAATCCTTTTAAGGATTTTGCTAACAAAACCATATTTTCTGCTGATGCCGGGGGTTTGCTGCAAAAATATTGATTTCCTGATCCCCATTCTTGAGTGCTTATGATGATTGCTCCTTCTTGGGGTTGCCAGATACCTCCACAATAACATCCTCGAGTGGAGAATGCAAAATGCTTCTAGCAAACTCGAGGATTTGTTCAGATGATACAAAATAAAAAAGGAGTGTTACAGTTATTGCAGAAGAAATTTCACAATTTTAGAATTATTCATGATTACTGACTCCATGAACAAACAACAGTGAAATCCAGTGAAAGGCCATTTATCAGCTTTATTCCCAAGTGCATGAGCAAACTTTATCTCTGCTGATCTTGAGGTCAAAATCAGTCAGCTGCATGTTGTCTTGTTGTCTGCATCTAATTGTAAAGCATTGTATTGCCTGCTCAGGAGGTGCGAGTTAGCATGCTAGTGGTAAAACTCTGCTATTGACTGGTAAAATTCTGAAATTTACAAAATTCATAAACCATCTCGTCAAATTTGGGGTCAAATTTGGAGCTATCAAATTATAATTTATGTTAGAGTTATAAAATGTGAAAAACTTATCCCAGAGTGGCCAGATACATGTTTAAAAGATAATTCAAGCCACAAGAATACATAATTTGTGTTGTTCAAAAATTATAACTATAATATTCTGAAGAAACCTCATGTTTAAACAACTTGAATAAAATTATACTTTGTTACAAGTGAAAATCATATGATGTTGAAGAGAACATCATGCATAAGCAGCTTCTTTCTGCATAGTTTAGTGGTTTTATTATAATGATCTTTGTTGACGAATATCAGAATTATAAGAAAATGCACCATGAATGATATAGTCTAATATTATTGTGTACGGTCCCATCCCTAGTTTCTACAGTTTGTAGTAATAGTAATAATAATAAGGCAAAATCCCCCAGGCGGTGTGTTGTGAGAGGATTTGTATGATTTTTTTTTTTTTTTTTTTTTTTGATCCGTTGGCTGCACAGTGGTGAGTGGAGGTTGGCAGGCTTCCACTTGAGTACATTACTACGAGCGGCGCCCGCGAGCAGAGCCAGCGCCGGGCACAGGAGTGTGGGCCAGCCAAATGTGCGGAGCGGGCATCACAACAGCTGGACAGAGGAAGAGAGGGCAGAGGTGACAGGAAAAGCCCTCACACACTCACACGCACACACACACGCACAAGTACACACAAGTGCACACAAGTACACAAGCAGGCAAACTGACACATGCTGGGTTCATGTGTTCTGCGAGGACAATATAGATGGACTTACGTTCATTTCCTGGAGACTGGTCCAAACTCAAAGTGGAACTCAAAAATAGAGCAACTTTCTTTTTCTCTCTCTCAGTTTATTACATCGAATCAGATCAGATTTATTTGTACAGCACATTTAAAACAGCCAAAGCTTACCAAAGTGCTGAACAACATTTACAGTGAGATAAAACAGAATAATAAAAATAATAATAACAGTAAAGTGCCAAGGTGTCTCCTCCTAACTCTGGGCAAATGTCAAGAAGAAGTATTTAAAGTGCTCCAGTGACTGTGCAGTTCTAATGTGCAAAGTGTTCTTCAGTCGTGGACCGACCACAGAGAAGACCCCATCTCCTCTGGTCCTGGGAACAACAGTGAGGTGCTGGTCTGATGGGACATGGGGCTGAAGGAGTTCAAATAAACAGGCAGGTTCCATTAAGACTCTTAAAAACAATCATTAAAATTTAAAAAAGGGTTCTTCTTTCCAACAAACTGCTGCATTCTGGACCTCGTAGGCGGCTGAGCTGGGCCTGGTCAATGCAGCAGACAAAGAGTTACAGTAGTGAAGCCATGAAGTCACAAATGCATGAACGGCCTTTTCAAAGTGCAGATGTGGAATGTTTGATTTGACTTTACTTAAAACCCTTAACTGATAAAAACTTGATTTAAGAACAGTTTACTTGCTTCTCAAATTTAAAATTGCAATCTAAAATGACACCAAGATTTCTAGAAAATGCTTTTTCATAGGAGCTGAAAGGACATATGTCACTGTCGCAGTTCATCATCAGATCAGAATGACCAAAAACAATGATTTCTGTCTTTTCTGTATTTTGTTATTTAAACTGAGAAAGTTTGACTGCATTCATTCTGGAACCTTCTGTAGACAATTCACCAGTGTTTGTACAGAGCAGCTGGTCTGAAGTGGCAGGGATATTTGCACATCATCAGCATAGCAGTGATAAACAACATTGTGCCTTTCAAATATTGATCCCAAAGGAAGCATATAAAGGTCAAATAACACAGGCCCCAAAACACTTCCTTGGGGCACACCACACTTTAACTCGGACACCACAGAGGTGACCTGCTCTAACTGAGCAGAGAAGGTCCTGTCTGTTAGATAGAACCGGAACCATCTTAGTGTGGTGCCCCTGATGCCCACATGTTCTAAGACTATGTCACTATTTTATGTTGTCTTAAAGGTCCTGTATTACGGAAAATGGACTGTTGTGGGGAGTTGTGTTTTGTTTCAGTCACACATATTTGAGTAATCCTGGTTTATTAATTTGTCTACATCTCCAAAGCTCAAAATACTCTGTTCTGTTTGATGTCATGCAGCACCAGTTTTCAAGTTAACAGCGACCTTTTACCTTTAGTTCAAGTTGCACTTCCAGAGCTGAGGGAAGGAGGTGGAGGGGTGGGCTTTGGACGCATGAGGACCAGTGTGTTTGGTCAGTGGATATCCACACCTCAAATTCTGCCCCTCTGGCAAGTGTTTGTGATTGGAAATACGTGGCTGTAATTGAGCAGTCATGCATGATGTCACGTAGTACTTAAAAAGGCTGCAAATTCACCTAGTTTGCTCTAAAACTGGCCAAAAATGAGTAGGAATAGTACACAACACTATTAACACACAATGTGCAGAGATTCCATTCATCCATTTTTCTGCTTATCCAGGGCCGGGTTGCAGGGGCAGCAGTCTAAGCAGGGACTCCCAGACTTCCTTCACCCCGGACACTTCCTCCAACTCTTCCAGGGGGACCCAGGCCAGCAGAGAAACATAGTCCCTCCAGCTTGTCCTGGGTCTTCCCCGGGGCCTCTTTCTGATGGTGCATGCCTGGAACACCTCCTGAGGGGTGTGCCCAGGAGGCATCTCAAACATATGTCACCTCAGCTGGCTTCTCTTGATGTGGAGGAGTCGCGACTCTACTCTGAGCTCTTCCCATGTGACCGAGCTCCTCACAGCTTGTATCCGCGATGTCCTTTTAGTCATTACCCAAAGCTCATGACCATTGGTGAGAGGAGGAACGTAGACTGAGCGGTAAATCGAGAGCTTTGCCTTCCGGCTCAGCTCCCTCTTCACCACAACAGTCTGACCGCGACCACATCACTGCAGACGCTGCACCGCCTGTCAATCTCACACTCCGTCTTCTCCTCATTCGAGAACAAGACCCCGAGTTACTTGAACTCCTCCAGTTGAGGCAAGGACTCTCCACCCACCCACTCCAGTTTACATAAATGAGTAGCAAAAAAAGTCGATTTAGTGTTTAGTTCTTATTTTGCATGAACGTTCATTACCTTAATAGCCTTAGACTTAGACAAGTTTATTGATCCACAAGGGAAATAATTTGGACACATCAGCTCACAAATCACAATATAATATAATAACAAAGACTAAAAATATAAATGGTATAATAAATTCTAAATAAGTAGCAAAAATCTTGGTTTTAAACATGCACCCTTGTGTGACCAGAATTTCAAAATAAAAAACTGTGACATCCCCATTTTTTTGGTGGTTGGTAATAATAAAATGTGTAAGTAAGGAAAATTATTATGCAGAGAACATTCATGACTAACATTTGAGTCAGTATAGTCACATTTTTTGTGTGTTTTGGTTGTTTTTAAGCAGATTTTTTTGTATTTTACCTAAACAAATGACAATGTATTCCTCTCTTTACTGTTGGCAGGGAGGAAACTGGTCAAAAATATGGACCCCTGGGACATTTCTTGTATAAAACTAGGATAAATCAGTAGTTTTGTATAAATCTGCAGGGAAAGGGGACATGGGGCTCAAAACTGAGACTGTCCGGGGGAAATAGGGACGTCTGGTCACGTAACCCTAACCTCCATGAGCACAAGAAAAACTTCCCCATAAGCCTCCATCTAAAACAGTCCCCTATGACACAGTAAACACACACACACACACACACAGCCTGGCATATCTGAGCGTTCATAAAGGGAGACAGTGCTGCTGATGTGAAAGCTTTCGGAGGCAGACTGAATAATATAGAAGCTCGGAGTTCCAGCGTGCTCCCCAAACCGCCCAGTTTGAAATGTTAATGTGCTCTTTGACAGACTGCCTGCTCCAGGGGACACAGGCTCAGATCTGCAGACAGCATTTTAAAAGCTGTTTGTTGATGTGTGTAATAACCGCAAGCAGTAATGTAGGGCAACGCGTATTTTATCTTGTGAAAAAATAATAAATACTGTATATCTGGAGCTATTTTAAGCCCGCAGAATATTTCAAATACTAGTTAGCTGGAAGATGGGAGATGTTGGAAGAAAAAATGTTTTGCCGGAAATGTATTTTTGATTCGGTTCAGGGCGTTTCCTAAACTTTAAAAGAGTTCTGTGTAACTTTTCTGGTGAGGGGTCCACTCCCGGATTGTCTCATTAGATGTTATTGGTTTTCCTTGAATGTTACACAGTGTGGCATTAACTGTTTCTATCTTGTATATACTCAATTACAGATGTTTTTATAGCTTAAAAAAAATAAAAAAAATTAAAATTTCTACACATTTAACTTGGTCTGGTGGCATTAGCTGCTTGTCTCCATGGAAATAGATCTGTTTAATGCCATACAGTGGAACATAACAGGCAGAAAAAAAGCATCTCCATATACCTTTAAAGAAGCTACTACTTAAAGCCACAGTATGTCACTTTTTAGCCAAAAATGAACTAAAATAAAAGCATGTTCTTTCATTTTAGTTGTGTTTATTGCATTGAAAAACTTGGGCTTGCATCTCCACAAACCTTACACTTATTTGGCCTGGAGAATGGACTCCACCCACTTGTTTCCAGGGAAATGTTGTTCTTTGACTATAATCCTCCACAGTATGGAATAAAACTCATTTATCTGCATAGTGAATGTTCCAAAGTATGATTTTAACTTTCTAATTTCAAATTCTAATGATTGGAATCAAGCAGGTGATGTGCCACCTCCAGAAAGTTACACACTGTAGCTTTAAGAAAATATAAAAGTTGAAAAGTTGATGGCCCCTAATGACAAATCCAGAAGTTGTCTATAGCAGTGTTTCCCAAACATTTTTTCTGGGGACCATACTTTAAAAGTCACAAATCTTGGACAGTCACAAATCAAGTCAGACATTAATTGTAAATCACAAAATAAATTTGTGACCTTTAATGAAAATTAATGAGGATATTTTATTGTTGACTGAGTGATCATGTCTTTCTGAACAATTAGTATTATTCAAGTTTTAAACAATGAAAAACAGTAAACAGTGTTTCCCACAGAAAATTGGTTAGGCAAGGCAGTGCTGCCAAAAAAGTGAGAAGTGGGATGGTGCATGTATGTGTATGTATATTGCAGATCTACATGCAGATCGTGACAAGGTGACCCCCCCAAAAAATATCTTGCGACCCACCTGACGCGAGTCCCAGTCTTTGGTTAACAATGGCCTATAGTACAGAGCAGGGGACTCCAACCTGTAGCTCGGGAGTAGCTCTCCACCCCCTTCCAAGTAGCTCGCCAAAGGATTTCTAAATGATACATACTGTGCTGAATGACTCAAATTCAATGATAATACCTTTGTAAATGTGTCACTTTGAAGCCTAAAGGCCATTTTACGGTCCAGCGTCAAATCGTCTGCGTCATGACGCAGAGAGTCTGCTTCGGCGCGTCCCCCGTACACAGAGCCTCTGCGTCGACGGACGTGCACCTCCAAAATTTTCTAACTAAGCATCAAAATGACGCAGACAGCAGGGGGAAGCGACACAGACGGTAAGAGTTGTGATTGGTCCTCCCTACCGCCGCACTAGATACATTTCCTGTACTCGGCTTTCCTTTCTTCGGTGAGTCTGTTCTGCACTTTTATCGCGTTAGAGATGGTTCGTGTTAAACTTTTTGGAGATTATACATCTGCAGGTCACACTCATAGACTGTATATATGAATGGGCATATATCGTCGCCCCCTAGCGTTTTGGCGGTGAACTACTTCGCGGTGCATAGACCTCGACGTAGATCCATAAATCAAAAAATGATGGCGACAAGGTGACGGTGGCAGTGTCCGCTGAGTCGACGCAGAACTATACTTCACCCTTAACTTTGTGCACTAATAAATGGATAAAGGTTTACGTTTTATAGGTATGTAACTGTTTCCCATCTAAAACTTTTCTGTGCTCAGTTTCTTGTGACTGCTAAAATTAATAGCTCTTTGGCATTTTCTTTTTGTTATGTATGTTTTGGGAGCTCACTGTGAAAAAAAAGGTTGGAGACCCCTTATATATAGTATAAAGTTTAAAGTATAGAGTATAGAGTATAGAGTATTGGGCATTTTCAGGTAATGTACACCTTATTGTCTTTTGTCAGAATTTGATGCAGCTAGGACATGGCGGTGTTTCGTTTCCATGATCTTGGTTCTTCTTTGGAAGATGAACCTATAATTTCAACATTATATATGGGCTGACGTTTGACAAAGAGTGAGACTAAAAACAGCTGCCGAGTTTCCTTTTCTTTTCTTTATGAGGAATTAAACAGAACAACAGTAATTGATGCTCCCTTTTTTGTGGAGATAATTGGCTTTGGGCCTTGAAACACTTTGTAGTCAGGGCAGTGGAGACGTGACAGGAAACCTCGAGGGAGAAAGCACTTTGAGACATTTGGTAAATAATTGGACTCACAGAGGCACAGACACAAGACAAGGGGTCCGCTGTGAGGGAGCCAAACACTGATGTTTTTGCACTAATTTTCATTTCCAAAATTAAAATCTCTTCTATCTCTCTAACATTTAAAAGATCCAATATTATACAGAATTGATTCTTGTAAGGTTTAAGCCATGTTAGAATGTTGTTACCTCCTCAAAAACATACCTGGAGTTGTGTTTTGTTTCATTCTCACGTTTGAGTAACCCTTTATTATTAGTCTGTCTGTCCTGTCTGTTAGGCTACGTTCAGGCTGCAGGGCTTTACTCTCAATTCCAATTTTTTTGTGAAATCTGATGTTTTTACGAGGTCGTTCACATTTCCAATTAAAAGCAACTTGTATGTGAACTCCACCATGAACATTAAACGACCCGAAAGTGTCCCGCATGTACAATGGAGGACACGATGACGTCAACCGCAGCGAGTGTGCTCTGTGTTTACGGAAGTTGTCCAAGCTTGTTGATAACGTGTAGGTCGGATGAATACACTTTGGCCGTTCAGACTGAAGTCGCATGTCAAAAGATCGGATATGTATCGGTTTCAGGAGCATTGAGGGCCTGAAAATCTGATCTGTGTCGTTCAGACTGTCATTAAAAGATCAGATACAGGTCACATAGGGGCCAAAAAATCGGATTTGGGTCACTTCAGGCTGCAGTCTGAATGTAGCCTTAGTCTGTCTAAATCTCAAAATACTCTGTTCCACCTTGTGATGTCATGTAGTGGTAGTTTTCAAGTTAACTGCTACCTTTTACCTTTAGTTTAGTAGAAATTGGAAATTCGAGGGCTGAAATTATCCAGACGAATCAACATTATTAGAGAAAAATAGATCAGAAAATAGTCTAATATGGGCTCTTTAAACTATGTGTAACAAAACTGTGCACTGAGGAGTTAATAATCTGGCTAAATACTAGGGGTGTAAAGGTACATAAAAATCACGGTTCAGTACGTACCTCAGTTTTGAGGTCATAGTTCAGTTCATTTTTGGTACAGTATGGGAACAAAATGCAAAACCATTTGTTTGTTCGTTTATTTGTGTTTATTAAACCAGCTACAAATGGGAAAATAAAATAAATGTAAAGTGCTGCTTGGTAATACTAATAAGTGAAATCAAATATTCTCTAATAAATGTATGAAATATAAAAAATAAATTCCTTGTAAACAGTAAACACAATTTGAAAAAAAAATAAAGCACAGCACTAACAGTTCCAGGATGAAGTTTTAATCAGTCTTCATATTTTTGGCAGAATAAACTACTTGTCCACACTGTCTGCAGTAAGTGCAGATCTGTTGACAGTTACAATGTCCCCAGTGGCTGAAAATACCCTTTCACTAGGGACAGAGGTTGTGGGTTTGGGCAGAGGGGAGGGGATTCCCTGAAGGAAGGAAGGTGAAAGTGAGGAAAGGGGCTCGATGACCGTAGTTTTGCGAGGATTCATGTGGTTTGGAGGGACGTAGTCAAGGCGGGGGAAAATAACTATAAAGCGCAATGAGAAACACTGTATTAAAGAGCCAAGCCTTCCATGTAGCTGCGCATGTAGTGGCGGAATGTAAACACACACAAATTGCAGGAATTCATTCATGCACATCCCTGCACCAAACCAAACGACAGGTACTGAAACAGGCACAAATACATGTACTGTTACACCCCTACCACCTTGTGATGTCATGTAGTGGTAGTTTTTAAGTAAACTGTTGACCTTTTGCTTAGTACAGACAGGAAATTCGAGGGTAGAAATTATCCAGACAATTCAACATTATAACATACTGTAGATCAGAACATACTGTAATATGGGCCCTTTAAACTGTGAGTACACAAAACTGTGCACTGAAGAGTTAATAATCTGGCTAAATACACTCGCTGCTGGTGGTTAGAACATGGTCAGAACACAGGTCAAAGTGAACAGACATTAAAACAGTGAGATGCACTTTTGGTGAAATGTGAAATGTCAAAAGCACCATTAGCGATAACAGCAAGTACCTATTTTATCCACTGTTTACAGATGACTCTTTTTGTTTGATTTTCTCATTTTTCCTCTCGGAGGTCAGAGTTCACTCCTGATCCTGTTTGTTTACTGCACTGTTGGCTTCCGTCAGCGCTACCCTGGTATTTACCCCGAGGATGGTTAGAGCGTTTCTGAAAGATTTGGAGTTTTTTTTTTTTTGCGTGGATGTGAGGGCTGCAGAGGAGACATGCTCACCTTTAGAGTAGTCATGGAGCTGTGAAGCAGGATGGAGGCAGGATTTCAACAGAGCCCAGTCCAAATCCAAGTGCACTCATCCGCACTGGCCCTGTCTCCCCTGAGAGCCAGTCTGTGCCTCTGTGCCAATGGGAACGCCAAGTAAACAGAACAAACTTTGAATATGGACTGAATAATGTTTCAGTGTGGATAAATGTGCATCTACTGGCACTTCGAGAGGCACTCTGTTGCTTTTCTGGTGGTGGTGGTGTGCTATCTGCTTGTCTCCATAGAGATGATCCTGAAATGCTCCAGCATGTAGCATTAAACTTATCTGAATAGAGATAAGATAGTTTAAAGGTCCCATATTTAGCAAAATGTACTCTTATGACGTTTAAGCCATGTTAGAATGTTGTTACTGCCTCAAAAACTTGCTGGAGTTGTGTTTTGCTTCATTTACACATTTGAGTAATCCTGCATTATTAGTCTGTCTACATCTACCACAGCTCAGAATGCTCTGTAGTAGTTTTCATGTTAACAGATGCCTTTTACCTTGTGTTCAGTAGAGATTAGCAATTCCAGGACTGAAATTATCCAAAAGATTCTAGTGAAGAGTATAGAGAAACACAGTTGAGCACTTCTAGTAGTTACCTCATTGCATTACAAGGTGGAACAGTGCTTTCTTTCTGAGAGAACTCAGCCTAAATATACAGAGTTTGTGTGTTAGAGTACGATTATAATTTTTTTATTAAGGAAAAGCCCCTTGAGGTGAGTCACCTCATTTTCGAGGGGGATCCAGAAGTCGCAAAAATACAAAGAAGCAAAACAAAACAATACAAAAACAAAACAACATATCTAATAAACAGAAACACAGAACGATAAGACAGAATACATAAACACAGACATTAAACATAAACATAGAGAAACATTAATATAACAACCAAATAGATCCCTCACTAAAAGCATCACATTGTGTTTTAAGATGAATGAATAAGTCTTTCTTAACGATATGGAATGATGATGTGGAGCGCAGAGAGTTTGGCAAATTGTTCCAGTCTGATGGTGCTTTGACTCTGAATGCTCTCCGTCCGATGACTCTGGAGGTCCTGGGTATTACAAAGGAAGGATGGTCTAATTGTCTGAGAGAGTATTGTGATGAAAATGGAACAAAGTATTGTTGAAAGTAAGATGGACAGAAAAGAAAAGTGCATTTAAAGATGAACTGAAACCAGTGAAAGCGCATTCTTGCATCAGGAGGTAACCAATCCAGAGTTTCATACAGAATACAATGGTGCGTGAGATATGGACATTGCAAAATGAATCTACACAAACTATTGAAGGTGACATACAGAGGACGTAGGTGAGAGTCAGATGTATTTTGATAGATAATATCAGCATAGTCAATTATGGGTAATACTAGTTGTGTAATTATTTTTTCCTTACCGGTAGGGTGAAAGACTTAGCTGAACACCCAAGTATTTACAGGAGTCCACGCTTACTAATGGTGATCCATCTGAACAGTTAATAATGAGGTTGTTACATGTATTTAGTTTCTGTCTGGTCCCAAACACCATACTACAGGATTTATTTTTATTATTTAACTGTAATTTGTTATTGTAGAACCAGTTTTAAACAAGGGTGAAGTCTGATTGCAATGAATTTTGTAAATGGAGTACATCAGAGTGGGATGTATAAATTACTGTATCATCAGCATATAAGTGAATATGACAGTGGGACAGGATTTGTGGGAGATCATTTATAAACACTGAGAAGAGTAATGGACCCAATGAAGACCCCTGTGGAACCCCTTTTTCCATAATGAAATAGTCAGACTGAATACCACTGAGTACAACACAATGATGTCTGTTATATATATGCGCTGAACCATAGTAGTGCTGACTGTGCTAGCCCAATGGAATAGAGTTTATCTAGCAATAGATAGCCATCGACCATATCAAATGCTTTTGTAAGATCTATGAAAATGGAGCCAGTTAATTGGCCTTTATCCAGTGAAGAGAATATATCATTTGTGAATTTTAGGAGTGCAGTGGTGGTGGAGAAATTTGGTCTAAAACCAGACTGAAATTGTGACAGGATACTGAAATCATAAATATACTGTGTTAAACAATGAATGAAACAAAACACAACTCCCAGTTTGTTTGTGATGAGGAAACATTGTGTTTCTCTGCTGCTGTTGCATACACTCTCCTGGATGTGAATGTATGAAGCCTTTTCATGTTATCTATAACTTAACCCTGGTTCTATGAGTACGCAGCCTGTTGGGTTGGGCCCAGAGAGGCCGAAAACAAGCAGGCGGTGGACCCTAAACCAGGAAATTGTTATTACTATAGCATTTTACATTTTGCAAAGTTTGGACACACCCTTTCATACAGTGTTTCTTTATGTTTACTTCTTTATACATTTTATATACATAGAAGACATCAGATATGTGAAGTAAGATATATGGAATTATATAAATGGTAAATGGTCACATTTTTATACAGTGCTTTTCCACCTTCAGTACACTAAAAGCATAGCAAGGCTGGTGCCACCTAGAGCCTCCATTCAATTTCATTTTTCTCTAGCGACTAGGTCAGGAATTGGAATACACGAGACAGTTTGCAAGAACCCTGGAAGTTGCAGACCGCGCACTGGCCAATCAGCAAAGAGCTGTGAAGCCATGATGTCAAACTCAAATGCCTGTCTGGGTGTTTTTGTGGTACAGCACAACAGTAAACAAAGCGGTCGTGATGGATGTAGACCAAGCCAGGCATTCTGTGTTGGCAACGATTCCCAAGATTGAGGATTTAAAGGTGGAACAAAGAGAATGTATGCTGATTTTTTTTCAAGAGGAAAGACGTTATTGCCCTTCTTCCTACAGGATTTGGTGCATTACATACGTCACGACTAAATAGCAGTGATTGGTTAAATAAAAAAGTACCCGCCTACCGTCGAGCGAACGAATCCTAATGCTGCGAGATCAGACGGTTTCCACGAAGTGAAACCGGCTGATGAATCATGCTACTCGAAGCACTTTACAACAAGGAACCACTCACCCATTCACATACACACTCATACACCAGTGTACGCAGACATTGGGGGTGATGTGGGTTAAGTGTCTTCCCCAAGGACACAACAGCAGCATTCATTTGTGGGAACTGGAATCGCACCACCAACCTTAAGATCAACAGACAAATGCTCTACCAACAACTCTATTACAACATTTTCAGATTTTTTTTAATATTCTATATCCAAATCCTCAAAGTAGCCACCCTTTGCAAAAAACATGTAGTTATTAATTTACTTTACTCTTTACTAGATAATTCCATACATCTTGCTTCATGTATTTGAGGTCTTCTGTGTATACAAAATGTAGAAAGTCAAAATAGAAAAAAAACATTGGATGAGATAGTGTGTCCAAACTTTTGTGTGTTTGGGATCACAAAAGTTTTTAAATAAATTGTCTCCTGGTCTAAGTTTGAAGTGTTGAAGACTTTGCCGGAGAGACTTTCAGACACACTTTAGTTGAGGTTGCGTCATAGTATTCAGCTGCAAATGCTTCACCAAGAGTCCAGCTTCTTCCCTAATTACTCCAACGGGAGCTGTTCCAGATTGATATTACAGAGATAATCCGTTTTGCTCCGTTATATATATATATATATATATATATATATATATATATATATATATATATATATATATATATATATATATATATATTGGGTTTAGGTGACTGCATGTATGTTTTTTTCAAGTAGACTTTCCGCAGTTTATATTTGGACACATACTGCACCAGCCACATGCTCAGGTTGAAAATACGTTGAGAAATACTATGTGAAATTACTGCTTAATTACCTGCTAAAACATAACATATTTAGATCACCATGTTATTTTTTGTTGTTTTGAAATGACTATATTCGCTGAAGTCAATGTATTAACATGTTTATAAGTCTCCCATCCCTTTGCTCTCCACACTAAACCACTCCCCCTTCAGAGTCCTATCACATTACAACCCCTGTACATTCCGTTACTACTAGTACTGCACATTGCAAGTACACGAGTTGTAGCGTATTGTTTTGAATCATGCTTTTTATGGAAAATTGTCTCTTTTACATTCTGTTTGAATTCAGAAGGGTCAAGAATCAGACCACAGAGCGTGAAAAACCTCTGCCCAAACTTGAGAAGGTCCAAAGGTCCAACCACAGTCAATGCAGAAAAATCTCCTCTTGAAATTTTTCATATCAGTCAGAACAAAATATATAACTTCTTTTTATGTGTAAGCACTGTTTGTTTTCGACACAAACTGAGCATGAGTCTATCTGATTGGTTAATCCACCCGTCAATCATGCCCTCTGAAATCAAGGAGACACCCTGTCTTCGTTTATCCTTCCGAAACGGTTTTCCGAGGAAGTTGTCTATAGTGACAAGCGTGACACATCCCTTTACTCGGCACAGTGCGACTCGGACCAAGGTGGCGAAAAAAGTAGTCCGAGCAAGGGTTCCGAGTCAGAGTCCAAGATGGTTCTGCCCACTGCGACGTGTAAATATGAACTGTTTTCATTGTGTTTGGACACTGGTAGTTTAAATGACAATTTCAGTCACTCACAGAATTTTCGGTCACAGAATTTTCAGTCCCACTCCCGCACTGTGCAGTCCAGCTCCCGCAAAGAATTATAATTTTCAGTCCCGCTTCAGCTGGCATCTGCGATATTTTGTTCCGTACCCGCCCGCAAGTTCCGCAAGATGGGAAACTTTGCTTTCTTAAGCTCTATCAAACACGGAGAAGCGAAAGGAATTGGGTATGGGAGGAGGCGCGGTGGGCGGTCCGGTGACATAGTTAAATCCTGGCTAAATCCTGTTTTAGTCCTGGTTTTAGACCTGGTTTAGTCCTGGTTTAGTGGTGGAGCCCGTGCAACGTATGGGATTGGGAGAACTGTCCTGTGCAGCGTACAGAACGGGGGGGGGGACTGTCTGCGGAGCTTATGGGACGGGGGGGGGGTTGGTTGGGTCTGCGCAGTGTACGGGACGGATGGGATTCTCCGCGTGCAGTACGGGACGGGTGGACTGTCTGCTGCTTAAATTGTTTTTATTAATGCCAAATAAAATATCCAGCACAAATTATGCATGATATGCTTATATGCATCATTGCTATATTTCACTTTACATTCATATTTAGTTTGCGGGACTGCAGTTTATCATCCCTCCTGCACTGTTTTGGTCTAGTGGTGAGGCTACACGCTACTCTCCGAGAAACATAATAATACGATTCAAGCTCGGACGTGATGTCAAATCCGAGGTCCAAGTGGGAGTTGGAGGATCACCAAACGCAGGGACAGGATACAGCTCCATATCCACTCCACTTTGTAAAGATGTGTCAAAGCGTGTGGTTCTGGCTGGTCCGGTTTAGCGAACCAGAAGGAGAGTTTGAATACTGCCATGGGAGAATTACTCTTAACATGCTTGGATTACATATTAAAAACTCCAGGCATGTTTGTGATGAGGGAACATAATAAAATGACAGAAAGCTCCAAAGAGTCAATTTAAAAGGCAAAATACACCCTTTTTAAACAAGACCGACTTTATCAACCACTTCATTTTTCTGATTTGTTGCAGGGGCTTCAAATCTGCTGACATGTTTAGTCATCCAAGTAGACACAAACCAATTCTTGAACCCTGAAGATTCTGTTTTAATCTTATTTCTGTCAAATTTTCTCCAATCTATCCTGTTTTCAGTCAATTCTTGGTAGGACTTTGATCTTTGCTTCAAATATAAAAGTGTTTTTAAAGAGTCCATATTACATTTTTCTGTTATAATGTTGTTTCTTCATCACAAACATATCTGGAGTTGTATTTTGTTTCATTCACACATGCTTAATACACAAATCCTGCATATTTAGGCTGCGTTATTCTCACTGTTCCACCTTGTGATGTCATACAGGAAGTTCTCCACTGTTATCCACTCCGCACACCTTCACTGGAAGCATTTGGATACTTTAAACTAAAAGTAAAAGGTAGTTAACTTGAAAACTACTGCTTCACGATATCACAAGGTGGAACAGAACGTTTTGAGCTTTGGAGATGTAGACAGACTAATGCAGGATTACTCAAACATGTGTGAATGAAACAAAACACAACTCCAAGTATGTTTTTGATGAGATAACAACATTCTAACATGGCTTAAAGCTCACAAGAGACAATTCTGGTAATATAGAACCTTTAAAACCTTTAAATTTCTAAACCAGGGCTGAATGAAAGAAAGACTAAAACCAAAATAGACCACATTAAAGGTTGTATGGAGGATTTTTTTTTGTTTCAAGTTGTCAATGATACCATTATAGAGGTGCAGTAGCCTTGTAATTATGATGACCAAAAAAAAGAGAATAAAAATTCATCAACTCTGGACGTGGTGGGGCTAAACATTTGCCAATAGATAACGACACTGCCTCGTTATCTGTTAGCTGACAGGCTGTCAATCAATCTCCCTACGTTTCTAGCGTAACTGACTTGCCTGCGCACCGCCGGTACGTGGTTTACGTACGCCTGTCACGCAGTCCACAGACGCAAGACGCACAGACGCTGTTTACTCCACCAACGCAACAGTTCTTAGCGGCTTTTTTTGACCTATATCTTCCTCGCAGTTAGCACAAAGTTTGTTGCAATGGCGACAAGAATCCAGGAGCAGTTCGCCGCAAAAGAAAGTCCGTTTTTGAGGTCGCTGAAAGAAGAAGACAAGGGGAAAAGCAGCGAAGCCAAACTAAGGTGATTCTTGTAGATTCATTCCAGCGATGGCGCGACTGAAGCACTGGTCCACAAATTACTCCTGGACAGGTCACTTCTGCTTATTATGAAAACGTACTTTATTTCCAAGAGCGAGACAAACGTTTTTCAGGACACGAAAGCGATATCCTATGTCTGAAAACGTAATTTTCAAGGCAAAGAAAGAGTCCGCTTGCTGCTGCGTGTTGTAGCTAGTTCATTCGCACTGAATCTCCGCGCAACCTTCTCTGCACCCCTTTCCTGCTCCTGTCCCCGCTGCCCGTTCCGCTCTTCCCCCTGCTCCTCACTTCTCCGGGCACGGAATCTCCGCGCACCGCTCCCCTCTCCTCTCCCCTCTCCTCTCTCCCTGCTCCGCTCTTCTCCCTGCTCCTCACTTCTCGTCCGCGTACGAAATGTCCGCACACTCGCTCCCCCTGCTCCTCACTTCTCCGTCTTGCCTAACCAACACTGTAGTTAGTTGTTTACAAGTCATGTGCAGCGCACCGGCTGTAAACAAACCTGTTTCTGGCGTAAAGAGGAGGAGGGAGGAGGCGTTTCTACGTAGGGAGCTGTAGGGGAGGGGGGGTGGTTTCATGCATGCACAACATTTGAAAAAGGACAAACAGTCGCTGGATTTCTCGTTCCTTGGAAAATCCTCTATACCACCTTTAAGCTTAATTAGTACAAACTTGAAATCACACCCTCAACCTCCAGCTCAAATCTAAACACTTTCAATGATTTAAATATAAAACAAACAACTTTCAGTCATTCTAATATAAAGAGTCAATTTTGTGTAATATAGGAGCTTCAAAATCCTGTGTACGTTGAAGGACCATGAGAAATATCATAGTTCCTTTCTTCCCTGTGTTCTCGTGTCATCACCAGGTGGATGAAGGAGGCATCAAAGCTCTTCTGGCCGACTCCTGGACCACGTTCCTGAAAGCCCGGGTCATGTGTGGAGCAGGAAACACCCAGCAGCAGTGCTTTAAAACTACAGCTTCGTGACATCACAAGGTGAAACAGAGCATTTTGAGCTTTGGAGATGTAGACAGACTATTAAAGGGTTACTCAGACATGTATGAATGAAACATAACACTACTCCAGGCATGTTTTTGAGGGGGTAACACCATTAGAACATAACTTAAAGGTGCATTGTGTAACTTTTCTGGTGGAGGGTACATCAAATGCTTTTCTCCATGGAGATGTTATTGCTTTGTCTGGAATGTTTCACAGTCTGGAATAAAACGTTTCTATCTTCTTTGAGATTAAACCAGACCAAGTTACAGGTCACATCTGTGGAGAGGCGACCCCGCTCACAGTCAGTCACCTGTTTTTCTAGGTATTTTTGAGCTATAAAACCACCTGTAATTGAACAAATGTAAAGTAGAGCTGTTTAATGTCACACTGTGGAACATTCCAGGCAGAGCAATGACATTCAGTGTCGGGAGTAACGTGTTATAAAAGTAACAGATTACTGTATTACTGTAAAGAAGAAAATTGCAATATTTTACTTGGTACAAATGTCAGTAACACGCATTACAATTCTTTTTTAACCTGGATTGAAGTGGTGAGTTCTGTGTTTTTCTTCATACAAACTCGCTAAAATCGTGAAACCCCATCATTACAGCTCCGTGTGTCGGGATGGGCTCGGAACTGTAATGACCGGCGCACAACTCCGCGCTCCATCACACTGTGCTTTCCATGGGTTTGGGGTTCTCTCAGGGGCAGTCCTGGATTCCAAGACCTAGTCCAAGATTAGCCCTGGTTCAGTCCTGGTTCAGTCCTCAGTTCAGTTCTGGTTTAGACCTGGTTTAGTCCTGGTTCAGTCCTGGTTTAGTCCTGGTTCACTCCATATATGGCTCAAAAATTTGGTATTTTCTCTCTTTGATTCTTATTTGACAATCAGCAACAGTTATTTTGATGAGTTGTAACTTAAAAATGCTGTAGTAGTCGGGTAATGTCTTACATTTTAAATGCAGTAATATTGTAATGTAACAAATTACTTTGAAATGACATTAACAAGTCATAAATAACACATGACAGTTTTGAAGTAATTTGCTCAACAGTGATGATATCTCCATAGAAACAAGCAGGTGATGGACCCTCCACCAAAAAGTTACGTAGTGCACATTTAACTCTCACAAGAATCAATTTTGCGTAATATAGGACCTTGAAAATTCTGAAAAGTTCCCCAAGGTTTATTTTAGATCCAAGTTTTCGCCTTGTGATTAAGACTTGGTTGATTACGTTGATGTCTGCTTTGGACGATCTAAATGTTAATTGCAATTTTTTCGTCCATTAAAGATTGTTAGAACTCATCATGCCCTGTAATTATGGGATGTATGTGCAATCAGGGCCTTTCAATAGGATTCTGATCATGTTTACAGTGAAGACGGGCTGATCTTTGGTTCTCTGTAGGAGGCTCTTGATTAGGGCGCAACCTTTTTAAATGAACGCCAACACACCCACATGGGGCTCTGTGATTGGACGGAGCTGATTGGCATTTCCTGGTTCATCGTGTGCACGTTGTGAGGCAGGGGGCAGAGTTGGAGTACATCACACGCCGGAGCTGGGGTTACAGAAGGTAGAGAAGTCACTGAGGTGAGGTGAAGAAAGACTTGGGACAGAGCCAGTGGTCGATATCTTTTGATTTTGCTCAAACTGAATAAAATGTCTCTTCTTGGAAAATAGAAATGGAATAAAAGGAAGGACAAAGTTTTGATGTTTTGACATTTTTAGAGATGGTGCAAGACGTCGTGCTACAAGATAATGTGAGACGAAATTGAAACATGATTATGCACAAATGAGACAATTTTTTTTTTTTTCTTTTCATGTTTACATTTGGGTCAGACAAAAAGGAGTTTAGTGCTGGTGAATTATGTTTCTTGAGAAGTTATAGTTTTAAAACATAGTGCTACAATGAAAGCAAAAATCCAAAATTATGTAAAGAGGGTGAGGCCAAAATTGTGAGCTGAAATACAGTTATTTTACGCATCAAAATCTTATCTTGCCTCATATTCGTGGACCATATCTCATGTCAGAAATCCTGTCTTAGGCTACGTTCAGACTGCAACTTATAATGCTCATGAAATAAAAGTTTTTGCGAGGTTGTTCACATTTCCAATCAAATGTGACTTGTATGTGTTCTCCAGTGTGAACTTTAAACGCCCCAAAAGTGTCCCACGAGCACATTAGAGGACATGACGACATCACACACCGTGAGTGTGCTCAGTGTTTACAGAAGTAGCCTAAAAATGGACTCTAGCATTGAGCACCTGGAAATTTTAAAGTTGCTGTTGTACTGGAGTTAGAACATGAACAGCTTATTTGTTTTAAGGAGGAGAAGAAGAAGGATGAGGTTTTTGGCCATGGTGTTTTGTGAGGCAGTGGCAGCAAAGTCTGTAGAAAGGAAAGTGTGTATGTGGAGTCGCAGCCAAGAGTGGAGGGATTGCTCTGTGCTTCACTGCTTCACTGACACGGAGTTCGTACACAATTTTTGTATGACGAGAAAAAGGTTTGTGTACATTTGTAAGCACCTACTTGACGTGTAGGTGGGATGAATGTGACCTGGCCGTTCAGACTGAAGTCGCACGTCAAAACATCAGATATGTATCAGTTTTAGGAGCACATATCCAAGTGGCCTGGGTTGCATTTGAAAAAATCTGATCTATGTCGTCATTAAAAGATCAGATACATGTCACAAAGCGGTAAAAAAAAATCTGATTTGGGTCACCTCAGGCTGCAGTCTGATCGTAGCCTTAGACGTTATAGTTAAAGGCTAAAAAGTCAAGTTACATAATATGTCTTAAAAAGGGTGTATTTCTTCGATAGGGTAGGTCACCATGTTACCTTTTATTGTTTTGAAAAAGCTAAATTTGCAGAAAACATGATTTGAAGTTTCATCTTTGTTCTCTGTACTAAGTCACACCTGCAATCCGCTAATCAAACTACTGCACATCGCATCAAGTTTGTGAAGTTAAAGTGTACTATTTTGTATCATGTTTTTATATATTTATGGAGAATTTTGTGGGGGAGAATGGATGACGTTGGCTTGCATGGAATCTTAGAGCTAATCTTAAGGAGAGTTTGAAACGAGCCCAGCAGAGATCATTACTGAAACATGTATGGCTGTATCTCCATGGAGAATGTTCAGAAGTATAGGTTTATATTTCTCTTTCATGAAGCTGCCTCTCCACCCCCAGAAAACTGCACGCTATCACTTGAAACGATAAAATTAAATCTATGTTTTATTTACTAATTTAATTCAGACTGTAGGTCTAGACCTGCAGGTGTTATGTCATTATGTAAAATGTGCTCATCATTTGTTCCTGCACAAGTTCCTGGAGCTGTGCTGTGGTAGAATTAGCGAGGGCAGTTCTGGATGATTAGGCGCAGACGTGAGCGGACTCCGAGCAGAGTTTGTACTGCTGTGAATCCTAAAGGTCCCATACCTGAGGTTTTTTATTTAAGCAAAATATATTTTGCCTCAGGCCAGATATATGGCATAAGTCCACTCTATGCCGTCTGCATCAAATCAGAAAGTGTTTAATTATCTGAGAAGAAATGTGTGATGGCATGCTCATTGTTCTTAGCTTTACAATCATAGCAAAATTCACACTCACACTGGTCTTTGAGAGTTGTGAAAAGCACTTATAAACTCATCAAGGTGAATAATTTAGATATCTTGAATACATAAGGTGAAGAATAACTTTGGAGCTCTGCAAACTGTTTAAGATGAACTAGTTTTGTTTTTCACAATTTGAAGATGTAAAATTCAAGGACAGCACATTTGAAGTGTATAACAAGTTAGACTACCCATTTGACTAAAACAAAAAAAAAAAATCAGTAAATGTGCACATATTTACAGTCAAAGTATATTGACACAAACGTTGCACAGCCAGATGGATGCTCAGAATATCTGTAAGTTCATAAACGCACAAGAATCCATCTTGGCGCCCGCTGGTGGGATACGGCCGGACAGGTGGTGGGAGGTTTATGAGGAAGCCAAAGCACGAAGCGCGCAAATCAATCAAAACAAACATGTGTACATACTTCAGGCTATTTTAGCATCAATACAGACTGTTTTGTTAGTGAAAAATGTGGAGAAGTTAAGAGCTTTGTTAATTTGTGAAGGAAGATGTCTGTGCTTTACTCTCAACTGGATCTAACTAAAGTTTGATTTTGCGCCTTTTTCCGCCATTGTGCCTCTTTGACCAATTGGATTCTAATAGTCGTCATGGGTTTCTGTGTTTTCTGATCGTTCAGTGAGAGCCATCCCAATTCAGAGTGACACCCAGATCATTACAAGGATAGGGTGACCAGGTTTTCAAAATAAAAAACTGAGACACGTCTGATTTGTGGTGACTGGTAATAATAAAATGGTGAAACTAGTGCGTAATTAAGGAAAATCTATGAATCATTTGTTCCTTCATTTTTCAAAATAAAGCCAAAAATAAGAAACAAAAAAAAAACTATTTTCTTCATTATTTGTCTCCAAAATCAAAATAAAAAATAAAAAAAAAAAACAGATAACGATTCATTTTTTCAGTTCTCCATTTTGTGTTTAAATGAATAATGGAAAAAACAGATAACGGCAGTTTCCCGTTTTCGTGACTTGGAAGTGAGACGTTTACCTAAGTAAAGCAGAAAGTGCCATAGACATATATGTATATGCCTATGGAAAGCACAAGATGGAAACCCACATGGAAACTTTGTGTCCTTTTTCGTGGAAATAAGAGAGTAACCCTAAGACATGACAACAGAAAAAATCTGTGTCATATTCCAGGTATGTTCTTTTTATTTAAAACAAAGTGATAAGACAGACTATAGACTATAGATAGAATAGACTGGATGCAAATATATATATTTTTGCCTTCTACCTGATCTGTGGTCGCACATCTCAACTTTAAACATAATAATGTTAATGCACTCAACCAAAACAGAAATTATTGCTAACATTATTCTTATGAATGGATGAATGAATGAATTAGGTGCTCCGTTGAGCACATGTTACAAAAATCATGGAGGTATTATATATTACTGGAGAGAGGTCCATGTCCCGCCCTCCATACATGTCAATGGCTGCGGTTCGGCGAGTAAATTCAGCCAATTCGTCATAAACAGGCCTTTATCCATTTTTTCCATTATTCATTTAAACCCAAAATCAAAAACTGAAAAAATGAATCATTATCCATTTTTTCATTTTGGTGACAAATAATGAAGATTTTTTTAAAAAAAAAATTATTATTATGTTTGGTTTTATTTGTGAAAAACCAATGAACAAATGATATACAGTTTTAACTTCTTGGGTTCTTTTTAAAGACAATAAAAGATAGTATATTGTCCTCCTATAGTATACACCTGCGACACGCTCCTCCAGAGGACACCAGGCAACAGGAGGCGGGGTCAGTCTGAGTGACCTGCCAGGTCCATCAGGCTGACCACGCCTACAGGAAGTAAGAAGAGCCGATGTACGACATGTCACCACCAACACCGGTGACAGTTCTGACGGCTTGCAGCAGCAGCCGAAACATGTCAACAAGGTAAACACTGTAATTACTGTATTGTCTGTAAAAAGAACCTAAGAAGTTCAAGTACATAAGAAGACAAAATGAACATCTTTGGCTGAATGATACACGGATTGAGGAAAATAGTAATGCAATCAGCCCATAACATGGTCACATATATATAGTCACATTTTGTTGGTGCTTTGGTCATTTTAAGCAGCTTTTCTTTATTTTGCCTTAACAAGTGACAATTTATGCCTCTCTTCACTGTTGGCAGGGATCAAATTGGTCAAAAATACAGACATCTGGGACATTTTGTATAAATCTGCTGGGACAGGGGACACAGGGCTCAAAACTGGGACTCCATCCATCCATCCATTTTCTTTCGCTTGTCCGGGTCACGGGGGCAGCAGTCTAAGCAGGGACTCCCAGACTTCCTTCACCCCAGACACTCCAGCTTCCTTCGGGGGGACCCCAAAGGCGTTCACAGGCCAGCCGAGAGACATAGTCCCTCCAGCGTGTCCTGGGTCTTCCCCGTGGCCTCTTTCCTGTAGGACATGCCCGGAACACCTCCCGAGGGAGGCGCCCAGGAATCATCCAGAACAGATGCCTGAGCCACCTCAGTTGGCTCCTTTCGATGTGGAGGATCAGTGGCTCTACTCTGAGCTCCTCCCATGTGACTGAGCTCCTCACCCTACTATCTCTAAGGGAGCGCCCAGCCACCCTGCGGAGGAAACTCATTTCAACCGCTTGTATCCGCGATCTCGTCCTTTCGGTCATTGCCCAGAGCTCATGACCATAGGTGAGAGTAGGAACATAGACTGTGAATCGAGAGCTTTGCCTTTTGGCTCAGCTCTTTTCATCCTCTTCACCACAACCGTCCGGTACAGTGACCGCATCACTGCCGACAGTGCACCGATCCGCCTGTTAATCTCACGCTGGTCCTGTCCCGGGTAAATAGGAACGTCTGGTCACCCTAATATAGGTTGAGGCAGGTTAACAAGCCACAGCCTCTATCCATAAAGCACTGTGATCCCAATCTGTGGGCTCGGAAAATTCTCTATAGGGGGAATAGTCTTAATCAATTAGCTCTTTTTAAGCCCCTGTAATGCTCATGTTTATGAATGGACTTTAATAATCCTAACTCATCTGTCACTCCACGGTTTAGCTAATGCCTTATATATCTCTTGGCACCATCCCAAAGCCTGACATTCATCATTACTCCCACAACCCTTTCACAAAAACATGAATGGAACAGAAGGCGTTTCCTAACATCATGAGGACGCTAATCCAGACTTAAGACAGCAGCCTACACGTGACATGTGAGGGGGAAAAACATGAATGTGAGGCGAGCTGGTTGCTGCGGTTGCTGTGAGCGCAGTATGGTTGGGATAGCTCGCTCAAATGCTTATCCCTGGACCAGAACGGCACATGTGTGGGTAGCTGGGAGGCACGCGTGTACAGAAACAGGATGTAGGGGAGATTACACAAGACAGAAATTGTGAATGGCTTTTATTTAGCGCCAATTTTCGTCAGGGGGCGGGTAATTTTTAATGGTGGTGCATATTGAGGAGAACGATAAAAAATATATTGGCTGGGAGGGATGTGCTCTCTCAGAAGTACAGAATAGAAAAGATTAGCCTGCTTCTATTTTTATACTAATCAATGGTTCCTTATTGTTAAAGGGCCTGTTACACTATTTTATAATCTATGTTATAATATTGTTTTCTTATTAAAACCATATCTGGAGTTGTGTTTTGTTTCATTTACACACATTTAACACACAAATCCAGCAAATTTAAGCTGAGTTCATCCCTCCAACAGAAAACACTCTGTTCAGCCTTGTGATGTTATGCGGTAATACAGGAAGTGCTCCACTGTGTTTTAAAACTCCATACACCTTCACTAGAATCATTTGTGTAATTTCAGACCAGGAATTGCCAATCTCTACTGAACAAAAGGTGAACTTGAAAACTGCCACTTGATTACATCACAAGATGTAACAGATGTAGACATCTCCAGTGTACCTCGGAGATGTAGACAGATTTGTTTTTTGTTTCGAGTTTGTGCCAAGAGAGAAACAATAATCATACACATACTACATATGCATTATAAACGACAGACAGGCACATTTCTCGAAAAGCCGTATAGTATTAAATGGACCACTGAGCACACCTGAATATTAGTCGCATCAACTGAATTTTAACAAAACTTAAAAATTGTACATATATAGATCGCACCTGAATATAAGCTGCAGGTGTCCACGTCTTCAAGAACGTCATTAAGTTCGGGCCATTTGCTTTTATTGTCTCTGAAAGCATTTGTCGTCTTTTTGCATTGAGTCAGTTCGTCACACTGCCATCGCCAAAATCTCACCATCGACTCATTGATGTCGAGCTCATGTGCAGCAGCTCTGTTTCCTTCTTCCACAGCCACATCAGTCACCGTTAACTTTAAAGTTGCATCATCTACATTTCTTTGTGTGTTTTTCATGAGTAGGGTGTATGTATTAAGTATAAAATAACTGTTCAAAACACAATCAAACAAGCATCTTCCTCGGCACATCATCCCCGTCTCTCCCCCCGTGCTCTACTGCGCATGTCTCCTGCAGAAAGAGCCTCTGTCCTGTCTGTATCATGTCAGTGTCTTGGAGGATTTCAGCAGATTTCAGACTCTCTCAGAGGCGGGGCTAGTTCTATCAATCAAGTATGAGTGGAAGTTTGAGACGTTTCTTCTCGTTATTTACACATACGGGTAAGACATATCCCCCTCACTAAAGTTCATTAGCATCATAACTTATTTTATCACACGGCGATAAACTATTAGAGTGCACTGACAGTATCGTGAGCTAGTGTAGCAACTTCATGTTAATCCTAGATCCAGGTGTTACCGCACAGACAGTGGTGTTTTCTGCACTCAGGCTGCATTGCCAAACCATAGACCATATATATGAATGGACAATGTGCCAAACAAAAAATCCGTCCATATATTTGCCGCATTGTTTTATTAGCCGCAGGGTTCAAAGTGTGAGATAAAAGTAGCAACTTATAGTCCGGAAATTAGAGCATATTAACCCAGCCCTGTTCACATAGTTTAGCATGACATAATTTCAAAAACGATGTAGTTTCTTATGCATTGATCACATAACATTACAAATATTTACATATAGTAAAAGAAATTTCATACTATGGTCATACAAACTCACAATAATGATAAAGAAGGCACAGAAGTGTATTTGTTTATATACTGAATATGTCTGAATGAAACAAAACACAACTCTCAAAGCTCACAGGAGTCCATTTTGCATAATATAGCACCTGTAAAGATTGTCCATACATGTTTTGGTCAGTTCTCCATTGTTGTCAGTAGAGGGTGACAAACCTCAAATCTAAGTATTCTGTTTGCGCTTACTTATAAATAACAATTTTCCTTATATTTCCACTTTTAGAATTTGTACTATAACCTGATATAGCCTAAACATGACATGGACTTGTTCTTCCATCATGTTTACAACAGAAAATCTATGGGTTTATAAGGGATTAAACATATGCATCATAGGATTACTTTATCTTTCCTTTTTTTCTCAGCCCATCATCACAAAAGGTCAGTGCAGTTTGGCAGAGATTTAAAGGTCCTATATGGCACAAAATTGCTTCCCGTGAGCTTTAGGTCGTGTTAGAATGCTGTTACCTCATCAAGAACATACCAGGAGTTGTGTTTTCTTTTGCTCACACATGCACTATCAAGCTGTCTGCATACCCAAAGCTCTGAAACTCCAACTTGTGATGTCACGAAGCAGCAGTTTTTAAGTTAACAGCTATATTTTACCTTTAGTTCAGTTTAGATTGGCAATTCCAGGGCTGAAATCATCCAAATGATTCTCGTGAAGGTGTATGGAGTTTAAAAACGCAGTGGATAACTTCTTGTATTACCATATGATATCACAAGGTGGAAAAGAATGTTTTTTTCTGTTGAGAGAAAAACTCAGCCTAATTATTCAGGGTTTGCGTGTTCATGTGTAAATGAAACAAAAGGCATGAATAGTAGTAAAATGTTCAATCATGCATTAGGTGTTTTATTGGTAAAATGAACATCTCCACAGGCACAAGCAGTTGCCGGGTCCTTCACCAAAAAGGTTACACAGAGCACTTTTAAAGGTCATTCAAAAAACACTGGTCTCTTTTTGATTAGAAATGAGGCCCTGTTTTACATGAGAACACTTGCAGGAAAAAATGACAAAATATTTGATCGGAAGTGCTGTTTATTTAGACCAGGGGTGCTCAAACTTTTTCAGCATGTGAGCTACTTACAAAATGACCAAGTCAAAATGATCTACCTAATACAAAGCCAAACAAACTGCACTGAAACACTCTGTGCCCCTTTTTTGGACCCTCAACCACAGATTGAGAACCCCTTCTTTAAGAGAACTTCCTCTGGCACTTTACACAAAACTGTGAAAAAAGTGAAGGAAGATTTTTAAACCTGTTTTTTAAAGTTCCAAAATGGAGTTGCATTCTTTTCTGGTTTTGCAGTGATATTTACCAGCCTCTGCACGTTTACCAAACCAAACGCACATTGTGACAAACACAGATGCATTTGTGCACTTTTGTTAGACAAACTTCAGCCAAATGTGGCAGTAGGTCTGTTCTGTAGATCTGCTCTATGCTGTAGACCTGCTTTGTGCCAACACTGGTAACACTAATTTAGACTCGTTTTTGCTTCACGTTTGGTCTTGCTCTTCTAATCAGCCGCACTGTGGAAGGGGCTTGTTTTCGCTGTACGCAGGAAGGAGCGAGAGCGTGAAAAGGCGAGGGGCGGCGTGCTGACGTGAGGCAGATGGACAGGTAGGATGTTTAGGAAGTTGAACCTGCCCTGTGATGCACGCTGGTACACGAGGGCACACGCTGTTGCAGACGAGCCGTGCATAGGGAGCGTGTGTGTTTGTGATGTGCCGTAGAGTCTCTGCGGGTTTCAAATGAGCGCACAGGCTGCACTGAGACTGCCCCACACGCTCCTGCACCCCGCTACAAGTTTATTGCCAACAGCAGCGGCCGTAATGAAATATGATCGCACTTGTCGAGTGTCAGTTGAGTGACAGACAAGACAGAGTCCAAACGCGAGTCCGAGAGGAGACACGGCGATCTACCCACACGACCTTGGCGATCGACTGGTAGATCGTGATCGACGTATTGAGCACTCCTGATTTAGACGGTGACAGCGTTTGTGGGGCTTAAAAATGCAAAAATCTGAAACCATCCTTCAGAGTGGAAAAGTTGAATATGTTCCGCTGTAACGTTTCAGTCTACACTGCCCAAGACGCAAAACTCTAGTCAGAACTGCTCACGTCGTGTACGTGTTTACATCACATACATCACCACCTAGCGTAGGGTGACCATATTTCCGTTTGTGAAAACCCGGACACCTTACCGGGGGTGGCGGGTGAGGCCTCGACAATGAGCTACTCTCACCTCCCAGCCTGTGCACATGGCCTCTCACTTGGAAAATGGAGAATTTCTTGTACAAGTCATCGTTAAATGTGCATTTGCGCTTCGGCATGTTGCAGATTGACCGACTGTTTGTGTCTGCTTGCTCCTTCTGAGTGCACAGAGAGCTACGAGAGATGCTCAATTTAATGGCCCCAATGAACAGTATTGAAAGCCCATACATTTACATCACTTAAAAAAAAAAAAAAACTCGGACGCCCAGGACAGGACCCAAAAAACAGACATGTCCGGGGAAAAACGGACGTTTGGTCACCCTAACCTAGCGTCACCACCTGGTCGCCTAGCATACATACCCAATTGAATCCCACACACTTTTGCTTCACCATATGCACGCAGATTTCCTCCCGAAAACGCTCATCTAAACGTGAAAGTCAGACCGTCATCATATAAACGTAGCCTAAGTAAACCCAATCACAATGACTTTTGTTTTTCCTCGTCCTGTCTTCTCTTGTTTATAAAAATACTCTGTTCCAGGCTTCTCCTTAAACTACTTAAACCTCAGCAGCAGAACCATCCGCCACCTCAGCCACGCCGTCTCTTCCTCTTCACCACCATCACCACCGCCGCCGACCAAAGTTAGTCTATTCAATAATGAAAGTCCCCTGATTTAATTATACCTGCTGTCCACTGGGTGTATATGGCACACTTAGAAGAAAAGGAAGGTCTATAAATAGGACTTATAATGGGGTATGGAGGACAATGATTTTTAAAACGCTGGATCGTGTCTAGACAGTGGCAGAAGAGTACAAAAGGTCAGTGAGGATCAAAAGTCCTAAATAATCTGTTTGGGACAAAAGAAGAGAGCAGCGTCGTTCAGAGGATTTGAGGGAGTGGACAGAGAAAAGAACCAAAGCTCAAGTTAATCTGTTTCTCTTCATATCAGTGCCACGTGATCCATCCTCTCTAAGCGCTCTGTACGGTTAGAGTAAAGGCCTGAGATACCATGTAACATATTGAGGACTTTTCCCCCATTCTAACGGTGTAGTATTTCTTTTTAAATTGTTAATCGCTGGAGCAATGATCATTTTTCATCATGCTGAAGCCCATGGATAGGAGGCTTCCAAGCAATCATGTTCTATCCCATCTGTCCAAAACATGAACAATAGGTTAAAATCCAGCCAAGGTAATAATAACCAAGCTCAGGATCTGAAGATGGGTTCTCACTGCTCCTGATGAATGGAGCAAATACAGAAGACAAATGAAACATGATTCTGTGGATATAAGGTAAACTACGATTGCAGCCACAGTTCCTCTGGGGCAGTGCTTACCAAACTTTTTTCTGGGGACCCGTATTTTAAAAGTCACAAACCTTCTCGACCCAAGTCAACAGACATAATTTGTAAATCACAAAATAAAGGTGGATTTGACCATTGTTGAACATTAATGAGGATATTTTATTGTTGACTGAGTGATCGTGTCTCTCTGAACATTTTAAGTATTACTCAAGTTTTAAACAATGAAAAACAGAAAACGAACTAGCAGTAAAAGGATCCATAAATCACCTATTTGAACATTAAATGTAGCCCATTTCTTTTTCTTTTCAACATTCAATTGAACCAGCAATATTTGAACAAAATAGTCAATGACATAATTACAAAAAGATTAGAAATTATACTAAACATGTCTTAACATTTCAACATGTGTCAGAACTATATATTGCAGATCTACATGCAAGACAACCCCCCAAAAAACCCAAAGAATCTCTGGCGACCCACCTGAGGATCACGACCCAGTCTTTGGGAACCAATGCTTTGGGGTATGGACTCATAGCCACATTTCCTGATCCCATCAGATCTCAGAAGCTAAACAGGGCTGGGCAGGGTCAGTACTTGGATGGGAGGACACTGGGAATTCCAGGTGCCACAGTGGGGCACCAGTGACAAACACTGTTGTTGTGTCTTGCCTTGTATGAATGCAGTGTGTGAGTGAGTGGTTTATCATCATAAAGTATGGAATGAATGAATAATGTTCTGTAAGTATTTGAGAGTCCAAAAACCACTATATAAACCCAATTTTTACGATTACTACAAGTTTATACTAAATGCCGGGTGTAGTTCAGGGACGTGTAGTGTTCAGGACTGTAGATTAAAATCATTGCCGCCTAGTGCCTCCACTCAATTTCATTTTCTATCCAGCGACTAGGTCAGGAATCGGAATACACTAGACAGTTTGCAAAAACCCCATAAGTTATAGACCGCGCACCTGCCAATCAGTGAAAAGCTGTGAAGCCATGACGTCAAACTCAAGCACCTGTCTGTGTCCCTTTTGTGGTACAGCACAACAGTAAACAAAGCTCTCGACATGGATGTAGACAGAGCCATACATTCTGTGTTGGCAATGATTCCCGAGATTGAGGATTTAAAGCCGGAATAAAGAGAATGTTTGGTGAATTTTATCAAGGGGAAAGACGTCATTGCCCTTCTTCCTACTGGATTTGGTGCATTACATACATCATGACCAAATAGCAGAGATTGGTTAAATAAAAAAGTACCCACCTACTGTCAAGCGAACAAATCCTAATGTTATGAGGTCAGACGGTTTCCATGAAGTTAAACCGGCTGATGTATCAGGCTAATTGCATGAAGCATGTGAACTATAATCTGAACTCATTCTGAGTGTATTCACCACAGCAAAACAGGGCTTCCAGTCAGCACCACTGGTCTCTCCAGCAGCCACCATGTGCTCATGACAGATGTACAATGAATGCAAGTGTGATGTGATGCAGTGAGACACAACCAAGGTGCATAGTGTCTTGCCTAAGGACACAAGAGTATGCACAGGTCCAAGCTGATTGCATTCCATTTGCATTTCTCACTTTCTTGTGTTTTTTTTTTTTTTTTTTTTAATATCTCAAATCATTTTGTCTGGATTTTGAAATTTGTTCAACAATATTTTCTATATGGTGCTTCATAATTCCAGAATGCTTCACACAGCTCAGCTCATAGCCACGTTTTATTCCCACGGACCAAGTTTTCAAACTGAACTGACCAAGACACCAACACAGCCTAAATAAATAATCTGCCGGAATCCTAACAGGCCTTAAAGCTCTCCTAATCTCATGAGCGCTCAACATGTAGAGCCCAGATTATGCCGAGTGCTTCATCCATAGAATCAAAAACATGTTATTTTGATTTAAACCCCACCAGCTTTACACTGTTACGTAACGCGTCCTCGGGGGGAGTGAGCCGCCTGGGACACATATAGAAAATGGGATGGTTCACCTCGATGATGTAAGATTGCGATGGTGCTATTAACAGCAGCAGAAGCAAGCCCACAATTCAGTAATGGCACCAGGGACCGTCCCGTGGTGGCTGAGTCAGCAGAATGGAAGGGGAGGGGGAAGGGTCATGTGATAGCAGCCGAGCATCATGGGAGCTGAGCTGGTCCCAGTTCGACGAGGTTTGATCCTAAATGGGAAACAGATGCGTGAGAGACAACAAAAGGGGAAGGAAACTGCGGTGAGGTGATGCATAAAGGCGTGAGCTTTTGAAATCAGGTCAGGAAAAAAATAGATACAGAAACAACAAAAAAAACTCCACCATATGTTGTAAATTAATGTATTACAATCATGAAAAGAGTGCATATGAAATTCTTTTTGGTTTGAAGTTAAAAAGTTGCTTCCCTCTCAACTCATTTGGTTCCACTGCATGACATGATCAGGCTGTGATTCAAAAAGTGCTCCTCCGTGTTTTTAAAGGTCATACCTCTTCACAGGATTTTTATTGGTCATAGCATCTGATTTTCTATACTACTACTGAACTTTGAAATGAGCAAGTACTACAAGTGTTACGACCCAGCTCTGCAAGGGATAGGGAAGTAACAAAAATATTTAATTTATATTTAATTTAATTAAGAGGGGTGTAAAAGGTAAATTAACAAAAGACTAAAATTTACAGAAAATAACTTAAACTAAGAAACAGAACAACAGAATAAACTGAGTTTTGTCCCACAAAAGGGGTCACGCAGGCTTACACAAAACGAGTGGTTAACAAAGGGACACACACTAAACTAAAACACAAATTCCCCAAATTAAACCACATAAGCCCACAAACAGTATTGAGTGACCAAATCAAAAAAGGCACAAAACAGAACGAAACACACAAACACAAAATGGCAGACTGGTCCCCAAGGCCAGCAGCCCTGAACAGGTGCTGGTCATCTTCTTAAGTAGGGGGCGGTGGCTGCAGGTGAGGTGGGCGTAGACATGCCCCACCAATCACGGACCAGGGCTCCTGCAGCAGGAATCAGGAGAGCTCAGCAAAATCACACAAAACAAATTAGAACTAAAGGCCTGGGGCCGTAACAACAAGTATGTCGGTAAATGTTCATATTTACTATGTTTTTCTGAGAGTGGGAGAGAAAGGTTAAGTGTCTTGCCCAAGGACACAACAACAGTATTTTATGTCTGGAGCAGGATTCAAATTGCCGTTCTCTGGATCAGCGGATGAACACCAACTGAGCTGCTGCTTATGACTCTCATTAATCAAAATGTATTTGAGGTAATATCTGAAGTTCATCAATGTCAGTTTCATTTCTGCTTTTACAGTACACTGGGTCACAGTATTTCTCCGAACTTGAAGCAATAAGGTTCAAGCTCTTAAGTCTGTTAAACTGTGTAGTTACACTTTCAGTTTTGTGACTTTTTCTATGTGAGTTTTAAATCTTTGAAAAATTACTGCAAATATTGTAAAGCCTCTACAGTTTCATAATAAGCAGTGGTGGAATGTAACAAAGTAAAAGTAGTTAAGTACTCTATTTAAGTATGCATTTTAGATATCTGTACTTTTTGTACTTGGATACTTTTTATTTTTACTTTACTACATTTGAGAGCAGGTATTTGTATTTTCTACTCCACTAAATCTTTGAACAGGACTGAAACGTATTATAGTGTGAGACCCAGTGGTGGAGACTTGCACGTTGTGACTTGGACTTGAGTCAGATTTGAGTCACTATTTTTTGGACTTGAGACTTGACTTGATAAAATGGACTAAGACTTGGGACACGACTTTGACTTGAAGGTCAATGAGCCTTGTGACTTGAGAAGACTTGATGCTTAAACTAGTTGACAAATGAACTGTTATTAAGCACTCTTAAGTCTGAACTCTTTCTGTTCTGAGAGTAATAATTTGCACTTTTGTCAAAACATTTAAAATGGAAATTCAGGCCTTTCTAAAACTCTTATATAAATACTCATATACCATGACATTTTAACTACAATTTAGTTTAAAATTCATATAAATTGCAAAAATCATAGCTATATTTAGTACTTTGGTTTAAAGACTTGAAATGACTTGAAGCTCAAAACAGACGACTTGGACTTGACTTGGATTTATGGGCCAGTGACTCGAGACTCGACTTGGATTTGCATGTATTTGACTTGGGACTTGACTCGGACATGAGGTCAAAGACTTAAGCCAACAAAAATGTACACATAAAACAACTAGGACACTAAACTTGAATAAACTAGAAAAAATATTGATTCAACTGTTTCTACTGAATAAAATTTAACAAAAATCTTTATCAAAATCAGTACATTTGAAGCTTTTTTACATCTCAAAATCTACACAAAATTCTCTTTAAGATGGATACTTTAAGACTTTTTGATTTTTTTTCATGTGACACTTTTATTTAAGGATTTTGTTTTTATTATTATTTTGCTCTGATATCTGTACTTTTACTTCAGTAACAAAATTGAGTACTTCTTCACGTATTTGTTCGTAGTGAGAGAAATTGCACATTTGCAGGCGGGCCAGTGCGATAACCAGTTTTGAGGCAAGTTCTGGGAGGTGATAAGTGATGAACATGGCATTGACCCGGTGACAGCGACCTGCAACTGGAGCAAATCAACATCTACTACAACGAAGTATTTCCCTGAACTTGAAGAAATAAGGTGCAGGCCCTTAAATCTGCCTTAGCTATAGTTATACTTTAAGTTTTGTGACTTTTTCTATGTGCGTCATATATCCTTGAAAAGTAACTGCAAATATTGTAAAGCCTCTGCACATTCGTAACAACTATCCAATAACCGAATGAAAAATACGATAAAATCCAAAGTACCTATTTCCTTTAACTACCGTGTCCTTGAATCCAGCGCTAACTTGGTGACTCTTTATTGAATCCATAAATCAGACCAGCTAAGTGCTAGTAAATCCGGGCCTAAGGAAAAAAACATTATACAAGCTATAAAGAAAACGGCCGCCACTCTCTGCCATCAGCATTAAGCTCTTTCATTACCGAGAAGCACGCGCCACTTGGGCCTCTAGATGGATATTAATAGATTTCTCAGGTATAGGTAGGAGCCCGCTAGCTACTGCCCATTTACAGGAGGGGTCGTGACCTTTCGGGCGGTTGGGACGCCCTCTGTGGGATTGGAGAGGAGAATCAATGGCGGAGTCCTCATTATATAAAGTGGTCAGCGAGAGGTCGGCGTAGGGAAAGACTCGGAGAGGGGTTTCGGTTGGGCTTTTCGGACATCGGCGAATTGATCGGAGCAGAAGAGACGGAGAGGGTCACCGGCTCTCAATGCATGGATCCAAAGAAGGTTTAAGTAGAGCAGAAAGAAGTACTTTTTCAAATACTCATTAGTCTTGTTAAGAGCGTAAAAGGGTCACGGCGTCAACAGTTGAGAAAGTAGAATTGGAGACAGAAAATGGAGAGAGAAAATGAGTATAATGAATAAAATGAATAGATTTTGGTGCACAGGTGGTTTATCATATTACGCTATTGCTGGGTGCGAAATTCAGGAAGTGTTTTGTTCCGCTTCAAAACACAGCACAATAGGTGACAGCGAGTACTCTAAAAGTTTGAATGGGCCGGCACAGACCTAGCCAGGCCTCTGCTCAGTTTCATTTCTCTCCAGCGGCTAGGACAGGAATCGGAATACACTAGACGGTTTGCAAGAACCCCGGACGTGCGTGTCCAGGCACCAGCCAATCAGCGAAGGGCCATACATTCTGTGTAGGCAACGATTCCCGAGATCGAGGATTTAAAGCTGGAACAAAGAGAATGTTTGTGAATTTTATCAAAGGGAAAGATGTTATTGCCCTTCTTCCTACGGGATTTGGGAAAAACTTAATATACCAGTTAGCCCCGTTAGTGGTGCATTACATACGTCACGACCAAATAGCAGCGACTGGTTAAATTTTTAAAAGTAGGAACGAATTCTAATGGTCCGAGGTCAAACGGTTTCCACGAAGTGAAACTGGCTGATGAAGGCTAATCAGACCTGCTATTGCGAAAAAATAAGACTAAAGATGGAGAAGTCAGATTTTGGAGAAGTTTGTCTTTCTCTGGATTAGGGCGCTTGCAGCAACCACAGACTGCACAGAATTTTTGCATTTTGGTGCAGAGTCAACGGAGATAAGCGGGGCTCTGTGCATGTTCATGTCATCTGAAACCCAGCGGCTTTCTGATCCATGTTATAATGTTGTTTCCTCATCACAAACATACCTGGAGTTTTATTTTGTTTCATTCACACTTGTTTAACACAAAAACCCTGCTTATTTAGGCTGAGTTCTTCTCTCAAACAGAAAACACACTGTTCCACCTTGTGATGTCATGTGGTAATACAGGAAGTTCTCCATTGTGTTTTTAAACTTCATACACTTCCACTAGAATCATCGGTGACTGTTTTTTTTCGACTAAAACTGTAATTAAAAGCACTGACATTTTTATATATATATAGCCGAGATATATTCATTCCATTGCTATATTTTATTTTTTATTGTAATGTTCATGTTACGACTACATCTTAGTGTTTATATTTTTCTTGCCTTGCCTCCACCCACTCAGATCCACCCACCAGCTGATCGGCCCCACATGGTCAACGGGCAATCAGCTGTGGTGGCAAAAAGCCTGGAGCCTCTACCAGACCAGAGACCAGCACAGCGATGTTAGTTGTTCATTTTTATCAGATTTTGTAAGGCAAAATGAGAAATTCAATTTGTCAACTGGACAAAAGTTTATTTGGTCAAATACATTTCGCAGCTCATTTGATCTTGTACACATTTTTCAGTAGTTTTTGTAAAATAAATATTGTTTCTTTTTGGACCTCTCACCATGCTCCCATTTTTGTTCCATGCCCGGCCTTTTTAGTTACCGTCCCATTCCCCTAGAACGTGAGAAATAGAAAATATTGTGGAGGACCAGGCTAAAATTATTGTGTAAGCTTTATGGCCAGGCCAATATGCTTGTCCGTAAGTTCTCTATGTGCTCCAGTGATGTCAAAATTGCACTTTTTAAATGTTTTTGCTCACCTTTGTATACTGCGCATCTTTGGCGTAACTATAAGAAAAAGAGTTTGCAGAGTTTGACAGTGGCGTATAACGACTCTTTGAGAATATTACTGAAAGTGCCGAGGTTCTGTAGCACCAGTGAATTGTTTGTAAATTGTGATGTGAGACCCTGTGCTGTCATAATCAGGTGTTGTATTTATTCATTTATATGTAGAGCTGTGAATCTGAGTAATCAAATCATTGAAGCTCTAGTGTGTCCTGTGAGGAGCTCTGTCAGATTCACCTCTAAGCTGTGGAGACACTGGAGCTGTTGTCTGTATACGTTATAACATGCACTGTATTTAACTTTTTTTATTCTTACTATTGTTTTTTTTTGTGTTTTTTTTATACTATGAACCAGATATCATGTGTTCTTAATAAAGATTGAATTGAATTGAATTGATTAAATTCTGCATTATATTAACTGTATTTCTTTATAAAGAAAAAGCAGTAAATAACATTGTTTTAACGAGCTGGTCAGACTGATAAGAGTTTATGTTATAACTAAGCAATGAAAAAGTGAGGCAGCCTTACAGAAATGTCATTAAAAAACACCCCTAAAATAAAAGCAATGCAGCTTTAGTTTATGCATGAGGTAAAATTATCAAATATGTTTATTTTGTAATTCCAAATGATCTTGAACAGACTGATCAGAGTCAACCAAAGGACCGTATGTGTCCTAGAAGCTGAACAATGTCCAGGTCTGCCCTTGACCCTGTGGCACGTAACAGTTCATATTAAGCCGCTCTACATGATCCTGAGATCTTTATTTCACTATTTTGTTTGTAAATGAATTGCTCATATGGAAAGTTCCAAATTTGCTCCTTTAACTGCAGCCTGATGAGCTTCATTTGACTGGAGTCACTGTAGGTGACATCACACTCCCTCAGGGCCTGTTTCCACGAGAACGCTTGTGAGTAAAAACAACTAAATATTTTATCAGAAGTGCCTTTAGTTTAGACCAGGGGTGTCAAACTCAAATTCACAGAGGCTGAAATTAAAAACTGGGAATAAGTCGTGGGCCAAACAAAATATTTATTCAAAAATTTCAACAACATCTGCATGTTTTCTGATGATATGTAATGTTAAACCTTTTTTTTTTTTTTAAATAAAAAATTAATGTTTAATAATAGTTTTGCTTAAACACTGAATCCAGAACAAGCAAAATATAAAATAATAACAACATTTTAAATAAATAATGTCTCTATAGTCTGTCTGTAGCCGGCGGGCAGCTCTAATACATATTTGATATGATCTCACAGGAAAAATATAACTATATTGCGGGTTAAATTTGGCCCCCGGGCCTGAGTTTGACATGTCTGGTTTAGACAGTGATGGCGTTTTCGGGGCTTAAAAACACAAAACTCTGAAACCACCCTCCAGAGTGGAAAAGTTAAATAAAATCTGCTCACGTCGCGTACGTGTGTACGTTACATACATCACCATCTAGCGTTACCACCTAGCCGCCAGGCTCAATCGAATTCCACACACTTTTGCATCATCGTATGCATGCATATTTCCTCCCGAAAACGCTCTTCTAAACGTCCACTTCTTTAAACAGTCTGTGAATCGGATGCACCACAAATTATGAGCACAAGCTTTTATTGCCTTGAAAATGTGTCGTATTTGGTTTTTTTATTATTATTTTGTCATGAATTGTCACATTTTAGCTCTGGGAATACTACATCACACCAGTCCAGTCTACATGAAAGGAAAATTTACAATGCACTAGAATGTTCAGTGAGTTACAGTCACAGATACAGCTCAGAATGCTGCTGGAATACTAATGAGAACCAGCGCCATGTCCTTGCCCGGTAATATAATTTAGCATAATCATTTAGTATGCATAACTAGCCTCCTTTAGCAGTTCATTATAGGCTAATAAAGAGCCCCAGGTTATGTCCAATGTTTGCAAGGTCGACATTGAGCTTTGGAATACAATGTACAGAAGAACAGGAGAACAGACACACAGACGCTGACGATGCAAATCTGTAGAATTTTTGAAACCTGGAAAAGTATTTGAGCAAAGTTGTCTTCCTCCAGCGCGGGAATACTGTGTAAACAGCTCAAAATAAGTCAAAGTCAAAATAGGTCTCCGTGTGCTGTCTGCAGTTAAATAAGAGTTTTATTGTCTGAGTTGAGAATCAGGAAGAGAGCTGTTAACATGTTAGTTGTTATGAACTCATCACTGTGAATAATTAGGATGATTCCAAGCATAAGATAAGTGAGGACTTTATTGGACCACTGCAAACCATTTAAACCAGTATTTCCCAAACTTTTTTTTTTTCTGTCACAAACCTTCTCGACCCAAGTCAACAGACATTATTCATCAATCACAAAATAAAGGTGGATTTGACCATTATGGAACTAAATAAAAAAATGAAATAAAACATGAAATTATGCTAAATGGATATGTGTAATACCAGAAAAGTTACATACACATTCAATTTTAAAACTTGAAACACGAGAGCAGAGTCCAAAAGTATTGAATCAAACCTGAATAAAGATTTATAGTTTACACTGCTTGGTACTAGGGTCATTGAATCTAGTGGTACATTTGATTCTTCCATCTTTCTTATTTCTTTGTTTACTGTTGGAGAATGGAACTCGGCAAACAATTGTAGAGTTTTATCATTTCTCTGTGGTTGCATAGAGCGGGGCCTTATCAGCGGCAGGGAGGGCAACCGGGTCAACTCCGCTGTAGAGAGAACGCTCTGTACGTCTGAATACCAACTCTCCTGAGGCCTGAGAGCTGACTAAAATACAGATCTGTAAAGTGGAATACAATTTTGAGAGAACTTCATAAGGAGTAACTGAAAATAGAAAAGTTGGAGTCACTGGGGGATTTTTTGAGGATACTTCAAAACTCAAATCCATGCATCTATAAATTAAAGAGGGGGTATTATGCAAAATATATATATAATGTTTCTTCATCAAAATATGCCTGAAGTGGCACTCAAAGCACTTTACATCAAGAAAACAAGGACATTTGGCATGACGTGGGTTAAGTATTTTGCCCAAGGACACAATTTAAATGACATTTCCAATAATTAAAGTTGCTGTATCTAAATTTTACCGTCTTAAAAAGAGCTATACAAATAACTTTTGATTAATAGGGCTGGGTATCATTCAGCAGTTGTCGATACGATACATACCTTGATACATAGACCATGATACAGTACATATCTCAATACAGTGAGCTTTCAATTCAATACGATATATTTCAAAATGATTCGATACAGTTTAAGAAAAAATAAAGGCTAAATCGTGGCTGTGATACTAAAAGTCTTTGTTAAACCACTTCTTGTGCAATGTTCATATGAAACACAAACATTTTAATCATCAAGTCACGAGTTTCCTTCCTCTGAACAAGCAATAAAACTGTAGCGCTGGAACAAAATAATTTAGTATACCAAAGAATACTCTTGGTGGGGAAAAAAAAAGAAGAAAAAGGAGGGCGAGGTGGGTTAAGTGTCTTGCCCAAGGACACAACAACAGCATTCATCTGTGGGAGCTGGAATCACACCAGCCAGTGGATCTGACTGCTCAAACCCATGACGTTTATGTCGAGAGCGGGATTCAAACCACCAATCTTCAGATTAGTGGACGAACGCTCAAACAACTGATGAATATGAACTACTGCTACTCAGTTAGTGTAACAGAGAATATGATGCTCTGTCTTAACAATATGAAGTGTAAAAGAGATGTAGTGAAATATATGTGTATGGATATTATGCATGTATGTATATATGTGCATGGGTTTGTATGTGTATATATGTATATATGTGTATGTGCATATATGTATGTGTGTGTTTGTGTGTGTGTGTACACATGCATGTGTGTATATGGGTGGGTGCATGCATGCAAGTATCCACACATGTATGTACATGGGGGGTACTGTTATGAACATATAACCTAAATGAATGTAGAGGATGGATGTGCATGTATGTATGTACTTATGTGTAAAAGGCTAAATGGACATCGAACATCTTTAATGAAATGAATAAATATATATTAAGAAAAAAATACTCTTGGTGATATATCAATACTGCAGCCCATGATATCAATACTGTATCAACACATTAAATCAGTGCTTCTCAATTATTTTCTGTCATGCCCCCCCCAGGACGAATAAAACATCTCGCGCCCCCCCCCCCCCCCGCGTGACTATAGATAGTATCATTTGTCTATAAAATTGTTATAGTTCACCTCTGCGTAACACTGCCACCTTATATGATGCCAACAACACTCGCTGGTTTACTGAAGTAGCAGTCACAAAGCGGGATGATTGTCGGCAATATTCGGCACATCAGAGTGATTGGGGTGTAATGTATTTAAGTGACGCCTTAATTTATTGGGCTTCATGCTGTCGGCTGCCAACATTTTTAGACACAGTAAGCACACCGGTCTTTCCTCGTCTCCCACCGTAGTCACAGTGAAGCCAAGCGCTACATACGCTTGTCATATTTCCTCGTCTTAGCTTTCGGGAGATTTTCGTTTGTCTCTTTATCTCCGTCTCTCTCCGTCTGTCTTCTCATCCCTGTTAAATATTTTTTCATGGTGTCACTTGAGGGTCTGCTACACTTCGTGTCTACACTTCATACTCAAACTCTGTGCTGTGTGCAAAGCGCGCATGCTCAGTGCAAACAAAACTCCTACACCACCGAGCGAATGCTCCCTGCGCACACTCTGCCAATGAGAGCGCCACTGCCCCCTAATGTAGTGGAAGTGCAATTGCACTTTATTCTAAAGGCCCGTTCAGACCAAAGCGTCAAAGCGTCCACTTTCAATGTAAAGTCGATGTGGACGCGCGACTAGAGCGTCCTGCGTTTTTGCGGCGCGTTTTCGGCGTCAGCGCGGCGCGTCTTCAGCGTTTTGGCGTCAGCGGCCAAGACGCGCGTCCGAGGCGTCAGCGTCAAGAAGTTGAAAATGCTGAACTTTTCGCGTCAGACGCGCCGCGTCAACCAATCAGGGACGAGTATCCAGAGACGCAGCGACGTTATTATCAGGAAGAAAAACCCGAGAACCAGAACGAGAACCACAAACATGAACGGAGAATAAATATATACGCCACAATCACCGAGACGATCACGAAGACTACACCAGGACCAGACCAGGACTAAACCAGGACTAGACCGAGACTAAACAAGGACTAGACCGGTATTAGACCAGGACTAGACCGGGACTAGACCGTGATTAGACCAGGACCAGACCGGTATTAGACCAGGACTAGACCGGGACTGATTCAGTATAAATATATATACGCCCCAGTCGTCGACCCGATCTCCTCCTTTGATGTTTTATGTCATAAAAACACTCTCTCAGTCTGGTCTGACATTGTTTCGGGAAAAGAGCGGGACCGGGCTCTTGTTTCCAGGGCAACGGACGCGCGTCAAGTATTTTTGTCCCGTTCGTCCACGGCGTCAAAGATGCGCGTCGGGGGCGTCTGAACTCAAATGCAAAGGCTCCAAATAGAAACGTCAAGGTGTTTTTTGACGCTTTGGTGTGAACGGCCCTTAAGACAGTAAAAAAAAAATCTAAATAAAAAAATAAAAAAGCATGTTCCCCGAGGTCAAACGCGCCCCCCTTGACGGAGCCTCACGCCCCCCCAGGGGGGCGCGCCCCCACTATTTGAGAAGCACTGCATTAAATGATACGATATGTTGATATTTCAATATTTTTGCACACTCCTAATTAATTGATTGTTTAAAGATTGATTAAAGACCTGAAGCTCATTTCAAATGATTTGCAGTGGTCCACAGGTAGTACTTACTTACCTTATGCATTCTGAGCATCATAATTATTCACTCAAAGTGTTTTTCTCAACTCTCAGAGACCAGTGTGGAGTTTCATTGCAACAGTAAAGCTAATATCAACTAGTATGCTAATTAACACTTCCTGACACTACCAGACAGTAACATCCTTCATTAGATTATTAGATGCAGCACACAGTGGATTTATTTTGACAATAAGAGCTGCTTATATCTGTATTAGAACAAGACACATTTTGCTCAAATGAAGAAATCGAATACAGAGACTTTAATAACTAATATCAAACACCGACATAAAATTGACATAAATTTACTTATTACCTCCACCAAGGAGGTTATGTTTTTGCCGGCGTTTGTCTGTTTGTCTGTTTGTTTGTCTGTTTGTCTGTTTGTTTGTCTGTTTGTCTGTTTGTTTGTCTGTTTGTTGTTTGTTTGTTTGTTTGTCTGTTAGCAACATAACTCAAAAAGTTATGGACCGATTTTGATGAAATTTTCAGGATTTGTTGGAAATGTGAAAAGGAAGAACTGATTTCATTTTGGGGGTGATCCGGAAGAAATCCTGGATTCTGGATCACTTTGAAATTTTAGTTAACATTGTGGTAAATGGGGCCAAAAATTTTGTTTCTCAATATCTTGGTTAATTATTGACCAAACCCCATGAAATTTGACTCAGGGATGGACAATGGGATCCTCTTTCATATTCCAAAGGCTGATCCGGATCTGATCCAGAAGACTGATTTTATCGCAATTTATATAAAAAATGGGGGTAGTCCTTGGCGGAGGTCTGCGCTCTCTGAGTGCTTTTCTAGTTGTTTAGAGCAAACAAACTTTAGAGTAGTTTGTAGTTCATCTCAAAAAGTACAAATTATGTTAACTAAATTAACCAGTGCAGTATTTGACCGTATAATATTTTGAGTATAATATTTTTGACAGTATAATATTTTTGACAGTATAATATTTTGAGAGTATAATATTTTGAGAGTATAATATTTTTGACAGTATAATATTTTGAGAGTATAATATTTTTGACAGTATAATATTTTGAGAGTATAATATTTTTGACAGTATAATATTTTTGACAGTATAATATTTTGAGAGTATAATATTTTGAGAGTATAATATTTGGACAGTATAACATCATAGCGGTTGTGAGTAAGGGACATGTCTCATTCCCGCGGGGCTTTGGTTTATATTTAAACTGGACCAGAGACAGACGGCTTCATGAGTGTACGCAGTCACACGCCACTGCTGCCAATGAGGATGTACAACTCAACAGGGAAGTTCCTCCGACTCAACACATCCCAAATATAAATAAATAACACAACTGTAAGTGTAATGTGAAATAAAGGGGTTCAACTTACACAGAGGTGGATAGAGTTGCCAAAAAGTTTAGTTTCATAAAAGTAATGTTACTTAAAAATAATATTGCTCAAGTAGAAGTACAAAGTAGCATTCCAAGAAATTACTCAATTTAGAATTTAAAAAGTGTTTGGGAAAACTAGTACTCAAGTAAGAGTAACTTAAAGAGTAACTGTCGGGCTGCAGTATCTGATTTATAATTAGAAGTTCATGTAATTGGAAGGATAAGACACACATTTCGTAAGGACAGGCACAAAAATGAGCAAAACTAAAACATCTAAAAGCTTTTCTCACAGTGGGAAACGAAACTTTTTTTATTTTTTTTATTTACTGGTACTTCAGTAAGAGAGAGAGCATAAGAGTATGGTGCTTGGAAAGTACTCTGAAAGTACATTTTCTCAAGTAAATAGCTGAACCTCTGTACTTACATATATTTACAGAAAACATTTCCTAAACTGGGACATGTGTATAATCCCTCAGTCGTCCAGGTAGAATCCCTGTCAAAAGAAGAAATTCAATTTGTCAGCTGGACAAAAGTTTATTTTGGTCAAACACCTTTTGCAGCTCATGCAAACTGCTTTAGAACTGAAGAAGCAGCTTGGATGAACTGCGAAATGTATTTGACTAAATAAACTTTTGTCCAGTTGACAAATTGAAGTTCTTCTTTTGCCTAAACAGGACAATTTAGATAAATTTAGTTTATTGAAATTGCTTTATATAATAATTCAAATGCAATAAAGTAAACTACATGTGAAACGTGGCTTAGAGGCATCGTGATTTTGGTCCAACAAAACAGTCACTGAGGCTGAGCTGCCTAAATTAAATTAATCTAGTAAATTAGAGAAATGTTTTATGATTTGAGTGTCAAAATGAAAATGTGCTGATAAAACTCTAAAGTTATTTGAGCCACAGCTTCTCAAAATATTTGCAAACCTATATGAAATACCCAACAATTGTTTATGAATGTACTGTAAGACGCAGACCAACTGGACACATCTCATTAAAAACTAGAGATTGACTGATATGAGTTTTGTTCATGATTGATGCTGATACTGTTTAGAATCCAGAGAAACAGATGACCGATAAGCTCTGCCGATATTTTTGGGTTAATATGTGGGTCCGATTTGGGAAATTTTCCGCAAATGATCAAATCAGAACTTTGAACAAACTCACCCATGACCTTGTTTTAGTACAAACTACTAAGAAGTATAGTTACATTTATGCAGTAACTTCTTTGGATTAAAGTATTTAAATAAAGCTCAATGTGAATATTCGTAGGCACATTTCAGCAGCTGGTTGGAGGCAAACTAAATATTGGGCTGTGTTAGAGATTTAAGGCCGACAGCTGATACACAAAAAGGAGCAAATATCGGTCCGACAGTTGTCTGTTTCTAGTCAAAACTGTCGAAATGATAGGAATTTGCAGCTACTTTAAACTAAATTTACTGGGAGAAGACCCTATATTTAACATATTTAATATTTATTGTGATTTTAGTCAAGCGTAATGGATGAATTTAACTAATTGTTTATGGAACAAACCATTCTGCACTGGAGCACTGTAACACTTTATTTTGTAATTGTGTTTTTTGCACATAATGTGTATGAATGAAATGTGAAATGTGGAACCTGCCTCTCAAATCTGCAAAGCAAATTTACCTACGGATATGAATAAAGCAACCTAACGTAACCTAACCCTTACACCCCCATTACAATCTGTACATTTTCATAATAGACCACTGTCCTTGTTAAAAAGAAGAACTCACCCACTGAATATATCATTTAAATCCTTTGACAAAAATACAGTAAACATAAAACCACTAACTTCTAATCATTTCCCTTACAGAATGGACCTCTAATATTACAGGTTACAAACATATCCCTTGATTTATGAGTCCGTTAATTAGACAATGTGATGTTTACGGCTCTTCTTCTTGCTTCACGTTACTGTAAATAGTTAGATTCCTGGAGCTTCGCGGTCTCCAGGTCCATAACTCCCTCTGAGTGGCAGCCTCATCTGTCTAAATGACAGCGCTAATGCTCCAACAGATAAGGCTCCTGGTCTGGGCTCGTTTGTCTTTGTGTCATTGAGCCTCACACTTTCATTTATTACACAGGCACAAGAAAGCCCATGAATCTCCTGATGGGGTGGGCTCATTAGTAATCAGAGGAAGTAATAAATATTTGTGTGAGACAAGTAAGAAAAAAACATAAGTCATATTATGCTAAATGGACTTGGGTATCGTTCTGTTTTTATTATGTTATTTTAGATTGTGGTTTCAGGTGAATACAATAATAATAATCTATGTACGTGACCATTTTTCATATTGCAGATGTTTTTGTTGCTTAAACTATGGAGATGTCATTGCTCTGCCTGGAATGTTCCGCAGTGTGACATTAAGCATATCTACCTTACATTTATTCAATTACAAGTTGTTTTATAGCGTAAAAATACCCAGAAAACCAGATATTCTGACTGTGAGCGGGGTCGCCTCTCCACAGATCTGACCTGTAACTTGGTCTGGTTTGGTCTCCACGATGTTAGAAAGGTTTAATGCCGTACTGTGAAACATTCCAGACAAAGCAGTAACGTTTCCATGGAGACAAGCATTTGATGGACCTCCCAGAAAAGTTACACAGTGTGCCTTTAACAAATACCTTGAAAAAACACATGAACAGGCTCACTTCATCACAGATCTGACTGCAACACTTTATTTTAGGGTGCACTTATTAACATCTAACTACCTGCTAATTAGCGCAGTTGTAAATGGTTAATTTGTTATTAATTAGTTTTTTATTTAACCCTTATTAAAGTCTAATTCTCCATAAGCTTATTCTGCTATTAGATAGACATTTACAAACACTTTCCTATTAATACTTTGGTAACACTTTATAATAACTACACATTATTTTGCCTTAATAATGCATGAACAAAGACTTAATAAAGCATGAACAAAGACTTAATTAATAATGATTCACGCTTAGTAAATGCTTAATAAAGGATAATTAGTTTTCACTTTAGAAAAGCTCTCAAAAAGACTTAAAGGTTGTATGGAGGATTTTTTAGTTTTTGTTTCAAATTGTCATTGAAAGTTTAAAATACCATCACAGAGACACAGCAGATTTGTAATTATGATGACCAAAAAAAAAAAGAACGAAAATCTATCAAATCTGCACGTGTTGAGGCCAGATAAACATCAGCCAATAGAAAACAAGGCTGCCTCATTTTCTAGTTAGGTGATTAGGATTTCGCGGTTTATGCGGCGGTTCTTAGAGGCTTTTTTAAAACTGTAGCTTCTTCGTATTTCGCACAAAGTTTGTTGCGATGGCGGACGAGAATCCACGACCAGTTCGCCGCTAAAGAAAGTCCACTGTTGAGGTCGCTGAAAGAAGAAGAGAAGAGGAAAAGGAGTAAAGACAAACTGAGGTGATTCTTGGAGTGATGGTGCGACTGAAGCAGACGAAGGGTCTAAAAACTGACATGTCGGTTGCTAAATTACTCCTAGGCAGTAATTCTGAACACGCACGGCTGTAAACGAGCGTGATTTCTAGAGTAAAGAGGCGGGAGGAGGAGGTGTGGAGGAGGAAGGTGGTGTCATACATGCACAACATTTAAAAAAGGACTGTCACTGTGTTTCTTTTCCCTTAAAAAATCCTCTATACAACCTTTAACTAACAGATAACAGCTGCCTGAATTATCATTGCATTGCATTATTAGTAAATCATTCTCTCGTAGCTTACTAATGATTAATAAATGCTCAAATGGTTAGTCCATGAGTAATTAAGTATGAAATAATTATGAATAACTATTTACAGAACAGGCAAATTAAGTGTAAGTGCTAATTAAGGTAGTAATTAAGTAGTTTTAAAATTGTATTTATTTAGTTATTTATTTAATAGGGACAGTGCATATTAATGAACATCTACAACACTGCAGTGTAAATATGACAGATTACAGCAGGGATGTTCATTTCCATCTGTAGTTCCTCAGCAGGTAACACAACAAGTTTAACAAAGAAAAAACAATAACAACAAGTGACAGTTCTAGACTAAAAGTGTCCACAAGTTTGGTTTTCCTTTAGCCACTGTTTCGAGTGGGATTTAAAGGTGGCAAGTGTTGGAGTCTCTCTGATTGATAATGGCAGACTGTTTCAAAATGTAGTGCCTCTGACTGAGACACACATTGTCTGAATGTGATGCGTCTGTGTGGAGTTCACAGTTCCACCGGGCTGTGGCCCTAGTTCCCACTGATAGTTTTTACTTTAATAAAATTCTGTGACGGGAGGGGGGCAAGTCTATACAAAATTTTATAGATAAAACATCCATATTTAAAATCAACAAAATGATTAATATTAAGCAGGTTGTACTTATCTAAAATAGTGCAGTGGTGAAATATTTGTCCAGTATTTTTACAGCTTTTTTTTAAAAAAGTGATTCGATGAGTTTGAGTGTTGTGGCAGCAGCAAGTGATCATGTGGTTACGCAGTCCTCTATATGAGACAGAATCATGGAGTGTAAAAACATTTGTGCCGCATATAGAGTCATAAAAGATCTTTCTTGTCTAAAATTCACTAAGTTAAAATGAACAGTTTTTGTGTGGTGCTTAATGTGTTTCTTAAATACACTCCTTATTACTACGTATTAGTATGAGACTAGGCCATTTTTGTATATGAATTATGAGTCTAATAAGCTGGTGTTGTTAAGGACAAGTAGCAGAAGAAATTTAGTTTTTAGTTATTTGCGCAAAAAGCTTATTAGCATCATAATTCATGGACAAAAATTGTCTATTATCATATTAATAAGGAGTAATAAGAAGTTTATTAATAGGAAAGTGTTTGTAAATGTGTAACTAATAGCAGAATATGCTTATGGGGAATTAGACATTAAAAAGGGTTAAACAAATACTAATACATGACAAATTAACCATTTACAACGATGTTAATTAGTGGGTAGTTAGATGTTATTAAGTGTACCCTAAAATAAAGTGTTACTGATCTGACATATCACATGGCCTGGTGGTGAATGCTGCTTGTCTCCATGGAGATAGATAAAGTTTAATGCCTAAATATTGTGGGATTTTCTAGGCAAAGCAAAGTTAGTTAGTCTTAATGCTCACTGTTATGATTTTTTTTTTTATTTTATTATTATTTTACTTTTTTTTTTTTTTATTATTACTGTAACTGTTGTTGTCTTTCTCAGGTCCTCTCACTGGGAAGAGAGAAGTTCCATGGGTGTACAAATCAGGAAGTCCATCAAAAATAGTGCAACCTAAAAACAAAAAATGCCAAGTATGGACTTTTTGTATCTTGTTATAGTGAGGTAATGACCACACTGACCCCACTCACCACTGAGTTCTCATGTGCATTGCTTTATATATAGATATGATGCCAAGGAATCAAACATAAATCAATGCAAAACAACAAAAAAAATCCAGTTTACCTCCCGTTACCTTTTAACTTTTGCATATTCATTTTAACTCTCTACAGGATTTTTCAAGCAATTATTCACCTATTCATACACTCACGTCACGCACATAACAGATGCACTGGGCACAAGGTGGGTTAAGTGTTTTTCCCAGGGATGCAGCTTCAGTAGCCTCTGCACAAATAGGAGAGGAAATCGAATCTCCAACATGAAGATACCCTGATCTCCTAACAACATCAAAAGTCTAAGTTTATGAATATAACCATGATCTATTTGAACAAAAAAACAAAACTTAAAGGCGCATTACGTAACTTTTTTAATGTCTCCCAACTCTGTACTAGTATCAGTGGTAAGCGTATAGCAGGGGTCTCTAACCTTTTTCTTCCAGTGAGCTACTTGTATAAAAATAAAATGTCAAAGAGTTACTAACTTTAGCAGTTACAACAAACTGAGCATTGGAAACCCTTAGATTTGGAACAGTTAGATACCTACAAAACATGAACCTTTATCCATGGGTCCGGTCAAGAGGTAACGGAAAACAGATTTTTTACATCCAAATGTCTCTTATTCAGAAACTAGAGGGACTATTGAAATAAGTAAAGTATCAGAATGTAGGAAAGAGTTACACTCCAACACGGTAAAGTTAAACCTGTGATATTCTTTCAAGTTGTTGACAAAAAATTAAAAAACTCATGTCAATAACGGATGGAATGAAGTATGCAGCACTTTTTGGGCAATAAATACAAACAGTGATAACTAGCGGTTCTCACTTACATATCCTTAACAAACTGGTTTGAATATTTGCTTCATATAGTTTTCTACCATATGGTACAAGATTAGGTTGAAAAACCTCTTACTTTTTGAGTAATGAGATTTTTTATTAAGAAAGGTCATGGCAACGGAGGGAAAAGTAACGGAGGGAAAATTGTGCAAGCAAGTAAAAGGTGCAGGATTCTGCATAATTTGTCAGCGTTTTTTCTTCCGAATACTTTAATATTATTTCAAAATGAAAAGTAACTATTTCTATAAAATATGTCAGTCCTTCCAAGCTAATTTTTATCATTTTAAATACATTTTTTTTGAAAAATCATGTACTTTCATCAACAGTTCAAAGATCGAATAACACAAGATATGATGAAATACATCCATTTATTTACACGTTGTAACTTTAGAACCAAAAATGGTACAGAAAAAAGGTAAACAGTTTCATAAACTAGAGTACATTTACTATCTGTTGAATACATTTTTATATCAGATATATAAACTTGAATTTTTGGCCTTGCTGTATACTTCTGCTTGACTGGGCCCCCATGTATTAATGCACAAAGTTAGGCACCAAAAGATACATCTACAATGGTAGGTCATTCAGAAATCCGTTGGCGAGCTATTTGGAAGGGGGTGGAGAGCTACTGGGAGCCTCCAATCTACATGTTGGAAACCCCTGGCATACAGTAGTTAATAATAATGTGTTTGAACCATATGTCTTTCTAACTGCATCCAGCTAGAAAAGTCCTATATTTCGCAAAATTAGCCATGTTAAAATGTTGTTTCCTCATCAGAAACACACCCAGAGTTGTTTCATTTCATTCACACATTTGAGTAATTCTTTATTATTAGTCTGTCTACATCTCCAAAGCTCAAAATTCTCTGTTCCACCTTTTCATGTCATAAAGTAGTATTACAATTTAACGGTAGCTTTTGTTTGGTAGAGGCTGAAATGATCCAAATGATTCTAGTGAACGTGCATGGAGTTTAAAAACATAATGGAGCACTTCCTGTATTGCCACATGACATCACAAGGTGGAACAAAGTGTTTTTTGTTCCAGAGAAGACCTCTAAATATGCAGGGTTTGTGTGTTAAATGTGTGAATGAAACAAAACACAACTCCAGGTCTGTTTGTGACGAGGAAACAACATTATAACAGATCAGAAAATAGTAAAATAAGGTCCCTTTAAAACCATTTCACTCTGCTTAAACTAAATAACACTGATTATAAAGCCGTTCATGTTGGAATTCTGAACTGTTTGAACTAGAAATTCCACTGTGTTTTTTTCACTCTTGACTTTTTCCCTGCTTTGACCTAGAATTTTTTCCTTTTTTTTCCGTCCGGCTGTAGACTTCAGACAGTGTAACCTGATACTTGACATCATCTGCTTTTGGAGAACGCGCAGTTTGAGTCAAACCAGATGTAAATTCAGCCAGGGAAAAAAAAAAAAAAAAAGAAGAAGAAAAACTCCTCCCAAAACTTGTCAACTTCCCCAAATTCCATCCATATAAACCGGTAACGCGTTCGCTGACCGTCACCCACTAACCAAGCTCAACACTGGAAGTAAACTAAACCTTAAGGTAAGCTCATTTTGTGTTACGTACCTTTTTTTTGTGTGTGTGTGATCTTAACTGCGTGCCCTACTTTCCGTTAGCATTCAAACAAAGGAAAAGAAACGCTATGCAACTGAGTCAGAGCAAGCAGCTGGGAATTTGCATAGACCAAGGCAGTGCTGGCTAATTCTAGACACTGTTTTTCTCTGAGGCTTGCAGAAAATAAAGATATGCCATGTTAATGAATGTGTGGGAAGCATGAGCAGTCATCACGTTTGAAAATCAGATATTGTACAAAAGTGGAACATACAGGCTGTGCAAATAAGCCTATAGGAATTCAGAAGCAAAGTTGTCTCCTCTCATTGCGATTCATGCATTGAAGTTAAGTAAGAAGGTGCACTATGTAACTTTTCTGATGAACTTTTGCCTGAAGTGTTACACAGTATGACAATAGTAGTAGTAGTTTATTCTGTCATTTTGCAACACTACAAAACGAAACAAAACAAAACATAGACTACGGCCTCATAAATCATGACTGAAAGAGTTTAGGTTGAAGTAAAAAGTACTTCTAATGCCAAACCCTATAAAACAATGATAGAATTTCAAGAAAGAAAGCAAAGTATAAACAGCAAATTTGCTTTTACAATTTCATTTACAACTTACTGTACATAAGAGACAAAAAATGTCAATTAAAACTAACAATATTTAATGCATTTTTCATTAGGGATGTAACAATAACCAAAATATCATGATATTGTATCGTCAAAAGTCTCGCAATAATATTGTTTACCTTCACTATATATCAAATTACAAGTTTCTAAAGTTCTAGTGCAACAATATTAGCCTGATTCATCAGCCGGTTTCACTTCATGGAAACCGTCTGACCTCGCAGCATTAAGATTTGTTTGCTCGACGGTAAGCAGGTACTTTTTATTTAACCAATCACTGCTATTTGTTTTTTCTAGGTATTTTAGAGCGATAAAACCATCTGTAATTTAATAAATGTAAGGTTTAATATCATATTGTGGAACATTGCCGGCACAGCAATCACATGTCCCTAAAAAGAAGCAGGTGACGGATCGTAAACCAAAAAGTGTACTTTTAAACTTATCTATCCAGCATTTATTCAGTTCAGTCAGTTTTTAGGGATAAAACAGATAAGAAACAAGCAGTTTTCTTGTGAGCAGTGCTGCCGTGCCACAGATCTGACTTGTAATGTGGGCTGTTGGTGTTACTGTCTTGTCTTTGTGAATAAGACTCTTTAATGCACAGTTATTTGAGTTAATGAGATAATACTTTTTGCTTTTAATATGGACAAATGAATGTTGTTTTTGCTGTAAATTGTAAATGAGCTCCTGCAACAAAATAATTACCTAAAAATGATTAATAAAGTATATCTAATCTAATGGCAAGGCAAGTACACAAAGTACTTATGCTTGTCTAATTGTGGTAACAAACCACAAAACAAATCAATAACAGTTCTTTGTAAGTTTCAAAAGTATATATATTTGCTCAAGCTTAATCTAAAGTGCTTTTATGCAGCAACAGCTCAAGTGAAAAGAATGCAGTTCCATATGTAGACCAGAGGATGTTTGCCATAAAACGGTGGGGGCCTGAGGTCACACTGCAGATTCTGTTTCCACTTTCCCCAAAACACTAACATAGTTTTGCGTTTGGTCTCTGGACTTTGATGTCAAGTTGCTGACAAAGCTTTTACACTCAGTTTATTTGAAAGCCCTGAATCCTTTGTTGCAGCTGGAATAGAAATCGAGGGAACAACACAGAATATGATCCTTTGCTCCATTTCACCACAGACAGCACACAAGCTTAGTCCTAATAGTTTGAAATATAATCATCATTTCTACAATTTTACATACAATGGTAATGAACATCCTACCCATTTTTATTGCAAAAAAAACCAAAACAAACAAAACATAGATGGTAGGGGTGTAACGGTACAAAAATCACAGTTCGGTACATACCTCGGTTTTGAGGTCACGGTTCAGTTCATTTTCAGTACAGTATGGGAATAAAATCCAAAACCATTTGCTTATACCATTTGTTTATTTGTGTGTTTATTAAACCAACAATTTGTTTTAACATTATACAAACAGGAAAATAAAATAAATGCAAAGTGCTGCTTGGTAATACTAATAACTTAAATAAAATATTCTCAAATAAGTAACAAATGTATGAACTATTATAAAAAATAAATTCCTTGTAAACAGTAAACAAAACTTCCATGCCAACGAAAGGCGAAAGTGTGGACCAGGGCATGATGACCGTAGTTTTGTTAGGATTCATGTAGTTCGGAGTGTTGTAGTCAAGGAAGGGGGCAATTGTTGTCAAGGCAGCCGCCCTAACTATAAAGCGCCGCGGGAAACACTGCCCCAGTCACGGATGAGTTTCCTCATGAATATTAAAGACATGTAGTGGCAGAATGTAAACACACACAAATTGCACAAACTTACTCGGTACATGTTCACCGAACTAAACATCCTGTATCAAAATAGTTCAGCATGAAGTACATGTACTGTTACAACTGTAATAGATGGAGATCAAGGGCAATATTGTGAGACTGTGATACAATTCGATAAATAAAATAAAACATTTACAAAAGCTGAAATGTTTTTTGGGCCACAAACTAAAATATTGCATTACTGTGAAATCATGCTAATTAAAATATTATTACCACTATATAATAATTAATATACTTTATATATAATAACTTAATACAAAATGTAACAACAGAAAACATTTTAAGCTTTGTGGCAGTTTTTGTTTCATGTGTATTGGTCCTGTATATTGACCAATAAACCAGTACTAAGCACATTGTCATAACTCTTATCTTTCACCATGATGTACAGTGTGACTCAGATGCCCTCCCATACAGTCTGACAGTAACAGTATTTGTGTGTTCCAGAGTAGAAGATGTTGGGGTCTCTGTGCGCTCTGCTGCTGTTGGGGTCCAGCCTCAGTCTGCCTCTTGATCTGGGCGCTCGATGGGAGCAGTGGAAGATCACACACAACCGACGCTACGGTGGACAGGTATGTGGAGTTTTACGTTTACTTTTAACTGGGTTTGATATGAAGGAAATACGAAACGTATTGGCCTTCTTCATTAAACAACACACATTATGTAAAACTGACTTCTCCTCATCCAACACATACCTGGAGTTGTGCTTAGAGTGGCTTGTTTCATTAATCCACTAAATGCAGTCGTCTTCTCTGAGCTCTCAAAAAGTGCTCTCTTTGCATTTTGCTCAGATTGTTGCATTATAGGTAAAAATGCAGCTGTATAACAAAATTGTATGACCCTGACGATGCAGATTATATTCTTTGAAAAACCGCCACACTTTCTTTAAATATCAGACAAACTGCACGGTCCTTACACTGAACAAAAAAATAATCGGTCATCCACTGTTCTTTGAAAACTCAGCCATTTTGCTGTTGTTAACTGCACTACAGTACTCTGCTCGTGCGTTGACTGTCACTGTTTTGATCTCGAGCTTGTCAGGTGACGAAAATTCAGCGGCAAATGTAAATACGTCATAATTATTTAAATATAAGTACTTCATATAAATACAATTTCTTTATTGAAAAAAATCAACAAAATACAAGATGCAGGCATGTTATTATTTACCAAAAATGTATTTTAAAAAGTAGGCCATGACAGCTTTTGAGGATTTCCTCATGTGGCCAGTTCAAGTGGAGCGTGGAGAGCCGGAGTTGGCCCTCGGGCCTTAGTTTGATGACCACTGCCATAAACCATCACTGGACTCATTGTGCTGTCAGACTGTGTTCACGACAAAAGCGTTGCTCTATCAGCATAACATTCACAGAGAAAAGGGACTTTGATTGTTTACTTTCTAAAGGTTAATTCCCATTAGAGACAACAGAGGGAGCTCTCGAGTGCGTAAATCATACTTTTGTATTGACATAAGTAAGAAGAGTAAGTAGTTAGCCGATATATTGGGCCAATATTTACCGTTAGCATATTGTCTATTGGCCTTAAATCTCCAGCACGGGCTGATTTGTTGTTGAAGAAGAATATACGTAAAGCTTTACTTGAACTCTTAAGTGCGAAGAGATAACTCAGCAAAACATAACCATATAGCTGTCTTAAAACAAGGCTGTGGGTGAGTTTGTAATAAAGAATTGAATTTGGGGAAAACAGAACAGAATTTGCAGAAAGTAATCCAAATCATCTGGATATGTTGGCGGTATCTGTACCAACATCGGCTCTGAAAAAAAAACATCACTCGATCTCTAGGTACAAGAAGTCATTGACTATTTGAACAAACCATAATACAGTTTGTCTCTTTTACTGGTGAATGTGTGAAACAGAAATATACTTGACATACAACTAGCCTCCAGTAGTAATCTCAATCTTTACTAGTTTGTCCCTCTTTTTCATTTTCATTGTTCAGCGTAACCAGCTTGGGATCATTGATGTGCTTTCGGAGTTGCACAGGCAGATTTGTAAATGGTCTTCTCTAACAAAACAGACTAGAGCATATGCATGAGATGATGAGTGGTGCTTATGTTGTGGTTTTGGCCTGGAGTGAGGTACGCAGATGGAGCAGAGAACAGTGAAATTACAGCAGGACAAGTACAAAGAGATTTCCCCGTCTCTCCCTCTCACATCCTCTGCCAGTCACTCAATCCTCCATTCACAAACACGAAGACCCACTTTGAACAAACGCAAGCCTGACATCACTCCATCTCACAATAATGCAACAGAAAACAGCTACACTTTCCAACATAAAAAGAGATGCTATGTTGAACTGGGTAATTTCACTTAAAGGACTAGATTTTTTCATGTAATAAATTGAAATCTTTCAGGACAGATCATAGACGGACTTCAGCTCCAGTCAAATAAAGCTCATCGAGACAAGAAATAGGAATTTATTTAATTACAAAATAGTGAAATAAAAACACCAGGATCATGTAGAGCGGGTTAATACGAACATTACAAGAGCAAAAGGACAAAGCTTACAGCAGCAGTTACAGGGAGAAGAGGGGTGATGGGTTTTTTTTTTTTTTGTTTTTTGTTGTTTATTTTTCATGATTAAATTTTTATTCAGGTGTTATCATTTGCAGTTATACAGGTTCCAGTTAGCATAGCAGTTTTCTCCCTTTTAAACCCCACACCTCCCACCCTGAAACTCTCTACTGATGGACATATACAGACATGTACACACACATACATACATATAGAAAACAGACGTATCTACACACACACATACAAACGCACAAATAAATATATATTCACGCACACACACACGCACACACACACGCGCACACATACATACATACAAAACCCCTATAATTCTATGCAAAACAATTGCAAATTTCTTCAATCAAAAAAAATCAGCAGAAATTGCATTATACATACTTATTATGTATCATACATAAAAAATATACTCAGAGTATACATATTGTGTACATTCTCTGATACATATAATATATTAAAGGTCTCCAAGTAACAACTATACATTCAGATCTCAATTTGACAGTCAGTAGTTGCTGTGGTCATACCGGCTTGTCAAAGCCTAATCTGGTCAGATCTCAGAAGCTCAGCAGGGCCGGGTCTGGGTGGTACTTGGAATGGAGACCACTGGGAAAATCAGGTGCCACAGTGGGGCGCTAGTCACAAAAAACTGTGTGTGCTTGAGTGTTGGTGGTGGTTGGAGGGGCCAGCGTGTAAACATTTGAAAACAATTAATAAGATGTTATTGTTCTCGTCAGCAGATGAGTTGCAGCATTCTAGACATGTTGTAAGTGCTGCAGGAGCCCTGGTCCATCCCTACATACAAAGAATTACAATAGTCCAGGTGCAATGTTACAAATGCATGGATTGCTTTTTCGAAAATCTGCCTGTGGGAGGTACGGCTTTATTTTCACGAGGAGCCTTAACTGAAAGAAGCTGCACTTTATCACAGAGCTAATGTGCTTGTCCAGTTTGAAAAGTCCACAATCACCCCTCACTGCAGGGAGACCATTGGAGAACAGAGGACCACACTGTCATGTCCAAGCAATGGGTTAGTTTGCCCAAACACCACAATCTCAGTTTTATTTTGATTTAAGTTCAGGAAGTTTGCGCTCAGCCAAGTCTGTACATCCCTGAGACAGTCCTGCAGAGCTTTGATTGTGCTCTGGTTATCGTCTGCAGTCACTGGCAGATATATTTGAATGTAAAAAAAAACAGCAACAAAAAAAACCTTGATAGTCACTTACATGTAAAATTGTTAAGAAAGCTTGTAGTTTATATAGTCATGAGATGTAAATGTTTTTTCTCTGATTCATTTTTCAACTTTTCTCATCTCTTCTCTCATTGCTGTAAAACTGTTCTGTTAAAACAATAGTCCAAAGCCCGTTGCTCAGTGCTAGCATCTGTCTCCTTGACCCGTCCCCCGGGGCTGGAGGTCAGTGCTGCACAGCTGTTCTATAGGTGCCGCTGCAGTGGACTTTAACTCTGGTGCCCTCCCCTGAGCCCTGCGTACTTTTACATGTTGTACTTGTGCACACGCTCAGTCTGTCTTTATAGCTCTATGCGCGCCCTGGTTAGTGCTGTGAAGTAACGGAATACATATAACATAATACACAGGACAATCTAGGAAAGTTAAGATGACTTGAATTAAGGAAGTTTGATCATGATTTGAGTCAATTTCACTTGGCAAGTCAAACAATCTAGACTTTTTGTACTTAAAATATGAAAGTACATCTTGCTGCATTTATGACGAGAAAAACAACAACTCTTTGTAATTACAATAAGAAGCAAAAATGTAATGTTGTTGTCAAGTTCAATCTACTCAAATAAAGTGGAGTTTCTGCTACCTACTTGTCTTCATAGAGATGTTATTGCTTGGCCTGGAATGTTCCATGGTATAACTTTAAAAATATCCATCTTGTGTTTTTTTCCTTGATTCCTTTTGTGAATAGGTGTGACTCTCCACAGATCTGAACTGTAATGTAGCATTGTGCTGTAACCTGCTTGTTACTCGTGATAAATAGGTTTAATTTATACTGTGGAACATTCTAGACAAAGCAATAACATTTAACAATAACAACAACACCCGTTACCCGCCCTTGTCCTTGATAAATCGGGGTCAGCCCAGTAGTCCCACAGCCCAATAGTCCAGGACCACACCAGGACTACACAAGGACTAAACCAGGACTAAACCAGGACTAAACCAGGACTAAACCAGGACTACACCAGGACTAAACCAGGACTAAACCAGGACTAAACCAGGACTAACACCAGGACTAACCAGGACTACACCAGGACTAAACCAGGACTACACCAGGACTAAACCAGGACTAAACCAGGACTACACCAGGACTGAACCAGGACTAAACCAGGACTAAACCAGGACTAAACCAGGACTAAACCAGGACTAAACCAGGACTACACCAGGACTAAACCAGGACTAAACCAGGACTACACCAGGACTGAACCAGGACTAAACCAGGACTAAACCAGGACTGAACCAGGACTAAACCAGGACTAAACCAGGACTACACCAGGACTACACCAGGACTACACCAGGACTACACCAGGACTGAACCAGGACTACACAAGGACTAAACCAGGACTAAACCAGGACTGAACCAGGACTACACCAGGACTACACCAGGACTACACCAGGACTGAACCAGGACTAAACCAGGACTAATCCAGGACTGATCCCGGACTGAACCAGGACTTACTAGGACTAAACCAGGACTTAACCAGTACTAAACCAGGACTAAACCAGAACTGAACCAGGACTAAAACAGGACTAAAACAGGACTTAACAAGGACTTAACCAGGACTAAACCAGGACTGAACCCAGACTGAACCCGGACTAAACCAGGATTGAACCAGAACTAAACGAGGACTAAACCAGGACTGAACCAGGACTAAACCAGGACTAAACCAGGACTAAACCAGGACCCGACCCTGTGCAGGACTCTGGTGCACCTTGAATTTAAGCCATTTAACTGTTTTTTGCAGTATGTACTATAAAACTATATTCTGGTACAGTTACTTTTTTAATTTAGTTGTATTCAAAATAGTTGCTTTTCTAAAATCAAAGGAATACATGGCAGTACTTGATCCCACATTAAAAAAAACCTGCACAGAATCAGTGAGAAAATAAACTAAACATTCTTCTTATAGCATATGCATGTGTATTTTTACTTCTGCTATTAGTGATATGAAAAAACAAAAATGGGTTCATTCCTATGTTGCGTTTTTACACTATAATTTAAAGGTGCAGTGCGTAACTTTTCTGGTGAAGGGTCCATCAAACACTTTTCTCGATGGAGATGTTATAGTTTAGTTTGGAATGTTTCACAGTATGGCATTAAACCTAAACTAGACCCAGTTACAGGTCAGATCTGTGGAGAGGCGACCCGGCTCACAGTCAGAATGCCTGTTTTTCTAGGTTTTTCCGAGCTATAAAACCACCTGTAATTGAATAAATGTAAAGTAGAGCTGTTTTAATGTCATACTGTGGAACATTCTAGGCAGAGCAACGACATCCATAGAAACACACAGACGATGGATCTTCCACGAGAAAAGTTACACAACGCAGCTTTAAATGCATCTGAAAGCATTACAAAATACACTTGAATGCAGGTATTCAGTATTCTGTAACTAAATATTTACGTATTCTTCCCATCAGTGGCCCCAGCACCAACACTGTTTTTGCTTTTAACTCTGTATTCTGCTTCAACAGGCACACAGTTAAGTGGGTAGTGTAAAATAACATTAGCATCTTCTGGCCATTTGGAAAGAAGGCACATTATGATAATAGGTACATTACATGGCCTCCTTTATATCTGTGGGTTTCTGAGTGATGTCAAATTTGCACTGTTGCCATGGAAATTAAAAGGCCCTTATTACACTGTTCTGATCTATGTGCATTGTAGTTTTCTCATCACGAACAGTCCTGGAGTTTTTTTTAATTTAATTTAATTTTATTATTTATTTATTTTTATTAAGGACAGGATATAACATAAAAAATACAACAATCAATATTTAACAAATTACAATTACAAACAAAACACACCCACAACAAATTCAAAACAACAAAAAAGGCCTGAGATCGGGACCAGAACTGGACTGACACCGGGATCTGGTTTAGTTCTGGTTCAGTCCTGGTTTAGACCTGGTTTAGACCTGGTTCAGTCCTGGTTTAGTCCTGGAATCAGTCCTGGTTCAATCCTAGTCCTGGTTCAGGTCTCAGTCCCGGTCTCAGTCCCGGTCTCAGTCCCGGTCTCAGTCCCGGTCTCAGTCCCGGTCTCAGTCCCGGTCTGGTCTGGTTTGGTCTGGTCACAGAAATGGGAAATGCCCTTTATCCGTTTTTTCCATTATTCATTTAAAACTGAAAAAACAAATCGTTATCTGTTTTTTCCATTTTGGCTTTGGAGACAAATAATGAAGAAAATAGTTGTTTTTCATTTTCTTATTTTTGCTGTTATTTTGAAAAACAAATGAATGAATGATACACTTTTTTTTTTTTTGTTTGGTAGAGATCTGAAATTCCATGGCTGAAATTACCCAAATGATTCTAGCAAAAGTGGAGTATAAAAACAGAGTAGAGCAATTTCTATATTACCAGAAAACTCTAAAATAAACTCTTAATATGTAGGGTTTGTATATATTAAACATATGAATAAAACAAAACACAACTCCAGGTCTGTTCGAGGAAACAACATTAAAGCATAGATCAAATAATAGTGTAATATAGCCCCTTTAATATGGGACCTACCAATTCATAGGTCAGGATAGCATGGATTTGAATAAAGGAGAAATATATTACAATTTGTTTCTTCACTAATTACTTTTTTAAATACCCGACAGTTAAGATTATTAATGTGGGTAAATAGGACACCATTCCATTTTAATTAGCAAAGAAACACAGCCATATTTGTCCCAGTCCTATTTCACTAATGAGGCCATTGAAACCAGTTCACATTTACACATAATACTTGGTTTTATATCTCTGTCATACCAGTATATTGTAGTGTAATGTGAAATCCTTCTGTAGTCCTGGTTCAGTCCCCCTGTAGTCCCTCTGTAGTCCTCGTTCAGTCCCCCTGTAGTCCCTCTGTAGTCCTGGTATAGTCCCTCTGTAGTCCTCGTTTAGTCCTTCTGTAGTCCTGGTTTTAGTCCCTCTGTAGTCCTGATTTAGTCCCTCTGTAGTCCTGGTTTAGTCCCTCTGTAGTCCTGGTTTAGTCCCTCTGTAGTCCTGGTTTAGTCCCTCTGTAGTCCCTCTGTAGTCCTGGTTTAGTCCCTCTGTAGTCCTCCTGTAGTCCTGGTTTAGTCCCTCTGTAGTCCTCCTGTAGTCCTGGTTTAGTCCCTCTGTAGTCCTGGTTTAGTCCTTCTGTAGTCCTGGTTTAGTCCCTCTGTAGTCCTCCTGTAGTCCTTGTTTAGTCCCTCTGTAGTCCTGGTTTAGTCCCTCTGTAGTCCTGGTTTAGTCCCTCTGTAGTCCTGGTTTAGTCCCTCTGTAGTCCTGTAGTCCCTTGTTTATTTAGTCCCTCTGTAGTCCTGTAGTCCTGTTTAGTCCCCTGTAGTCCTGTTTAGTCCCTCCTGTAGTCTGTAGTCCCCCTGTAGTCCTGGTTTAGTCCCTCTGTAGTCCTTTAGTCCCTCTGTAGTCCTGGTTTAGTCCTCTTAGTCCTGGTTTAGTCCCTCTGTAGTCCTCTGTAGTCCTTTTAGTCCCTGTAGTCCTGGTTTAGTCCTGTTTAGTCCTGGTTTAGTCCCTCTGTAGTCCTGGTTTAGTCCATCTGTAGTCCTGGTTTAGTCCCTCTGTAGTCCTGGTTTAGTCCCTCTGTAGTCCTGGTTTAGTCCCTCTGTAGTCCTGGTTTAGTCCCTCTGTAGTCCTGGTTTAGTCCCTCTGTAGTCCTGGTTTAGTCCCTCTGTAGTCCTGGTTTAGTCCATCTGTAGTCCTGGTTTAGTCTGTAGTCCTGTTTAGTCCCTCTGTAGTCCTGGTTTAGTCCCTCTGTAGTCCTGTAGTCCTGTTTAGTCCTTGTTTAGTCCCCTCTGTAGTCCTGGTTTAGTCCCTCTGTAGTCCTGTAGTCCTTAGTCCCTGTAGTCTGTTTAGTCCCTCTGTAGTCCTGGTTTAGTCCCTCTGTAGTCCTGGTTTAGTCCCTCTGTAGTCCTGGTTTAGTCCCTCTGTAGTCCTGGTTTAGTCCCTCTGTAGTCCTGGTTTAGTCCCTCTGTAGTCCTGGTTTAGTCCTCTGTAGTCCTGGTTTAGTCCTCTGTAGTCCTGGTTTAGTTCCTCTGTAGTCCTGGTTTAGTCCCTCTGTAGTCCTGGTTTAGTCCCTCTGTAGTCCTGGTTTAGTCCCTCTGTAGTCCTGGTTTAGTCCCTCTGTAGTCCTGGTTTAGTCCATCTGTAGTCCTGGTTTAGTCCCTCTGTAGTCCTGGTTCCTGACATAACTCTTGTATCGTGACGTTGTTTCCCAGGAGGAGAATTTTAAATCCCAATATGTCATTTTAAAGAGAAATCCTTCACAAAAGAAAAACAAATACCTGAAAAATATTTACATTGGATGATTTTATGTCAGTTTAAAAACCAAAATACACAATTTGTACAAAACACTCCCAGTGTACCGATTTTTGCAACAAGGCACAGGAGTTAAGATGAGTTTAAAGCCCTTTCCACAACTTTCAGCGGCGAGAGTTTTGCAGTCAACAACAACTAGCATGGTACCAGCACACTTCCTGTTTCTTAGACAGTTATATCTACTGTTCTGTTCGGGGGAGATAGCAATAATGCAGACAGATGCTTTTTTTTTTTTTTTTAGAGAATAGAGATGTAAGCACTGAGATATAGGACTTCCTGACATGATTTGTGTATTGCCGTGTTGTTTCCAGGAGGAGGAGTCGTGGCGCAGGACCGTGTGGGAGAAGAACTACAGACAGGTGGAGGCTCACAACAGAGAGGCTGACCTGGGCCTGCACACGTACTGGCAGGGCATGAATCAGTTCAGCGACTGGGTGAGTTTACGGTTACACGGAAGTTTGAAATGAAGCACTGAATGAACAGAGTGAAAATCAGGTACCGCAAAACTCAAAACTGCATCGTTCATTCGCTCCGTGAGGCTGCCAATCTGCGTCAGCCGCCTCCAACCACCGCCATCACTCACTGTGTGTTGTAAAATCAGCTGTGAAGTGACGTTTGTGAATGAGTCGGCTCTTTTGAATGTTTCCTTAAAGGTGCAATGGTGCATGGTAGGGCTGGGTATCATTAAGAAGTTGCCAATACGATACATACCTCGATACATAGGCCACGATACAATATACACCTCGATACATAGACCACGATACAATATACACCTCGATACATAGACCACGATACAATATATACCTCGATACATAGACCACGATACAATATACACCTCGATACATAGACCACGATACAATATACACCTCGATACATAGACCACGATACAATATACACCTCGATACATAGGCCACGATACAATATACACCTCGATACATAGACCACGATACAATATACACCTCGATACATAGGCCACGATACAATATATACCTCGATACACAGGCCACGATACGATACATACCTCGATACATAGGTCACGATATAATATATACCTCGATACATAGGCCACAATACGATACATACCTCGATACATAAGCCACGATACAATATATACCTCGATACATAGGCCATGATACGATACGTACCTCGATACATAGGCCACGATACAATATATACCTTGATACATAGGACACGATACGATACGTACCTCGATACATAGGCGACGATACAATACATACCTCGATACATAGGCGACGATACAATACATACCTCGATACATAGGCAACGATACAATACATACCTCGATACATAGGCGACGATACAATACATACCTCGATACATAGGCCACGATACGATACATACCTCGATACATAGGCGACGATACAATACATACCTCGATACATAGGCGACGATACAATACATACCTCGATACATAGGCGACGATATAATACATACCTCGATACATAGGCCACGATACAATATATACCTCGATACATAGGCCACGGTATAATATACACCTCGATACATAGGTCACGATACGATACGTACCTCGATACATAGGACACGATACGATACGTACCTCGATACATAGGCCACGATACAATATATACCTCGAAACATAGGCCACGATACGATACACATATCGACATATATCGACAATATATTTCAAACTGATTCGATATGATTCAATAAAAAACAAAGTCTGTATTGATGCCTGTGATACTAAAAGTCTTTGTTAAACCACTTCTTGCACAAAGTGAATATGAAAAACACCACTTTTAATCCTCAAAACAGTGAAAATGTCAAATGCGTCGCATGAATGAGTTTTCTTCCTCTAAAGAAGCAGCAAAACTGTAGCACTTTAACAAAATAACTGAGTAAGATATACCAAACAATACTCTTGGTGATATATATCGATACAGCAGTCTGTGATATCGATACTGTATCATCACATTAGATGATACGATATAACGATATTTATAAGCACTTTGTTGCATTTTTTTTGTATGAAAAGCACACTATAAATAAAGTTTGACTGATGGATTGATTGATATTTCAGTATTTTTGCACACCCCTAGTGCATGATGTAATTTTTCTAGTGGAAGGTCTGTCAAATGCTTTTCTTCATGGACATGTTATTGCTTTGCCTGGAATGTTCCACGGTATGACTTTAAACACATCATACAGCATTTATTCATTATGGATGTTTTTATTGCTCAAAAATACAATAATTCTTTCTGTGAATAGGGGCGACTCTCCACAGATCTGAATTGTAATATAGTGTAGTGTAGTGCTGTTACCTGCTTGTCTCCTTTGTGATAAATTGGTTTAATTTATAATGTGGGACATTCTAGACCAGGGGCATCAAACAGAGGGCCAAAATTAAGAAGTGGGACTAAGCCGTGGGCCAAACTCAATATTTGTTGAAACATTTCAACATCTGCATGTTTTCTCTTCTTTTGAGATATGTAATGTTAAACCTTGTCTTATTAAAATAAATGTTTAATAATAGTTCTGCTTAAATGCTGAATCCAGAACAAGCAGAATATAAAATAATAACAAAATTTTAAATAAATAATGTCTCTGTAGTCTATCTGTAGCCGGAGGGCCAGCTCTAATACATATTTGATATGATCTCATGGGCCAAGTATAATTATATTAGGGGCCTGAGTCTGACATGTCTGTTCTAAACAAAGCAATAATATTTCCATGGAGATAAGCAAGTGGTCGACCCGCCACCAAAAAAGTTACACAGTGTAGCTTTAATTTGAACTGGTTGAACACCTCCAAAAGATCTGGATCTCATAAAGTCAAAGTCGCCAAAAGTCCCATCACTAAAAATCTAATTGTGAATCATGTTGAGACAGGAGGACACTGAAAAAGCATTTTGATGGATAAGAACCTTATGGAATAAAGTGCCAGACAGTAGTATGTCTGTCATGGTTCAACTACTCTGCCACGTTAACACATTTTGAAGAAAAGTGATATGTTCCAGAAGTAAATTTAGACAACAAAAAGCAGAATTATCCCCTAAAAACTATTAAATGTGCAGTATTATTAAAAAGTATGAACTGCAAAAAATATATAACAGAACATAACACCTAAGAAGTCAGTTTTGGTATATACTAAGTTCATAATTCAACACTCTACAGCTCAAATCTGATCGTAGGACAGAAACATAACCAAAAATGTCCCTCTAATACAAAGAAAAAGTCCCCACGATAAATGTTCACAAGCAAAAAGTATTGTTACATCATGTACTGAAGTCGATATAGTATTTATCGTAAGGCCTAGGTTCGACATTTAAATGAAAGACGGGGCTATGGAGGTGGGGCCAACAGTTAAAATTAATGCGTTTCTCAGTCATGGTTCAAAATTGGGTGCAGGCTTGTTCAAATTTAGCCTATGTTATTTCCATTTTGATACTAGACAAATCAGAGACTGGGTGAATTTACACTAAGCAATTCTAAACTTGCTATTTAGTTAGAAAGATGCAAATCCTAAAGAAGATAATAGTCTGTCCAGTTATGCAAATGCTTTTATCTAACTAATATAAAACAAAAGCGCAAAAAAAAAAAAAAAAAACGATCCTGCTTCCTTTAAAAAGCTTTGCATAATTCACTATCTTTACAAGGTTCAAATAGTGAAGTGGTTGTTGGGAGTGGGTGGATTTTTACATTTTTTCACCAGCAATAGTCCTTTCTGCATTGGTAACTATTTTCATTTCGCAGAATTTTAAAAAGTAAGTTTTAATTAGTATCAAAACCTGTGAAATTATCCATCCTATTAGTAATTTTTTTATTCCTTTGTATTAGTTTCTTAAATGTTAATGCAGGATTCAGGATTTGTTCAAAATTAAAGGAACAGTTCGGAATTTTGGACATAGGACCTCATTTCCTACTGAGCCAGAGTGTTGGAGACGTGTGGAGACACTTTGTAAAATATTCCATCCAGTCCTTGTATTTGCAGAGGTCGCTGGTGCTAGGCTAGTGCATGTCAATGGCCATAGTTAGCCTGCCACTAAAAACAGTCTTACCCACTCCACAAAACACCAGACTGTTGATGTAAATGTCTGTGCTTATAGAAGAATTGTAGAAGTAAAACCAACCTTGAATTTGAAGGATTTATGTCTGAGCAGCAGCAGCAGCGAGTTGTTCTTCCTAATAGAAAGCTTGGCGGCCGCGGACTGATATATGAGAAAATCGTCCCTCAACATACGACAATTCATGGGATGCAAGGTTAGTTTTATTTCAAACATTATTCTATCAAGTTTGGTGTAATAATAGATTTGCCTTGGGTGTTTTGTGGAGTGGGTAAGACTGTTTTTAGTGGCAGGATAACTATGGCCATTGACATGCACTAGCCTAGCACCAGCGACCTCTGCAAATACAAGGACTGGATGGAATATTTTAAAAAGTGTCTCTACACGTCTCCAACACTCTGGCTCACTAGAAAATGAGGTCCTATGTCCAAATTCTGAACCATCCCTTTAAAACAGAAAAATACTAATTCAACAGTGAACTAATGAAATGCAATGCTTTTCTGGTTGCTGGTTGATACTTTTACTAAATTCTTCATCCCTATATTCCTATTTTTATAGATTATAAGATGCCCTGTCATGATAAAAAACTTTGAAATGTGATATATTGCTGAAGAAAATAGACAATAAACAAAAAAACATATTCTAAATGTATGATAAATGGTCATGGTGACATTTTTATACAGCACTTTTCCACCTTCAAGGCACTCAAAGGAGTTTACAACAAGGAACCACGAATCCATTCTTCCACCAGTGTATGCAGACTCGAGGGGCAAAGTGGGTTAAGTGTCTTGCCCAAGGACACAATGACAACATTCATGTGTGGGAGCTGGAATCAGACCGCCACCCTGTGGGACAGTGATATTATATGTTAAGAACGGGATTCGAACTGCCAAACTTTTGAACTGGGGGCGACAAACGTTCTTACTAACGGAGCTACTGTCGCCCACATTTACAATATTGTTAAAAAGTATTTGCTAGTGGGTTTTTATAATGAGTCATAGTAGTTATATTTATTCAACCCACTACAGTTCAAAGTTTATACAAAAAAATTAAAATAAAAAACTTCTCCACTAGTACAAAGAACATAACCAGGAGACATATTGACCTTCAAAAAGTCTAGTTCCATGTGTCATTTCTTATACGACACGGTGATAGAGTAATTCTAGTGACAGGCCTGCCTCGTGGCATTAGCATATTGTGTGTAAATTCCCTGATTAATTTTACTGTGTCCCGTTCCTCTTCGGCACACGGGAGGAGAGGGAAAGCGCTGGGGTGTAACTAAGCGGCGCGGTGGTCTTTAAATCAGCCACAGACACTCAGGGGTGACAGGGGGTGACAGGGGCGACAGGGGGTGGCGGGGCGTGTGCATTAAGACGCCTGCCGTAACAAGCTCCGTCGAAACAGGAGGAAGAGGAAGTGTGAAATACTCCGTGACAGGCCTCTTTCATTACAGACATGTAAATAATATGCACTCAGGAGTCAAGGGCAACTGACAGCTGGGTTACAGGAGAAGACAAAACATCGCAAAGGTCTGTGGTGGTAAATGGAGATGTGGCAGGTTAAACTGCTGTCACAGAGATGACAGATGATGACAGGCATTGGGAAGATTCTACTAATAAGAATGAAGCAATATCATGTAATTTTTACTGTATCTCCAGTTCAGAAAAAAAAAAGGCTGGATCAGGTATAAAGTGTGTTTTTGTGCGTAGAAGTTACGTGCGTAGTTAAGTTATGTGACCAAAAGTATGTTTAAAATGGAATTAAAGCTACAAGAATGCATAAAGAGTGTGTAATTTAATGTAAAGTTTAAATATTTGGTAGTTAAAATACAAAATTTGACCTGGTTATATATGGTAAATACTAGTGTCGTAGACCGTTTTTTTTGCGGTCTTGGTCTTGAGCGCATTTGGACTCGGTCTTGTCTCAGTCTTTATGTTGCTTGGTCTCGTTCTTGTCTTGGACTTGAGGTCTGACACTTGACAAGTGCGATTATATTTCATTATGGCCGGTAAATATACAGAAGCTGCTAAATATCACTACAAACCAGTAAGAGAATATAACTGTAAATGTTATGAACTTGTAAAACCTCACTTTATTTTGATTTTATTTGTTTTTATTTGTATTTATTTTCACTTTGAAGGAGGGGTTCTCAAACTGTCGGTGAGGGTCCAAAAATGGGGCATAGAGTGTTTAAGTGCAGTACAGTTTGCTTGGCCTGTTTTAAATGAACTTTAACCTTCCTTTTGGCTTTGGCTTCTTTTGGCTTAGGTTCAAATAGTAAAGTGGTAGTTGGGAGTAGGTGGGTTTTTACATTTTTCACCAGAAACAGTTCTTTCTGCGTTGGTAAATACTTTCGTTTCCTAGAAATTAAAAAAGTACATTTGTTTCAAGACCTGTGATATTATTCATCTTATTAGTCATTTTTGTATTCATTTGTATTAGTCTCTGAAATGTGAATGCTCCAGTATTTGTTCAAAATGTGAACATAAACAACATTAACCAAATCAAATGGAAGAAGATTTATAAAAAGCATTGATATATATGTGCTAAAATAACAGTAAAATAAAATAAATGTAAAAAATGACAATGATGGTCTTGATTTGATCTCGATGGTCCATGGTCTCGGTCTTGTCTTGGTCTCGACCTTTAAAAGTCTTAGTCTTGTCTCGGTCTCTACTCTGAGAGGTCTTGGTCTTGTCCTGGTCTTAGGAACATGTGGTCTCAGACTAGTCTTGGTCTTGATAAGTGCAGCCTTGACTACAACACTAGTAAAAACTGTATCTCTATTGACACTTTGTGGCTGACGTCATCCACATTCCTCGTGCGACTACTCAAGTTAGACTTTAATCTGACATTTAATTGAATACAATGTGACCAGAAAGAGGAACAGGAGAGCTGTAGTTTTTTAGTTAGTCAAACTCCTAAACAGGACCAGGAACCCTCGTAACAAGGCTCCTGAAAATGTGCTGTTTAATTTGATTTTCCTCCGACAATCTTAAAACTTTTTTGCCAGTGTTTGCTGTGTGCATTGTGTCACCATGGTAACTGATGAACATTCCATCATAGGCATACATGTAGAACACCCCCGGCGTGATGTCACTGAAAAGTATTAATATGATACTGGGCAAAAATAATTGAGATACACATTTAAGCAGCACCAATGGTCAAAAATACCGTCAACAACTTTTGCTGTGTGGTTGGATAAATATAGCGCGAGAATGCACCTTTTCAGACATTTGTTAATTTCCTTTTGAATACTTTTTATGAAAATACAATACAATCCCCGTCTGAGTGTGTGGCGTCATTGAAAAACAGGTGGTTTGCAAAAAGAAGTTAAATGTGATGTTCAACACATTCAGTACAAGAAATGCACTCGTCAATGTATAGACAAGCTTTCCTCAAGGTGAAATAATAACTAATCATGATCTTTATGTTATTTTTTCACTCGGATAAGCCACTAATTAAGAAATATGAGAAGTCTTTATCTATATCTTCCTTCCTGATTCTCTTTCCCTGGAGTTTATCAAGTGAATAAGGCTTAGCTGTGATTAGAGTCTCAGTATATCTTGTTCTTTTCTTGTCTCTTGATTGTTAGCATATCACAAAAGCTGACTGAAGCTGGCATTCTTCAGTTCAAATCCTTTTTTTCTTCTCTATAGATTCAATTTCTAAAAATACGTTTCCATATTTGCTGGTGACGATGACAGTTTCACCTCGAATGACTTGGAACAGAAAGAAAAGTATCTCAGCAAGTAGGCAATTATGACTAAAGCGAGAACGAGAGCGAGAGAGAGATGAGAGAGACTTTATTGATCCTGAGGGAAATTCACGTTTTGCTGAAGTTTGAGGAGAGGAAGGGCCAAAAGTGTCCCTCCTCTGTGTCCTGCAGCATCACTGCAGTGTCCAGAGGAACACAACAGGAAAAGCCTCATTCTTATTCCACTCTGGAGTTTCAATTAGTGATGAAATTATTCATTCCTACAAAGTATTTCCTCTGGAAGGTTTTCTGCCACATTTGGTGTAAAAAGCTTATAGCATCTCTAATGTCTTCTTAGGTAACCTCTTGCACGATCTCCATGGATACAGGAAAAATAAACAGCTCTTTTCACAAAAACAAACAGTCACTTACTTGTGTGCTTTAAACTACACATGTTGTGCTGTTTAGTTGGTAAAAATCTCATTTTATGATGTTGAAAACTGAAATTTTAAAAAACCCTAAAAGTTTCAAAAACTGCTCAGCATGTGAGCCAGGCAGCCACTAACGCAGCCAACCACTCTGTTGCCATGGGGCTGTAAGCTCACTTGGCCCTGTTGTCCGAAAATCAGCAGGTCAGCTATTAGCTGTTGTTGCTAGTTGTTGTTAGCATTAACATGATGGTACAACACTGGTCTGACCTCTCACTGATGGGAAATGCAGCCATAAACTCATCAGGGTGAATAATCAGATGCTCTGGATGCATGATGTAAAGTGAGGAATAACTTTGGACGACTGTAAATTCTTTAAAATTAACTTGTTTCTCTGACACTGATAATCAGATACATTCCCCTTTATAACCAGACTTTATTTGCCAATGAGGAAAATGCTTTCACTAGAATCATTTGGATAATTTCAGCCCTAGAATGTCTATTCTACTAAACAAAAGGTAAAAGGAGTCATTAAAACTATCACTTTGTGACATCACAATGTGGAACAGAGCATTTTGAGTTTTGAAGATGTAGACCGACTGATAATGAAGAATATCTCAAACATGTGTGAATGAAACAAAACACAACTTTGTGGATGTTTGTGTGCAGACATCTGAGGAGTGGGCGATGTTCGTCACTGGGATCCCCCGTCAGGTGAAGAGAAACTCCAGTAACCTCATGTCTTTTCGATGAGGCCGATGTGCAGCGGCTGCCCAAGATGGTGGACTATCGCAAGAAGGGCATGGTCACCCCCATCAAGAACCAGGTCAGCTCACAACACTGCTAGGTTCACTTAGACCATAGACTGTATATAGAAATGGACATAGTTAACCTGGTTGCTGCTGCGTTCCAAATAGGAAGTGAGCATGGGGGCGCTTCTGGCTCCACTGACTCTGACTTCAACTGACTTTACATTCAAAAACTGTCACCCCTTTCTTAACTGCCGATGTGAGCCTTGTCATTTTGGTCTTAAAATGTTCGTATTAACCCGTTCTACATTATCCTGGTGTTTTGATTTCGCTATTTTGTCCTTAAACAAATTCCTATTCCTATTATGGAACTCCAAAAACTCCAGATTTGCCCCTGAAACCTCTAGCCTCATGAGTGATGGGTGATGTCACTCTCACATACTGTACACACCACATTAATCCTAGGCAATGTGGGTGAGGTGTCTTGCCTAAGGACACAATGACAGCCACTGACACCCCACTGTGTCACCTGATATTCCCAGCGGTCTCTCTCCAAGCACTAACCAGGCCCAGCGAGTCTCAGCTTCTGAAATCTGAAGCTTTGACAAGGACGTTTGATCAGCCCGTGTTCCTTGATTAAATTTTCCTTGGATTCAAACGTTCAAATTGTTTTTACTTTTCAATAAATTGTCACGGCGTAATAATCCAGAAAATGGTCCCAGTTAGAATTTCACTTAAAATGTTCCTTGTTTGTGCCTAGTCCAGAGTCTCAAAGTGTCATTTAGTGTTGAAATACAAAAGACGTACACAGCAAAAAGTGGAGTGTTTAAAATTGACTCTCACAGAATCACTTTTAACATTTTCTCCAAGTTTATCTGAGTCCAGTCTGTTCTAGAGTTAATTTAACACTTTTGGAAATGTTAATTAAGTAACACTGGACCAAAGTTCCTGTTTAACCCGAAATCAAGAGCGATATTAATATTTTGAGAGTAACACTTTGTAGAGTTATCCCGATTTAGTGAAATAACACAGAGTTGTTTTATTTTTACACTTTATTTTAGTTAATTTAAGATGAATTTATGAACAAAACTGGTTGAAACTGGTCTTCTCTCGTGGGAGTTTGAAGTGGTGGGTGGGAGGAGTCAAATGAACACTAAGGGAAGTTGAATTAACACTACGGGAAGTTGAATTAACTTAAAACCATCAACTCTGACAAATAACTCCAACTCAAAGTAAGTAAGTAAGTCTTTATTTATATAACGCTTTTCACAGACATTTTTTGTCCCCAAAGACGCTTTACAGAGCATTATTCATTCACTCTATACCTGGTGTTGGTAAGCTACTATTGTAGCCACAGCTGCCCTGGGCAGACTGACAGAAGCGTGGCTGCCATGCCAATCGGCGCCATCGGTCCCTCCGACCACCACCATCACTCGCACACACACCACTTTCATACTAGGCAATGTGGGTGAAGTGTCTTGCCTAAGGACACACAATGATTGAATTGATTGTATTTAACTGACCTTGACTATCAACTGTTCTGGAGACCTATGGAGCAAACCCCCATTTAACTTTCAAAGAGTTAAAATAACACTTTTTGTGTGAAAAACAACTTGTTGAGTATAAAGAGATAAAGAGAATTAATGGATCTTGTATAAGTCACGTCCAGTTTATGTTTTATAGAGAAGTGGTTGTCAAACTTGTTTCATGCAGTACAACATAAAAATAAAAATAAAAAATCTGGCTTTCACAGTACCACCAGATCTAAAACAAGACTAGGACTAAACCAGCTCTAAAATATTCAGTTGTTTTACATAAAAAACTAGACCAAACTGTAAATCAAACTGACCAGAAATGCACATATGACAGTTTGAGAAACACTGTTATAGAGCATTCTGATCCTAAATACTCTAAAAGCCAAATCTAGACTGTCAGCTATGTGAATATTCATAGTGCAAGACTGGGGTGCCCTCTAGTGGACTGTTTTATACTAATATATGAACCCTGTGTTGTCTTGTTATGAATTATGCAACGCTCATCTAAATTCTAAACCAAGTCTCTGTCCCTGGGCTATCCAGACGTCTCAAAAACAGCTACCTTCTTAAATATTAAAGTTGAAAATGTAAATAAACTGCACCCAAAACCACAGACTGTGTAAAGATTCAATACAATCTTTGCTCAAGGCTGATATTAGTTTATATCATGATACTTAGGCTATATTCATATCAGCCCTCATGAATTTTTTGGATGAAATTTCTTCCTTTCTTTTTGCCATAAAGTTTAATATTTAATTTTTATGTACCAAAGTGCAGTCTTTCTTTTATCAAACCCGATGAGGTAATGCCAAAGGTGAACAAAGTTGGACAAGGCTGCCCTCAAGTGGACAGAAAATATAATGCAGAAAAAAACAAAATACACTTCAACAGAAAAATGCACTGCTGACCTGAAGCAAGAGGAGACATTTATATAAAAATGTTAAACTCGATTTCAGTATTAAGGAATACACAATACTCAAAAGTTATTCCGATACCATAATAAAAACTCTTCAGACCAGGGGTGTCCAAACTTTTTTCATCAAGGGCCACATCTCTAAACACAGACGAAGCAGAGGGCCGATCGAGGGCCATAGACTGGTGTTCAGTACAGGGAATAATTGAAATGTGTGCATTTTACGTTAGAATGAGCCATCAGTCTTTATTCATGCTAAGATCCTTAAAACTGCACACTAAATATTAAATATTAGCTTTATCAAGGTAGATTTTCAAAAATCTTGCAGTAAAAAAATATTTTTTAATTGATGCAAAGTAATTTGGGACAATTCACCTGGAAGTCTGAGGGCCAAGAAAAATTTGTCATAGGGCCATAGTTTGGACATGCCTGCTTTAGACCATAGTGATTTTCAACTTTTTTTTTTTTTTTTTCACCCAAGTGGCTTCGTCTGTACTGACAGGGATCAACTACCACATTTTCTGGGCTATTCGGCGCGCTCTTAAGCCTCTCACCATCAAAAAACGATTGCGCGCTCTGCAATCCAGAGCGCCCTATACATGAATCCACTCGGGTGAACCCTAACCCAGCACGACTTCAGTAAACTACAAAGCCGCACCACCCGCAGCGTACGCAAACCGCACAGCGAAAAACACCCACAGTCACACTCATCACTCCACGCGGACGAGGAATGGAATGGAGGAACGAACCAAAAAAGCGAGTCCAATGTGCCACTTCTAACCACAACTGAACAACTGAGTCACTGCGAACACGCCAACAATCCAGCGGAAAGCCCTGAGTCACCGTGAACGCCACAAACAAAGTCTGACTGAGCCATTGAACTGTTGTGTTTCGTTTAAGTCCGGTGCGGTTTATTTGTGAAAAAAGTTCGCAAATAGACCATTTAATGACAATGCGTTTTATGATCCAGAGCGCCTAATAGCCCGGAAAATACGGTACTTGAAAAAAGTACTTGGATAATTGGCAGAAATTATTTACTCACAAACAACTTTTGTCCGGTTGACAGTTTTAAACAAAAATAATAAATAAATAGGTGAATAGATAAATAAATAAAATAGTTTATTGACAAATCTAAACCTTCTTTTACTGGGTGACTGAGGGATTCCACAGATGGTTTCTTCTCGCAGTGACACTCAAACTGGACATTGCCACAGACCTCCTCCTAACGCTCTGGTCCCATGTTTAGGGCTCGTGTGGCTCCTGCTGGGCCTTCAGCTCGGCCGGGGCTCTGGAGGGGCAGTTGGCCAAACAGACGGGTCAGCTGATGGACCTGAGCCCTCAGAACCTGGTGGACTGTGTGACGGAGAACAGCGGCTGTGGAGGGGGATACATGACCAACGCCTTCAGATACGTGGAGCAGAACGGAGGTATCGACTCCGAGCAGGCCTACCCCTACGTCGGAGAGGTACACACACATGCACGCGCACACACACACACACACACACACACACAGAAAAGAAAAAAAAGAGAACAATGTCTACTATGTATACTGTCAGTAAAAGCCCAGTGTACGTTTTTGACCAAAAATAGACAAAAGTATAGGCATGTTTGCTTCTATTGCACTGAAAAGCTTAAGAGTGGGCTTGCATCTCCACAAACCTGACACTTATGTGGCCTGGAGATGAGCCTCCTCCTTCTTGTTTGCATCTCAGTGTTATACCTTTGGCTATAACCTGGCAACAAAACATATCTTTATCTATTTCCATCAAATTAAGAAAGTGACGTACCACCTCCAGAAATGTACAAAATGCATAAAGTCACAACTGATATAAAGTTAGTGTCTACTCGTTCATAGGTGATATTACAATCATTTGGCTAAACTTTTTAAGACACAAATGTCCAAAAATCCATTTAGCCTGACTCCTTATCATTAGCATTAACCACATGTCCTCTGTGTGCAGGATCAGCCGTGTCGCTATAACTCCAGCGGTATGGCAGCCCAATGCAAAGGCTTCAGAGAGATCCCTGTGGGCAACGAGCACGCACTCGCTGTGGCCCTGTGGAAAGTGGGGCCAGTGTCAGTGGGCATCGACGCCACTCTCAACTCCTTCCAGATGTACCAGAAAGGTCTGCAGTTACTCCAGTAGATCTAATTACACTCAAGGTGTCATTCAGAGAAGGAATATCTATTTCAGTCAATCAACATTACTCTATTTGTCCCCAAAGGTAACTTAGGGCCTGTTTACACAAGAATGCTTGTGGATAAAAATAACAAAATATTTTATTGTAAGTGCCTTTTGTTTAGACTGTGATGGCGTTTTGGGGGCTTAAAAACGCAAAAACCTGAAACCAATTTACAGAGTGGAAAAGATGAATACACTCTGCCGTAGCCTTTCCGTCTACTCTGCCCAAGACGCAAAACTCTGGTCAGATCACATACAGTACACAGAAACCTGGCATGCATGCCCAATCAAATTCCACACACTTCTGCATCACCGTATGCACGCAAATTTCCTCCTAAAAACGCTCGTCTAAACACAGAATAAAAAGTGAAGATGCGACGCCACTTTTGCGTCTTCTGTTCAGACCGTCTTCATATAAACGTAGCCTTAAGCACATTGTGCAGTAAATACATTAATGATAGAAAAGCTGAAACAAAAGACTCAGTGCAACTTAACAATCAGGGTGATCAGATCCAGAGTTAGGCCAGTTTGAGGAGAGTAACAGGCGTCAGGACAAAGCCCTCCTCTGTGTCTTCTCTATCCTTTGTGTAGTCTAGAAAAGCCTCTTCGAAGCCTCTCTCTGACTTTGCTCTGTTGTTTTTGTCTGTGATGGTTTAGGACGTGAAGTGCTTTTCTTGGAACATCTGCCATATTTGGTGTAGAAAATCTGTAGTTAACTGACTAGCATAGCTATGTCCAAGCAGGGTCCCCATGAATACAGGACAAATAAACTGCTCAAATCAAACTGCTGTCCTTTAAACTGCACAAGCTGCACTTCTTAAGGCAAAATTTTAGCTCTTTGTCAACTCAGCGCACACTGCCATCATTGCCTTGCCACCGTCATTTTTGATTTATGGATCTGCATCAAGGTCTATGCACCTCGAAGTAATTCATTGTCAAAATGCTAGCAGACTAAGATTTAAAACAGGTGTTTGTGTATACAAAATGAAGCAGGAAAGCTGAGTACCAGAAATGTATGTAGAGCGATGGTGGAGAGGACCAATCATAGTCCTTATTGTCTGCGTTGCTGCCCCCTGCAGTCTGCGTCATTTTCGTTAGTTAGTTAGAAGATTTTGGAGGTGCACATCGGTCAAACCAAACATTCTGTGGAGGGGTTTCAAAGCAACACAGACTCTCTGTGTCGTGATGCAGACGATTTGATGCACAACCATAAATTGGGCTTTAGTTGGTCAAAATCCCCAAAATTTAAGTTAAAAATGTAAGATGTCAAGATATGACATGTAACATCTATGTGTTCCCAGGGCTGACAAGCTTTACAAGTTGGATTTTTGTTTTATATTTTAATAATAGGATTCTGCTGGCAGGCAAATAAAGCTGAAATATGAAATGACAAACTAAGATAAGAGTGTCAGGACATGTTTGTACAAATCTAAACTGGAGAAATGTTTGTGGAGAATAGAGAATTTCTATTTGTTGTAAGCCAGGAAAACATCCAACTGGTATTCTATTTTACATACTAGTGTTAAAATAGAGTGAACCCCAACTCAAGTAGTTATCTTAAACTTGCCATCATTGTATTTGGTTGCATGAAACATAATGTCTATGGATATATGTCGATGCTCTGCTTGGAATGTTCCACGGTATGACATTAAACAGCTCTACCTTACATTTATTCAATTACAGGCGGATTTATAGCTCAAAAATACCTAGAAAAACAAGCATTCTGACTGTGAGCGGGATCGCCTCTCTACAGATCTGACCTGTAACTTGGTCTTGTTTGGTCTCCATGATGATAAAAAGGTTAATACCATATTGTGAAACATTCCAGAGGTGAAGATAGAATTAGAAGTTAGAGAATTTAATAAAATATACAGTTCGTAAAGTCTCCTCTGAAGTGTGCAGTTCACTCAGATGTCACGTGTCTTATATACCCAGGTGTGTACTACGATCCGAGCTGTAACCAAGAAGACATCAATCACGCCGTGCTGGCAGTGGGCTTCGGAGTCACCGTCAAAGGGAAGAAGTACTGGATCGTAAAGAACAGGTGAAGCAGCAGGTGGCTCACGGGGACCACGAAATGAAACACGCCAGGGTGGACTTTGTTATATATTTCTGTCAGCCACGTTTGTGACAAGATGATGGAGGTACACTGGAGCCTATAGGCGTGCCCGTTCACCCTACATCTACAGTAGAACAATACAACATTCAGTCTCAACTGATCTCACACATTTTACCCTGAATTCCATAGATTTACCATTATAAATCTATTATAACGGGCAAACAGTCCATGATCATCTCTAAATGAACAAACTCTCCCACAAATACTACACTAGAACTTTGGACACAACGAAATCCAGGCGCTCCAAAAAAGTAAAAGTTGCACAAGTTAAATTTCCTTTATTTAAATGGCCAAAGTCAACATGTTTTGAAACGTGACTGGTCTCGATCAGGGCTTAGTTAAAAATTGAAGCATGGGTGTGGCTGTTAAGAAAATTACTATGAAATTTAACTAGACTAGAACTATTCCCACACTCATAAAAGGGTTTGGACAGATAACTGTTCTGGCACAAATGCTAATAATTGATTCACAACTTAAGCATCACACGCTATAAAGAATAATTAAATATATTTACTGCTTTACAGCTACTGTATGTGTCTTTACAATTGATTATGTTCTTGTAGTATCTGCTCTGACAGTTAAACAGATAAAGCTTTGGAGTTTGAGAAATATTTACATTAGCAATTCTAGATTCAACAAGGCCACGTGTGTCTTGACTGAGTGGTGTCGTAAGAAAAGCATAACGAGACAACAGAGGTGGAACCAAGTCTTTGTTTTGCAAGTCTCAAATAAGTCTCAAGTCTTTGAGCTCAAGTCCGAGTCAAGTCCCAAGTCAAAAACAGGCAAGTCCAAGTCGGGCCTCGAGTCACTGGCCCATAAAGTCCAAGTCAAGTCCAAGTCATCTGCTTTGAGCTTCTAGTCATTTCAAGTCTTAAACCAAAGTACCAAATATAGTTTTGATTTTTGCAATTTATATGAATTTTTAACTAAATTGTACTTAAAAAGTCATGGTATTTTATATATGAGTATTTATATAAGAATTGTAGAAATGCAACTTTTTCCTTTTTAAACATCTTGACAAAATCTTAGTGTGAATCTTTACGGTCAGAATAGAAAGAATTAAGATTTTAAAGTGCTTAATATCATTTATTTTGTCAAGTAGTTCTCTGTAGTTCCCTCTATGTTACTGTGTTGTACTGTATATTACTGTAGTACATTTCAGGATACCATATCACTGTACTCCAGTTCCATCCAAAGTACCAAATAGAAAAGTGGGAGGGACATGCTCCAGTTTGTACCGGTATAATTAAGCACTCCATGTATCAAAGAGGAAAATATTTTCTAAAAACATATATTTTTTTAGAAGAAGCATCAAGTCTTCTCAAGTTACAGGCCTCAAGTCTGAGTCAAGTCCCGAGTCACTGACCTTCAAGTCCAAGCCAAGTCCCAAGTCTTAGTCCATTTTATCAAGTCAAGTCTCAAGTCCTAAAAATAATAACTCAAGTCTGACTCAAGTCCCACCTCTGCTAGACAACATTATAAATCAGACATGCCAAACAAACTCAGGCCCGGGGGCCAAATTTGGTTCTCGATATAGTTATATTTGGCCCACGAGATTATGTAAAATATTTATTAGAGCTGCCCACTGCACACAGATAGACTATAGAGACATTATTTATTTAAAATGTTGTTACTATTTTATATTTATTCCTGTTCTGGATTCAGTGTTTAAGCAAAACATTTATTTTAATAAGAAAAGGTTTAACATTACATATCTCAAAAGTAGAGAAAACATGCAGATGTTGAAGAAAGAGTATTTAGTTTGGCCCACGACTTAGTCACAGTTTGTAATTTTGGCCCACTGTGAATTTGAGTTTGACATCCCTGTTATAAATGATAAAGTAATGTGCAAATTGCATAAAATAAAAACAAATACACAAGATACAGGCTTTTCCCCCATATTGTTAAAGGCCCTATATTACTCAAAATTGACTCTTGAGTGAGTTTTAAGCCATGTGTGAATATTTTTACCTTCTCAAAATCATACCTGGAGCTGTGTTTTGTTTCATTCACAAATGTTTGAGTAATCCTTATTATTAAACTTGTGATGTCATGAAGCGATAGTTTTCAAGTTAACAGCTACCTTTTACCTTTTGTTCAGTAGAGATTGGAAACTCCAGGGTTGTCCAAATTATTCTTATATAGTTAATGTGTATGAAGTTTAAAACACAGTGGAGCACTTCATGTATTATCACCTCACATCACAAGGTGGAACAGTGTTTTCTGGAGACCTCTACTAAATAAGCAGGGTTTGTGTGTTAAACATGTGTGAATGAAACAAAACAAAACTCAAGTATAGGAAACATTAAAACATCAATGAGAAAATAGATCGTAATATGGGCTCTTTAACACCAAACTGAATGATGATTAGTGCAGCCAATTATTTGAGCCAAGTAGTAGTGTCAAAAAATTCAATAACATTCTTCATAGACACTCCTTCTAAAAGACCTGTTTAAACTCTGCTAATGAATACTATTGTTTCTCTTTTGTGTGTTCAGCTGGGGAGAGGAGTGGGGCAACAAGGGCTACATCCTGATGGCACGTAACCGCGGCAACCTGTGCGGTATCGCCAACCTGGCCAGCTACCCCATCATGTGATCATCCACGCATAGGCTCCAGCGGGCAATGCTCCAATCAAAGAACTGTACAAGTGAAATCTGCAGTGTCCCAAAGCACCAGGAGAAACAAGTCCATAAAAGCAGATGACATGAGAATGTCAAAAATGAATGTCAAATATGTTTTTGTTGTTGTTGGTTTTTGTTTTAATCAGACATGCATTTAATATAATTACACAGAGATACACTCATCTACCTTTTAGATCAATTCAATTCAGAAATTTGTTCTTGAAAGATTAAATATTCGTATTATGTAGTGTGATGTCCCTTATTATCTGTGACAACGCAAATTTTGAGCCCCGTGTCCCATCAGACTGATCCAAAAGAAGAAAGATAAAACCAATCAATCTTGCTTTGCCTGGAATGTTCCACAGTATAACATTAAACAGCTCAACCTTACATTTATTCAGTTACAGGTGGTTTTATAGCTCAAAAACACCTAGAGATACAGGCTTCTGACTGTGAGTGGGGTCGCCTCTCCACAGACCTGACTTGTAACTTGGACTGGTTTGGTCTCCATGAAGATAGAAAAGTTTAATACCATGCTGTGAAACATTCCAGACAAAGCAATAACATCTCCATGGAGAAAAGCATTTATTGGACCCTCCACCAGAAAAGTTACTCAATGTACCTTTAATTAAAAAGAATAAAATGAATGTGGTAGTGAAGAGCGTTGCTGGGCAATGACTCGATTTGTCAGTCTGAAACTCTGCTTTGATACTTGATATTTTATGGTGACTGTGTTTTTATGAATTTTAATAAAAGTTTTGTTTGAACCAACATTTAGTACTGAGTTGTATGTTTTCCTCCTGTTACGAGAATGTCTAATAAACAAGGCATGATGAGGCCTGCTTGTTGTGTGTGAATCATCATGTGTCAGTTTAACACACTAAACAGAGCCCACGCTGAAGCAGATTAAACAGACACAAGTTCTATGGGGCACTTTGGGCATGTTGTGTAACTGTGCCACGATTCAACTCTTAAACAAGGCAAAGGCCAGTGGGCTAAGTACTATATCATGTTATCACTCAATGCATGACAGAGGGAACAACATGGCTCTGGGGGTTTAATATGAATAAATTAATATATTTTATATCAATAATGAGTTTTTCTTTGCACTTTTTGTTATTTTTCTGTACTATGATGTGATTTAAGCTGTAGAAGCAGGAGCATAGGACTGGAGAAATAATGAACTTCTTAGATTCATTATAGATGCAAACTAGCTACTTTTTTATGTACTTTATTCTCTAGCTAAATTGTCCTCTGCATTTGACCCATCCAATGCTGCTGGAGCATCTCCTCATGGTCAAGATCATGGAGCAGGATCTTGTTGCTAGGCTTGGTCAGGACTATTTTGGCTGAAGGGTTTTGCATGTTTTGGGTTGCTGAGAGAAAGCAGGATGCCCAGACACAGAAGAACATGCAAACTACACACGGAAAGGCCCCAGAGACCCAGGAATCGAACACTGAATCTTCAGTGCTTCAGTGTCAAATCTGAGTGCTAGCCACTTAAGAGTAGCATTCTAATAATCATTTATTGTTTTGATTTTACAGTATTGTAGATTTAGAATACTTTTTGGGGGATAATTCTGCTTTGGTTTTGGTATTCAAACTTTGTTATCATTATCATTTGAACTGTATGGGTCTTTCTGTGAAAGTGTGATCAGCTCAGGAGCACTGATCTTCACCGGAACATAAATCATAGAGGACTTCAGACTCTGTAATCACAAACCTGGAGTGTAAATATTGATAATCCCACGGGATTCTGATGTAATTTGCTCTCTTGGTAAGAACAGATTCTCTGGGGTCATGTGAGTTTATCTATTTACAGAGTGAGGTTTTTATGACCAGTTGTGGAGACGACAATAAAGGTATTGTCTTTTTGTAAAACTAATTTAGGCTAAAACTGTTCAGGTTAACAGTGTATGTTTCAGTGTTACAGAATGCTGCTGGTTCACCTGAGTCTCCCAGTGGAAGACCAAAACCTGGACAAAAAGTTCAAAGAATGGAAGATAAAGCATGGCAAAGTGTACAGCTCACCGGTCAGTGTCAGTTTGTAACTTGTAGCATATGTGAATATTATGTATAACACATGTATATTTGTATGTTTGTGTGTTTCTGTGTGTGTTTAGGTGTCAGGAGAAAGAGGCTATGTGGCAGGGCATCTGGGAGGAGATGCTTAAATGGGAAGAGGCCCATAACAAAGAGGCAGAGCTAGGACAGAAGTCGTACAGAGGGGCTTGAACAAGTTCAGTGATCGGGTGAGTTTCAGACAGAAGTACACACTAAACATGGTTTAAAAGAAAGTCATGTTTGACCAGACCAGTCCAAAACCCCTGCTTCCACTCTGTACTGCTTCTTGAACCCAGAAACTTTTCAAATTATAATTTGCATCTTAGAAATATTAATGACTGTTTGATACATTTTGTTCACACGTGTAAAGACTGCCTGCCTCTTGTAGACCGATGAAGAAAGAAGTAAACCCTGTGGTGCTGCTGATCTGACTCTGGACCAGCTTCTGGACTCTGCTGAGGAACGACACAAACAACTGCACCGGCCTTGTTGGGGAGGGGCAGCTGGGGGAGAGGGTTTCACTGTGAGATGCTGAATTTCTAACCTGAAAGTGCGACCCTTCATGCCAACTTAATCAAATTGAATGAAGAAAATGGTTCTACATAGAGCTTAAAATTGAACATCAACAGTTTACACTGTATCTGACAAAAACCCATTGACAAGATTTGTCAAAAATCAACATGAACGTGTGAAGAATCCCTCAGTCGTCCAGGTAGAATCCATGAGGAGAAAAATTCAGTTTGTCGACTGGACAAAAGTTAGTTTGGTTGAAGACGTTTCACAGCTCATCCAAGCTGCTTTTTCAGTTCTGGTCAGACGCTGGTGAACACTTCCTTATATCTGTCTGCAGGGAGGAGCGAACTAACTGAAACTAACACCTACTTGTTTACAGTTTCTGTTTGTTAATTAGGCCTATTGACCTGTACAGGGTGTGGGGTCTAAATAGCATAACAATTAATGTCCATAATGGAGCTTCCACACCTCTGGGCCTGACCTGGCTGCACCTATTGTTCTCTTGTTTGTTTTGAATAAGGTTTGAGGATGGAGTTGTAAATAGGAGATATCTCCTATCTCCTATTTACAACTCCACCCTGTACAGGTCAATAGGCCTAATTAACAAACAGAAACTGTAAACAAGTAGGTGTTAGTTTCAGTTAGTTCGCTCCTCCCTGCAGACAGATATAAGGAAGTGTCCACCAGCGTCTGACCAAAACTGAAGAAGCAGCTTGGATGAGCTGTGAAACGTCTTCAACCAAACTAACTTTTGTCCAGTCGATAAACTGAATTTTTCTCCTCAACAACATGAACACTTCATTTAGTCTTTAGCATCTTCTTTGGGCCAATGTTAGGTTTACTTAATATTCTGATGCATACAGTAACAAGAGAGCAACTTTTTCTCATATTTTATAGATACTGTGTTTTTATGAGTTTGAATAAAAGTTTGATTTTGCACCAAACTACTGTAAGTCTGTGTGTCTCTTCTGTTAACAGTTTGTGACACAAAATGAATGAAGGACTCCTGAGAGACAACAGATGAACAAAACAGGTCCTCATCTCTTCCAACCACCAAACTATAGTTGGAAGATAAATAAATATCATTGATGTGGATCTAAACTATGGAGTCCCCCAGGGTTCAATTCTCATTCCCTTTCTTTTTTGCTCTGTCCCTTCTCCCACTGAGAGAAATCTAATAAAAAACACAGCATTTAATATCATCTTCATGCAGACTACTGCCAAATTTACCTTCCACTCAAAAAAACTAGCTTCTGCCCCCAGTGCCACTCCTTCAATGTCTTAGTGAGTCAAGGCTTTTTTGGCCCACGACTTTTTAAGTGTGAAGTCTGAAAAGTTATTGAGTTTGGCAACACTAACCCCCTCACTGACCTGAGCCCAAACAAAACACCGACCCCCTCACTGACCTGAGCCCACACAAAACACTGACCCCCTCATTGACCTGGGCCCACACAAACTACAAATAAAACCCTGTTTCATCAATCTTGCATCATCTAAACAATGATTTAAAATTTTAAGTGAATGCGGTTGTCAAATCTGGCTTTAATCGTTTGCATTTTTTTATCCGAAGTTCAATCTTTTTTATCCTTTAAATCATTTAAACAGTTTATGCACTTTTCTCTGGCATCAGCAATAACCCTGAGTTGATTTTAAGATTTAATTGTTATTTTTTTCTATTTTTGCTACTTATTTTTTACTTATATTTATGATTATTGTATTACCTTTTAAATACTTTGTTATTATATTATAATATGATGTGTGAGCTACTGTGCCCAAATCATTTCCCTTGTGGATCAGTAAAGTTTCTCTAAGTCTAAATCTAAGTCTAAAGCTTTGAATGGACACAACACATCTCGGAGCTCATCCAAATGTATATCCCACATGTGCTTTGAGGTCTGTGGGCCAGCTCCAGCTCATGGTGCCCAAGACCAGAGTTAAGACCAGGGGGGATATGCCCCCCTCTCCCCCACATCTGAATGTGATCTTTATATGTGCAGCACTTTAAACTGTTATGTTTATAAAATGTACTTTATAAATAAAGTGGATTTGGATGGTCAGTGTAACATTTTATTTTATCCAGATGATAATCCAGAAACAGATGTTGTATTTGCTAAATTTTCAGCAACTTCCTTAGGTATTTATTAAAAAAATAAATAAATAAATAAACATCCATGAAATTGATGGATGTTTATTTATTATTTTTTTTTTAATAAACTTAATTTCAACTGTAGTGTTTTTCACTACAGCCTACATTGTTTAATGTTTGTGGACTTCAAACCATATGCAATCAAAAATCCTTAGTCCAAATATTTACTATGACAGAGGGATGTATTTTGTTGGTAAATTAAGAGGCTCCTCCTCTATATCTCTTCATATAAATAAGAGCGTTACTTTGTGACCAGTCACAGAGGACCTACAGAGGTGTACGATAAAGGTAACTACAACCTTTTCTGTTACTTCTCTCTATTTACTGTAACCTAAATGTGTGTTCATTTCGTTTTTTCATAGCATACAAGAACAGAAATTTGTCCTGTACTTCTTTAATACCCAAACTCCAAACCCTTTATTTAAGTAGTTACAAGTATTCCTTGAACTACTCATTTGTTCATGCTTTATTAGGACTGTAAATAGTGTGTTTGTTATACAGTATTTTCATTGTGTGGTGCCTCTCATTATGTTTCACTGAAAAGTAAAGGCAGAATTAATGCAGAAACCCAGTGCAGTTCAACTGATCAGGAGTCATTCTGGAGGTTAAGTCTGTGTTCACACACACTTTGAGTCCTAATGTAGACTAGACCAGGTCCTGTTCCAGTCCTAGTCTAGTTCCAGTTTAGTCCCAGTTTTGAAGTCTAACAGTGTATGTTTCAGTGTTACAGAATGCTGCTGGTTCACCTGTGCACACTGCTGCTCATCAGCTCAGCGCTGAGTGTCTCAGCGGAAGATCGAGACCTGGACAAAGAGTTTGAAGAATGGAAGACAAAGTACAACAAAGTGTACAGCTCACCGGTCAGTGTCAAACTATCAAGGCCATTTCTCTTCTTTATCCAGATTCATTCTTTTAGATACTTCAAATCCATGTATGATTTGTTCTTTGATTGTTCCATTTTGAATGAAAGGCCAAAACAAAATCAGATTTTCAATTATAAACAAAATTACAGAAAAACTTACATTTCTGTGTTTCTGTCCTTTGCTTAATCTTTTGATTTCTATGTAACTTTATTGGGAGATGGAGTTTTGGCCTCAGATCCACATGTGCCCCGGGTACCAGCATAACACAGAATCAGCCTCTTGTCTTCTAGCACCTTTCAGACACTATAAACCAGGGGTCTCCAACCTTTTTCTTCAGTGAGCTACCTTGACAAAATAAACATTCCAGAGAGCTACTTGTTTTAGAGCCATGGCAAGATGGGGTACAGTTGGATAAAATATAGAACATAAAACATTATTTATTTATGAGTGCACAAAGTCAGGCTTCAAAATGATAGATTTACAATAATAATAGGTATAATTAATCAAATTTGAGTTATACGGGACAGTATGTGGCATTCAGAAATCCCTTGGCGAGGGGTGGAGAGCTACTGGTAGCTCCTGAGCTACAGGTTGGAGACCTTTGCTATAGTCCACAGTTAGTCCTGTACTGGTGTGTTAAACAACACACAGGTTTTCATTTGTGCGAGCTCAAGTGAAGACAGCATTTTTGCATTTATGCAAAAGTCCTGACAAGGCGCTCATCACACCACCTTGCTGAAAAGTAAAGACTGAACGCCAGCTCTGTGAGAACAGGAGCAGAGGTCACTTCCACTGTCCACACACTGTCCACACACTGTCCACACACTGTCCACCCACTGGACACACACTGTCCACACACTGGACACACAGTGGCCCACATGTCAGTGTTGCACCTTTTGTCACCTGCTCACGTTACACAAGAAACACTATTGACCTGCCTCCCTCAGATGTGTAATGCTCCACACTGCCCAAGTGCTTGGGTGTGACTGTGGAGAGGCTTCCTGAGGCTGTGTGTTTTTAAGTACACATGATGCAGTAGACTTGTAAACTGTAGGTGCACGTCTGTTTCTCCCTGAGACCCTGTCTCTATGTGTGCCAATGTCCCACTTTCACTAAAGCAGCAACTATAATTCCAAAGACTTTTCTGGCAAATCCAGGCCAAACGGTTCAAGGTCCAAGCAGTTAAACTGAAACGTCGTATATCTGTGAGCCAGAGTAAATCATGAAATTAGCCATACACAAACCATTGTTATTTTTATTGACAGCAAAACAGGACAAAAATGTGACATTGAATAAATATAATTTCTCTGATGAGAAGCTGTAGTTATTGTTTATTATGTATTCATGGGGCCTGGTAATACTTGTTTATGTGTCTTGTTTATATGTTTCTCTCTGTGTGTGTCAGGAGGAAGAGGTGAAGCGCAGAGCCATCTGGGAGGAGACACTTAAAGGAGTGGAGGCCCACAACAAGGCGGCTGACGAGGGTGTGCACTCGTATCGGCTGAGCATGAACCAATTCAGTGATCTGGTGAGTTACAGAAACCTGACTCTTTGACTGTAATCTTCAACCATATGGCATAAAACAAATCTATCTCCATGGATTATATATGGTTTTAGCTTTCTATTTCCATGGAATCATGCAGGAGACTTTCCAAACTCTGCACCACCCACATTTTCAAATATTGTTGTCTCTTGTAGACATTACAAGAGATACCCACAGGCTTAGTGTCAAGCCCTGATGACAGCACCAGCCTGAACACCACCAGCCTGAACACCACCAGTACCAGCCTGAACGACACCAGCCTGAACAGTACCAGCCTGAACGACACCAGCCTGAACAGTACCAGTACCAGCCTGAAGCGACCCCAGCCCGAGCGACCCCAGCCCGAGCGACCCCAGCATTCTGTTAGTGGAAGAGAAGGTAGACACCGACGAAGAAGATTTCTCTGTAATAAACAATAAAATACATTTCAAACAGTAAATGTTTTCCTTATACTAATCCATTGAGTAATTTTCTGTAATTTATGTTTTTAAAACTGTCTTTACTGAATACATTTGATTTGAAACAAATGTGATTTCCATCTGGTCAAATATTCACAGGAGGGTTATAGGTCTTTAGTCAATTCATCTTCTTAGTTAGTTTTAATTGACATATCATTTGATGTAGTCAGCTGGGCTGTCCTTAAACCATTGTTGTGGCATGGTCCATGCTAGTGAATTACATTATAAGGATTTATACGTAACAACAGCAAAAAGGAGAAGTCAGTGAGTTAGCAGACGAGTTATTTTTTGGTATTTACAGATGTGAACAAAATTGTTGGTACCCCTCTGGCAATGAAAGAAAGAAGAAAAACATTGCTTTTCACCTGTGGTTAAACAGAATTATTAGGAAAAACAAAATAATGAAACTGGCCTGGACAAAAATGATGGTACCCTGAACTTAATATTTTGTCACACAACCTTTAGAGGCAAACTCTGCAAACAAATTATTTCTGTGACTTTCAGTGAGACTTCTGCACTGGTCAACAGGTATTTTGACCCACTCCACATGAGCAAACTGCACTAGTTGTTTCTGGTTTGAAGGGTGCCTTCTCCAGACAGCATGTTTCAGCTCCTTTCACAGATGTTTAGTAGAAATGAGATCTGGGCTCACAAGAAGATCACTCCAGAACAGTCCGATGTTCTGTTTTTAGCCATTCTTGGGTGTTTTTAGGTGTGCGTTTTGGGTCATTATCCTGTTGGAAGACGCATGACCTACGACTGAGACCAAGCTTACTGACACTAAGCAACACATTTTGTTCCAAAATACCTTGATAGTTTTGAGATTCCATCGTACCTTGCACAGATTCAAAACACCCTCAGGCAGATGCAGCAAAACAGCTTCAGAACAAAACCAAGGATCCTCCATGCTTCACAGTAGGGACAGTGTTCTTTTCTTGGTCTGATTCACAAGTTCACATTTCATTTCTTTGGAGGTTGGTCTGGGCTCTTTGGTTCCATTCGTATGATCCATCTCTTCTATTTGTCATCAATTTTCCTCTTGCAGCTGCATCCAGGGAGGTTGGCGACAGTCCTGTGGACCATAAACTTCTGAAGAACATGTGTAACTGTAATCACAGGAACATCAAACTGCTTGGTCTTATTGTCTTTACCTTTAACCTGCTTCTCTATCATTTTCTTTCTAGTCTCCTGACACAGTTCTCTTTCTCTGGTCCATGTTCAGTGTTGTATCCATCATGTCTCCAAACAGCACAATGACACATGACCCCCTGTGATGCAGATTAGAGGACACACTGAAGTTTAACATGTTGCTATTGTCCATTTACTTAGAAACTTTTCTAGGGGTACCATCATTTTTGTCCAGGCCAGTTTCATTAGTTTTTTTTTTTTTTTTTTTTTTCAAGTTAGCTCAGTGTCCATTGTTGATTTTTCTTTCATTACCAGAGGGGTACCAACAATTTTGTCCATGTCTGTATATATAAACAGGCAGATTAAACCCTTGTTGCACAAGTTTAATCTGTATTTATATAAATACATTGTTTCCTAGTACTTTTTCAGCATAAATAGTTGTTTTTCCATGAACCCTTGTGCAAGTGTTGTCTTGTGAGTTTGGCAGAACAGATGTGAGAAGCAAGTTTTGTTTCATGTGCCATTGATTTAAATATCTTTATGCAGTGTTTCATATAAAACACACACACTTACGAACACACATACATTGCATTTTTGTTGAAGAATTAATTAGATGATTATATTTGTGAGCACAGTTTCAGTGTGGACCTACAGGCACTGGTGCAGAGAAGTGCACTGAGTGTAATGAACTTTTATGTTGGTCTAAAGTAAAAAAGAGCAATCTTTTATTAGCTGTATTCTGGATTAGTGCTCTCTCTCTTAATATACAGTATACCTGGACATAGATAACCCAGTTGCTGCTGTGTTTTAAACAGAAAGTGAGCATGGGGGCGCTACCAGCTCCACTGATTCTGACTCCACTTGACTTTACATAGAAAAATTGTCACCCCTCTTTCTGTAACTACTGCAGTGAGCCTCGTGATTTTGGTCTTAAAATGTCGGCATTAGCCCACACTACATGATCCTGGTATTTCTATTTAGCTATTTTGTCAGTAAATAAATTCCTAATATGGGACTCAACTCCAAAGTCACCCCTGTAACTGCTAGACTCGTGAGCCTCATTTGACTGGAGCTGAACACTATGGGTGACATCAGGTTCCCGTAGTCCACTTTTCTATACAGACTATGGTCGACCTCAAAGATATTATCTCACAAGCAAAAAAGTAATATGTGAAAGTCAATAGAAATCATAACACACACAGGACGTCTGTAAGATTGTAAATAAAGGAATGTCTTTTAAAGAAAGGGATGTCAGAAGGGGACTCCATCACCTGGGTTTTGGGTTTAAGAGTGCAGTTTAGACAAGGGCCAGGGTGAGAGTAGGTTTTATGGATTTACTTTCAAAAATTCAAATTTGATTTTTTCCCCCTTTATTTCCATGACTATTTTTATTTACACTACATATTCGGAGAGTAGCAAGCATAAAATAAACTCAAAATAACTCAAAACTGGTTTCAGATTTAAGATTTTTTATTTTATTTTTATTTTTTTAAGCCACCCTTTGCTTTGATCACTGCACTTTTTCTGACTCTGACAAGGCAGAGCTGTGAAGTGAAAACCATTTCAGGAGACTTCATCATGAGAGAAGGGCAAGCGTTTGGTTATAACTTCCTTCTGTATTTGTCTGTATGAATAGAAAATGTTGAAAATGATAAATAAAAAAAAAAAAAACACACACACATTGAAAAGGTGTGTCCAAACTTTTGACTGGCAGTGGCAAACAAGATGGTTTAGAGTTATCAGCCAAAACATGTTAAAAAGGTAAAAACATGTTCTAACTTTGGTTCTAAAACGAACCAAAGTTTGTGAATATAAATAAACTAAATGAATGTTTTTGGACTGATAAGGAGCCCAAATGTTTGATTCACTTCAGCTCGATTTGCAGTAGGTCAAACCTATTGGGAGCCCTCAGGGATGCCCTTTGTCCCCGATTCTGTTCATCATCTTTGCCTATTGCCCTGTCACCTGACATCAAAGTGAATGAAACAGTGACCTTCAAACATGATCAGCTTTTTTGTAAATATTTGCCAGACAATCGTGATGATGCAATTGGTAGGTTCACATATCCAACTATATAAACTAGGGTTTCTGAGGACAGGATCAGAGACTGGACACCACAAACATCAGTAAAGCAAAGCAAAAGTTATTTTAAATAAATACAATCACTCTGATCAAATTAAACAATTAATTTTTTTTAAAATGCTGTTATATATGTGTGAAATGGACACTGAGATGCCCTGTTTGAAGAATGGAAGCAGGAATTTCAGAAAGTGTGTTTTTGGGAGACTGTGTTTGATAAGAATTGACTCCATAAGTTCAGTGTTACAGAATGCTGCTGAGGGGCACAAAACAGAGTAGGATCGCCACTGTGAATAATGCTCTCTGTAAAACGTCTTTGTGACATGTGACATATGTCTGTGAAAAGCGCTATATAAATAAAAAACTTACTTACTTAAACAAAACACAACTCCAAATATGTTCGTGATGAGAAAACAATATTATAACATAAATCAGACTGGGGTGTGGGCCTGCACACCCTGCTATACGCAGGTGTCTCCTTGTATTTCATTTGTCTGATACATGGTCAATACTATATTTTCTCCTCTGTTATGGCTAGTATTATTTTTTGAATCTCATGGATAGCACGTAGCATTAAAGTACCTCAAAAAAGAATAAGTACATGAGATCTTTTACAGAGAAACAAAACAGATATTGCAATACTGCAGGAAACTCATTTGTTGGAGGGGGATGTTTATAAAATGCAGTAAATCTTACACTGTTATTACTTCCTGATCTTTCTCAAAGTAAGCTAGAGGTGAACTAATTCTCACCAAGCACACTTCAAATATCAAATATAGACTGTCAAGGAAGAATAGCTTATATTATCAGCAATAGATGGAGCAACAATTGCATTTATTGCTGTATATGCACCAAATGATTTTGACGTTGTTTTCTATAATAACCTAACTGATACCACACTTGAATTATCAGATAGGTGATTATTTCAATTTCTGTTTGGGGACACTCACTGGATAGAACAGGCATCAGTGAATCCAGAGATCAGTCACTAAGTTCCAGTGTTTTGAGAAGCTGGGCGTTAGATTCCTCTCTTTTGGATGCTTGGCACATTATGCACCAAAATGGAAAGATTTCACCTTTTTCTCGCCCAGGCACTGTTCCTTCTTTCGCATCAATTATAATTTTGTCTCGTCTAATTTATAAGACAAGACATTTGATCTGGCCTTACTCCCAGTGTCTCTTTCGGATCACAAGGCTGTGAGAAGGAAGGCAGTTTTCTGATTCAAGAAGAGCTCCATGCTAGCGGTTTAACTGCACACTTGTGGAGAATGCAGATTTTGTAACACAAATGATAGATCATATAAATGAATTCACTATTTTCAATAAAGTGTCAGTGGATCATCCTGGAATATAGTGGGAAGCATTAAAATGCAGTATCAGAGGAAAAATATCAGCTTTGTTTCCAGCCTAAATAAATCCAGGCTCAAGCATATTCAAACATTAGAAAATGATACATTTTAGCAGTAGACCACCTTTTGATATCCAACACCTCTCCTGATTTAATCTTCAGGAAAGAGTTACTTCATAAACAACTTTACCACTTACCACAAGAGCAGATTTTTTAAATACACCGTACAAGACAATATTTGTATTTTAACAGCTCCCAGCCAAGCTGAGAACTTGCTGTGAAACCCAAGACCTGTGAACATCTCTCTAACTATTTACACAATCAAATCTAATACAGACAAACTGACTACAAATCCTAAAGAAATAAATGATAACTTCACTGACTTCTACGCCTCATTATACACATCAGAAACTATTTTTAATGAGCAAGTAAACCTCAATTACTTAAATCCTCTGCACCTTCCTGTCTTCACAGGACAGGAACGTTCCAGTCTGAAGTCTCCATTCACACTCCCTGAACTTTTCCAAGCCCTTAAATCCATGAATTGGATAAGTCACTTGGATAGGATGGCCTGCCTGCAGAATTCTATTTGACATTTTGGTCCCAATTAAAACCTTTGCTCCATGAGATGATCCATCCCTCAATAACTAGAGGATCATTTAACAGAAGCACTAATATTGTAATTATTTCTTTATTGTTAAAAAAGGACAAGGACCCAACAGACTGCTCAAACTATAGACCACTCTCTCTGCTAAATACAGACATAAAAATATATGCTAATGTTTTAGCCTCCAGACTGGAACATCTTGTGAACAATCTCATCCACATATACCAGACAGGGTTTGTAAAAACTCACTTTGCATTTGATAACATGCACCGCCTGCACAGATTATTGAACACAGCCATAATCCCAACTCTGTGGTCCTTTCATTGGATGCAAAGAAGGCCTTTGACCACCTTGAGTGGTAGTCTGTATGGTCTATTCTCCTTCATATTGGTTTTGGATCTCAGTTTACTTCAATGATTAAAGTCTTGTATACAAATCCAACACCAGAGGTCCTCACAGGAAAGAACATTTCATGTAGCCTGTGGCTCATGTCAGGGATGCCCCCTGTCCTCTTTGCTGTTTATGCACTTTTCTCTGGAATCAGCAATAACCCTGAGTTGACTTTAAGATTTTATTGTTTGTTTTTCTATTTTTGCTACTTATTTTTAGAATGTATTATTACTTTTTATATACGTTGTTGTTATATTATAATATGATGTGTGAGCTGCTGTGTCCAAATCATTTCCCTTGTGGATCAGTAAAGTTTCTCTAAGTCTAAATCTAAGTCTAAAGCTTTGAATGGACACAACACATCTCGGAGCTCATCCAAATGTATATCCCACATGTGCTTTGAGGTCTGTGGGCCAGCTCCAGCTCATGGTGCCCAAGACCAGAGTTAAGACCAGGAGGGATATGCCCCCCTCTCCCCCACATCTGAATGTGATCTTTATATGTGCAGCACTTTAAACTGTTATGTTTATAAAATGTACTTTATAAATAAAGTGGATTTGGATGGTCAATGGTACATATATGATTAAATACAGGTGGCAATCCTATATATATATATATATATATATATATATATATATATATATATATATATATATATATATATTTTTTTTTTTTTTTTTTCTGTTTTAATATGAACTTAATTTCTATTGAGTTGATGTGTTTTTCACTACAGCCTACACTGTTTGTGGACTTCAGACCATATGTAATCAAAAATGTCTGTTGCAAATGTTTACTATTCCAGAGAATTCTGATGTATTTTGTCAGTAAATTAAGAGGCTCCTCCTCTATATTGACTATCTCTTCATATAAATAAGAGTGTTACTTTGTGACCAGTCACAGAGGACCTACAGGGTGTACGATAAAGGTAACTACAATTTTTCTGTTGCTTCACTCTATTTACTGTAACCTAAATGTGTGTTCATTTTGTTTTTTTCTAGAAATTAAATCATCAAATTCCTTTCAGATTTAGTGAAGAAAATATGATCTACACATTCTGTTGTTTAATTAATTAGGTCATTATATTCACATTGAAATTTTTTTTTAAAACATACATGTAACAGAAATTTGTCCTGCACTTCTTTAATACCCAAACTCCAAACCCTTTATTTACAAGTATTCCTTGAACTACTCATTTGTTCATGCTTTATTAGGACTGTAAATAGTGTATTTGTTATACAGTATTTTCATTGTGTGGTGCCTCTCATTATGTTTCACTGAAAAGTAAAGGCAGAATTAATGCAGAAACCCAGTGCAGTTCAACTGATCAGGAGTCATTCTGGAGGTTAAGTCTGTGTTCACACACACTTTGAGTCCTAATGTAGACTAGACCAGGTCCTGTTCCAGTCCTAGTCTAGTTCCAGTTTAGTCCCAGTTTTGAAGTCTAACAGTGTATGTTTCAGTGTTACAGAATGCTGCTGGTTCACCTGTGCACACTGCTGCTCATCAGCTCAGCGCTGAGTGTCTCAGCGGAAGATCGAGACCTGGACAAAGAGTTTGAAGAATGGAAGACAAAGTTCAACAAAGTGTACAGCTCACCGGTCAGTGTCAAACTATCAAGGCCATTTCTCTTCTTTATCCAGATTCATTCTTTTAGATACTTCAAATCCATGTATGATTTGTTCTTTGGTTGTTCAATTTTGAATGAAAAACTTAAATTTCTGTGTTTCTGTTCTTTTCTTAATCTTTTGATTTCTATGTAACTTTATTGGGAGATGGAGGTTTGGCCTCAGATCCACATGTGCCCCGGGTACCAGCATAACACAGAATCACCCTCTTGTCTTCTAGCACCTTTCAGACACTATAAGCACAGTTAGTCCTGTACTGGTGTGTTAAACAACACACAGGTTTTCATTTGTGCGAGCTCAAGTGAAGACAGCATTTTTGCATTTATGCAAAAGTCCTGACAAGGCGCTCATCACACCACCTTGCTGAAAAGTAAAGACTGAACGCCAGCTCTGTGAGAACAGCAGCAGAGGTCACTTCCACTGTCCACACACTGGACACACACTGGACACACACTGGACACCCACTGGAGACACACTGGACACACACTGGACACACAGTGTCCACACACTGGACACCCACTGGAGACACACTGGACACACAGTGTCCACACACTGGACACCTTTTGTCACCTGCTCACGTTACACAAGAAACACTATTGACCTGCCTCCCTCAGATGTGTAATGCTCCACACTGCCCAAGTGCTTGGGTGTGACTGTGGAGAGGCTTCCTGACGCTGTGTGTTTTTAAGTACACATGATGCAGTAGACTTGTAAACTGTAAGTGCACGTCTGTTTCTCCCTGAGACCCTGTCTCTATGTGTGCCAATGTCCCACTTTCACTAAAGCAGCAAATATAATTCCAAAGACTTTTCTGGCAAATTCAGGTCACGGTTAAAGGTCCAAGCACCTAAACTAAGACGCTGAATATCTGTGAGCCAGAGTAAACCATGAAATTAGCCATACACAAACCATTTTATTTTTATTGAGAACAAAACAGTACAAAAAATGGGACATTGAATAAATATAATTTCTCAGATGAGATTTCTCATGATTATTTATACATGGGGCCTGGTAATACTTGTTTATAAGTTTTGTTTATATGTTTCTCTCTGTGTGTGTCAGGAGGAAGAGGCGAAGCGTAGAGCCATCTGGGAGGAGAGACTTAAAAGAGTGGAGGCCCACAACAAGGAGGCTGAACAGGGTGTGCACACATTCACGGTGGGCATGAACCACTTCAGTGACTTGGTGAGTTACAGAAACCTGACTCTTTGACTGTAATCTTCAACCATATGGCATAAAACAAATCTATCTCCATGGATTATATATGGTTTTAGCTTTCTATTTCCATGGAATCATGCAGGAGACTTTCCAAACTCATACAAATATACATGATCTGAGTGGTTTTTACCCAATTCCAAGCACTTAAACTCACACGTCAGGACTGCGTAGGTTGGCCTGAAGTCACATCACACTCCTGAGTGTTCACATTGGGCCAAGCACACTGCTCTCCGAGTGAATGCAAACTTTTAGTTTGTGGAAGCAGATTTCATTTTTATTGTTATCTCTTGTAGACGTCAGATGAGATACCCAGGGGGGGCTTATTGCCGAACCTTGATGACACCATCAGCCTGAACGCCACCATCCTGAACACCACCAGCCCGATCACCCATGTGGGTGGGGAAGAGGAAGATAAAAAGCAATGAAGCAGTTATTCAGTAATAAACAATAAAATCTATTTCAAACAGTAAATGTTCTCATTTTACTAATCTATTGGATAATTTTGTGTAATTTATGGTTGTTTTTTTTTTTGTTTTGTTAATTATTTGTTATTAAAACTGTCTTTACTGAATACAGTTGATTTGAAACAAATGTGATTGTGTTGAACTTCATTTCCATCTGGTCAAATATTCATAGGAAGGCTCTAGGTCTTTAGTCGATTCATCTTCTTGGTTAGTTTTAGTTGACAAATCATTTGATGTAGTCGGCTGGGCAGACTGTAAACCATTGTTGTGGCATGGTCCATGCTGGTGACTTACATTATAAGGATTTATATGTAACAACAGCCAAAAGGAGAAGTCAGTGAATTAGCTGAAGAGTTGTTATTTTTTGGTATTTATATGTAAACAGGCAGATTAAACCCTTCATGCACAAGTTCAATCTGTATTTATATAAATACATTGTTTTCTAGTACTTTTTCAGCATAAATAGTTGTTTTTCCATGAACCCTTGTGCAGGTGTAGTCTTATGAGGGCAAAACCTTGAACACCAACCTGAGGTGAGAAGCAAGTTTTGTGCCATTGATTTAAATATCTTTATGCAGTGTTTCATATAAAACACACACTTACGGACACACATACATTGCATTTTTGTTGAAGAATTAATTAGATGATTATATTTGTGAGCACAGTTTCAGTGTGGACCTACAGGCACTGGTGCGGAGAAGTGCACTGAGTGTAATGAACTTTTATGTTGGTCTAAAGTAAAAAAGAGCAATCTTTTATTAGCTGTATTCTGGATTAGTGCTCTCTCTCTTAATATACAGTATACCTGGACATAGATAACCCAGTTGCTGCTGTGTTTTAAACAGAAAGTGAGCATGGGGGCACTACCAGCTCCACTGATTCTGACTCCCCTTGACTTTACATAGAAAAATTGTCACCCCTCTTTCTGTAACTACTGCAGTGAGCCTCGTGATTTTGGTCTTAAAATGTCGGCATTAGCCCACACTACATGATCCTGGTATTTCTATTTAGTTATTTTGTCAGTAAATAAATTCCTAATATGGGACTCAACTCCAAAGTCACCCCTGTAACTGCTAGACTCGTGAGCCTCATTTGACTGGAGCTGAACACTATGGGTGACATCAGGTTCCCGTAGTCCACTTTTCTATACAGTCTATGGTTGACCTCAAAGATATTATCTCACAAGCAAAAAAGTAATATGTGAAAGTCAATAGAAATCATAACACACACAGGACGTCTGTAAGATTGTAAATAAAGGAATGTCTTTTAAAGAAAGGGATGTCAGAAGGGGACTCCATCACCTGGGTTTTGGGTTTAAGAGTGCAGTTTAGATAAGGGCCAGGGTGAGAGTAGGTTTTATGGATTTACTTTCAAAAATTCAAATTTGATTTTTTTCCCCATTTATTTCCATGACTATTTTTATTTACACTACATATTCGGAGAGTAGCAAGCATAAAATAAACTCAAAATAACTCAAAACTGGTTTCAGATTTAACTTTTTTTTTTTTTTTTTTTTTTAAGCCACCCTTTGCTTTGATCACTGCACTTTTTCTGACTCTGACAAGGCAGAGCTGTGAAGTGAAAACCATTTCAGGAGACTTCATCATGAGAGAAGGGCAAGCGTTTGGTTATAACTTCCTTCTGTATTTGTCTGTATGAATAGAAAATGTTGAAAATGATAAATAAAAAATTAAAAAAACAAAACACATTGAAAAGGTGTGTCCAAACTTTTGACTCGCAGTGGCAAACAAGATGGTTTAGAGTTATCAGCCAAAACATGTTAAAAAGGTAAAAACATGTTCTAACTTTGGTTCTAAAATGAACCAAAGTTTGTGAATATAAATAAACTAAATGAATGTTTTTGGACTGATAAGGAGCCCAAATGTTTGATTCACTTCAGCTTGATTTGCAGTAGGTCAAACCTATTGTTCAAAATAAGAGCTCTTCCCTCACCCAACTGCACACTCCGCGACTGTAATATAGTAGGATCATTTGTCCATTCAGTTTGAGAATGCACTAAATATTTTTTTCTTTTGGAAGAATGTTGCAAAAACTTTTTCTCAAATATTACAAAAAACAATACTATACCTACCAGAAATATTTTTACTGAATGATACTTCCAATTTTGTTTAACATTTATGGAAAGATGCATATTTTTGTCTGACCCAACCGCAGCAAAGCACCTTGTAGCCTGCAGATGGAAGACCCCACAGCTTGTGCACTTGCAAAGATGGATTTTGGACTTCATGGATATTGTATCATTAGAGCAATGAGCTTCATGAATCCATAAAGCCAAACTTAAAAACATACAGCTGTGGGAGGACCTAACAATAACTTTAAAATCTCTTCTAACAAGCTAAGACTATGTAAATATGCATACCTCAAATTCATTCTCCAAAAAAGTAAAAGACTCATGAGGAAAAGTACAGTTAAAAGTTCTTTATTTAAATGACATAACTAGACTAACTAGACTAGAAGTATTCCCATGCACATGGAAGGGTTCAGACACATAACTTCTGTTTCAGTTGTAATCACAAATGATAATAATTGATTGCATAACTTATTCATCACACACTGTAAGGAGTCATTTTTACTGTTTTACTGTAAAAGCTGTGTACTTGACATGAAATATGTTCTTGTAATATTTGCTCTGATAGTTAAACAGATAAAGCCTGTTTCCTTTGGATTTTGATAAATATTTACATTAGCAACGAGATTCAATAAGGCCACGGGTGCCATGAGTAGTAGTAAGAAGTAAGTAAGAAAAGCATAACTAGACAACAAATAGGTTGTTTGTTTTTGTTTTAATCAGACATGTATCCACAAGAGTGTCATGGACACTTGTCACTATTTATTCATACCAACCGTCTCACAACAGACCTACTTCAAATTTTCTTCTTTTCCTTCAGTTAAAATATTGACATTAAAGGTGCAGTATGTAACTTTTTCTGTTAGGAGTCCTTGACCTGCTTCTTTCTATGGGTCTGTCGTTGCTCTTTCTGGAATGTTCCACAGTATGACATTAAACAGCTCTACTTGACATTTATTCAATTACAGGTGATTTTATTGCTCGAGAATATCTAAAGAAACAGGCTTCTGACTGAGCGGGGTCGCCTCTCCACAGATCTGACCTGTAACTTGGTCTGGTTTGGTCTCCATGAAGATAGAAAAGTTTGTGAAACATTCCAGACAAAGCAATAACATCTCCATAGAGAAAAGCATTTATCGAACCCTCCACCAGAAAAGTTACACAATGCACCTGACTTCAGACTTTGTAATCACAAACCTGGAGTGTAAATATTAATTATTCCACGGGATTCTGATGTAATTTGCTCTCTTGATAAGAACAGATTCTCTGGGGTCATGTGAGTTTATCTATTTACAGAGAGGGGTTTTTATGACCAGTTTCAGACAGTCTGAAGTACACTCTATACATGTAGATTGTGACAATGGTTAAAAAGAAAGTCACGTTTGACTATACCAGTCCAAAAATCCCTGCTTCCACTCTGTACTGCACTTGATCCCGGAAACTTTTCAAATTGTAATTTGCATCATAGAAATATTAATGACTGTTTGATACATTTTGTTCACAAGTGTAAAGACTGCCTGCCTCTTGTAGACCGATGAAGAAAGAAGTAAACCCTGTGGTGCTGCTGATCTGACTCTGGACCAGCTTCTGACTCTGCTGAGGAACGACACAAACAACAGCACCGGCCTTGTTGGGGAGGGGCAGCTGGGGGAGAGGGTTTCACTGTGAGATGCTGAATTTCTAACCTGAAAGAAAAATTGAACATCAACAGTTTACACTGTATGTGTCAAAAACCCATTGACAAGATTTGTCAAAAACAACATGAACACTTCATTTACTCTTCAGCATCTTAAAATCTTCTTTGGATCGCTGTTAGGTTTACTGGATAGTCTGGTGTATACAGTAACAAGAGAGTAACTTTTTTCTGATATTTTATAGATACTTTGTTTTTTTATGAGCTTAAATAAAAGTTTGATTCTACAAAGAAAACCCACCCCCATCCTTTCACCCGTGACTTCATCAAAGTTAAGCCAGAACCCACCCGGACCCGTTAACATTCCACCCGTTACCATCGGTGCCCATGATAAATCACACAAATTAAAAGCTTTCTAACTGAAGCATCCATCAGAATAGGAATTGAAAAGTTATGACTTCAAGAATTAGGCTACAGTCATGAAATGAAATGGTTACGCTTTCTTCAGTATGAATACAAATTCACAGACGCAACTCGACTGTCATCACTTCACAGGCATTATTTACTGAGCAGAAAAAACATATTGATCGAGATGCCGGACTTTAGCGCCACACACACCATGGACTGAACCAGGACTGAACCAGGCCTAACCTAGGACTGATTCCAGGACTGAACCAGGGGGACTAAACCAGGACTAAACCAAGACTCACTGTAGCGACGGGCTCGGAGGTGCTCCCGTGTAGTCTGTTGGGTAACAGAGCACAGAGCTCTGCACCCCGCGGAGGTAAGTGCAGCTGTCTCCTGATTGCGCTTTGTTGACACACTGCTGCACAGGCTCGGGGTTCTCTTTTTCTCTCTCTTAAGTCCAAGATTAGTCCTGGTGTAGTCCTGGTTTAATGCTGATTTATTCCTGACCCGCCCGTGTGCAATTACTACCCGCCCACATACCCGCCCGTAAAAATCCAGAACATTACCCGCGGGGAATCGACCCGATGCAAGACTCTGCTGTAAGACTGTGTGTCTGTGTGTTTGTGACACAAAATGAATGAAGGACTCCTGAAAGATAACAGATGACAAAACAGGTCCTCTCTAAAAAACATCCCTCACACCTTCCAACCACCAAATTATAGTTGGAAGATAAATAAATATCACTGATGTGAATCTAAACCAGAGGTCACCAACAAGGTGCCCGCGGGCGCCACGTTGCCCCCAAGGACTACATGAGTCGCCCGCAGGCCGGATCTAAAAATAGCACAACTCACTAGTGCACTGCATCCACAATTACTTTTATTCTTTTGCAATTCTTTTTTAATCACCCTTGCATTTATATAGATTTAAAAATGACAGTATCTTAAAAATATGTTCATTATACATGAAGTTTAGAAAAGCCATTTAGATGAGCGAGCAGTTTATTTTATCAGCGCTTACAGTTTATGCAAATTAGCCATGCAGTTTTAAGTTTCATTTCTGTAAAACGTCAACAAATGTGGCAAAGCTGCATTAAAAACATCATAATCTCAAACAGGCTGACTCAGGGAAGCAATGATGATAACTGCTAACACTGTACATCTGAATGTGATCTTTATATGTTCAGCACTTAAAACTGTTATGTTTATAAAATGTACTTTATAAATAAAGTGGATTTGGATGGTCAGTGGTACATATATGATTAAATACAGGTGACAATCCTATATTTGTTTGTTTGTTTGTTTTTGTTTGTTTTGTTTTTTTTAATATGAACTTAATTTCTATTGAGTTGATGTGTTTTTCACTACAGCCTACACTGTTTGTGGACTTCAGACCATATGTAATCAAAAATGTGTGTTGCAAATGTTTACTATTCCAGAGAATTCTGATGAATTTTACCAGTAAATTAAGAGGCTCCTCCTCTATATTGACTATCTCTTCATATAAATAAGAGCGTTACTTTGTGACCAGTCACAGAGGACCTACAGGGTGTACGATAAAGGTAACTACAATTTTTCTGTTGCTTCACTCTATTTACTGTAACCTAAATGTGTGTTCATTTCATTTTTTCTAGAAATTAAATAATCAAATTCCTTTCAGATTTAGTGAAGAAAATATGATCTACACATTCTGTTGTTTAATTAATTAGGTCATTATATTCACATAAAAAAAAAAATTAAAAAAAAAAAAACATACATGTAACAGAAATTTGTCCTGTACTTCTTTAATACCCAAACTCCAAACCCTTTATTTAAGTAGTTACAAGTATTCCTTGAACTACTCATTTGTTCATGCTTTATTAGGACTGTAAATAGTGTATTTGTTATACAGTATTTTCATTGTGTGGTGCCTCTCATTATGTTTCACTGAAAAGTAAAGGCAGAATTAATGCAGAAACCCAGTGCAGTTCAACTGATCAGGAGTCATTCTGGAGGTTAAGTCTGTGTTCACACACACTTTGAGTCCTAATGTAGACTAGACCAGGTCCTGTTCCAGTCCTAGTCTAGTTCCAGTTTAGTCCCAGTTTTGAAGTCTAACAGTGTATGTTTCAGTGTTACAGAATGCTGCTGGTTCACCTGTGCACACTGCTGCTCATCAGCTCAGCGCTGAGTGTCTCAGCGGAAGATCGAGACCTGGACAAAGAGTTTGAAGAATGGAAGACAAAGTTCAACAAAGTGTACAGCTCACCGGTCAGTGTCAAACTATCAAGGCCATTTCTCTTCTTCTTTATCCAGATTCATTCTTTTAGATACTTCAAATCCATGTATGATTTGTTCTTTTTTTTGTTCCATTTTTAATGAAAGGCTAAAACAAAATCAGATTTTCAATGTAAACAAAATTACAGAAAAACTTAAATTTCTGTGTTTCTGTTCTTTTCTTAGTCTTTTGATTTCTATGTAACTTTATTAGGAGATGGAGGTTTGGCCTCAGATCCACATGTGCCCCGGGTACCAGCATAACACAGAATCACCCTCTTGTCTTCTAGCACCTTTCAGACACTATAAGCACAGTTAGTCCTGTACTGGTGTGTTAAACAACACACAGGTTTTCATTTGTGCGAGCTCAAGTGAAGACAGCATTTTTGCATTTATGCAAAAGTTCTGACAAGGCGCTCATCACACCACCTTGCTGAAAAGTAAAGACTGAACACCAGCTCTGTGAGAACAGGAGCAGAGGTCACTTCCACTGTCCACACACTGTCCACACACTGTCCACACACTGGACACACACTGGACACACACACACACTGGACACACAGTGGCCCACATGTCAGTGTTGCACCTTTTGTCACCTGCTCACGTTACACAAGAAACACTATTGACCTGCCTCCCTCAGATGTGTAATGCTCCACACTGCCCAAGTGCTTGGGTGTGACTGTGGAGAGGCTTCCTGAGGCTGTGTGTTTTTAAGTACACATGATGCAGTAGACTTGTAAACTGTAGGTGCACGTCTGTTTCTCCCTGAAACCCTGTCTCTCTGTGTGCCAATGTCCCACTTTCACTAAAGCAGCAACTATAATTCCAGACTTTTCTGGGAAATCCAGGCCAAGGTTCAAGGTCCAAGCACCTAAACTGAGACGCTGAATATCTGTGAGCCAGAGTAAACCATGAAATTAGCCATACACAAACCATTGTTATTTTCATTGACAACAAAACAGGACAAAATATGTCACATTGAATAAATATCATTTCTCAGATGAGATTTCTCATGATTATTTATACATGGGGCCTGGTAATACTTGTTTATAAGTTTTGTTTATATGTTTCTCTCTGTGTGTGTCAGGAGGAAGAGGCGAAGCGTAGAGCCATCTGGGAGGAGACACTTAAAAAGAGTGGAGGCCCACAACAAGGAGGCTGAACAGGGTGTGCACACATTCAGCGGGGGCATGAACCAATTCAGTGACTTGGTGAGTTACAGAAACCTGACTCTTTGACTGTAATCTTCAACCATATGGCATAAAACAAATCTATCTCCATGGATTATATATGGTTTTAGCTTTCTATTTCCATGGAATCATGCAGGAGACTTTCCAAACTCATACAAATATACATGATCTGAGTGGTTTTTACCCAATTCCAAGCACTTAAACTCACACGTCAGACTGCGTAGGTTGGCCTGAAGTCACATCACACTCCTGAGTGTTCACATTGGGCCAAGCACACTGCTCTCCGAGTGAATGCAAACTTTTAGTTTGTGGAAGCAGATTTCATTTTTATTGTTATCTCTTGTAGACGTCAGATGAGATACCCAGGGGGGGCTTATTGCCGAACCTTGATGACACCATCAGCCTGAACGCCACCAGCCTGAACGCCACCATCCTGAACACCACCAGCCCGATCACCACCCATGTGGGTGGGGAAGAGGAAGATAAAAAGCAATGAAGCAGTTATTCCGTAATAAACAATAAAATCTATTTCAAACAGTAAATGCTCTCCTTTTTGTAATCCATTGGATATGTTTCTGTAATTTTTGTTTTTATGTTTTTAAAACTGTTTTTACTGAATACATTTGATTTGAAACAAATGTGGTTGTGTTGATCTTCATTTCCATCAGGTCACACAGGAGGGTTATAGGTCTTTAGTCGATTAATCTTCTTAGTTAGTTTTAGTTGACAAATTATTTGATGTAGTTGGCTGGGCTGTCTGTAAACCATTGTTGTGGCGTGGTCCATGCTATTAGATACATAGAATTAGATTACAAGGGTTACTTTTGACCTTTGACCTCTGGAAGATGTGAAATCATGGTTACCATGATATCGAATCTTTAAGAAATAGACATGCACTGAGCTTAGCTTTGGATGCACTCTACCCTTCCCTTTATTCTATGAATTGTCCCAATGTTTTTTAATATTGAGTTGTAAATGTGAATGTAAATGTGTATATCCTTTTATTGGTGTAAAACTGTTAATGGTTCATAATGTGTTGAGAGAGAAAACTCACATTCCTCGCTTCATCCCTCACACAACTCATACCTCATTGGCCTCACATTTCCTGTGTGAACTAGTGGCCAGTCACAAAGGATCCTTATCTTTGACCCCACACCACTTCAACCAGGAGTTCTCCCAGTTCAGCGACAAGGAGAGACACCTAGAGAGGAAATAGCGAAACATGCCCGAGAAGTTCGTGCCCATCTTTTGACGTGTATATATCCAAATTCCTGTAGCTGATCTGACCAAAAGCAAAGCTTTCATATTTTTGCAAATTTAAATATTTGCATTCTTGCAGCCTGTAGTTTTTTTTGATTGATTGGCCTCAATCGGTGACCAGCGCTGTTCAGACTTCATGGACACTGGGAAAGTGTCCCCCACTGTAACAGAGGATACAGCTTTCCTTCAGCCTGACGCTGCCTGAGCCTGGAAGTTTAGATCACATGGCCGTCGTCCGTTTCATCGAGTTGATTCTTCAGAACATCCTGAGAAAGTCAAAACTTCCTATCAGGACCACATGGTGACTTGACAACATTCACACTCCCCAGCTTACTTTGTCAACATATAATTTGAGAGAACCCTTTAAATTGTGCCTAATCTCAGATCTCTAGGCACCAGTTTAGAGCGACCTACACTCATTTGCATATTTCATATTTAAATGCTCTCTGTTTAACTTGGTCAATAAATACTCATAAACCACAATTTGCATTGGTGAATAGTGATGTTCTTCCAGATATGGGTCACTGAAATGGACAAGAATTTACCAACTTTCAGATCAGCTGTTTAATTCATTATTAATTAATTGAAGTTGGTAAGTGATTATATTGTATTGGTAATATTCCTCAACATTTGTTGAGTGGTGCCCCAAAACTATCTCTAATCAAAGCCAAACATTCACAAATGCCACCTGAGTGCAGCTTTAACTTAGAACTCTCAAATTCCAATCTGTAATATCAATTACCCCTCCTTTAAAAGCTGAACACCTTCCTTCTTCTCACTACAACATATATGTAACAACAGCAAAAAGGAGAAGTCAGTGAATTAGCTGAAGAGTTGTTATTTTTTGGTATTTATATGTAAACAGGCAGATTAAACCCTTCATGCACAAGTTTAATCTGTATTTATATAAATACACTGTTTTCTAGTACTTTTTCATCATAAATAGTTGTTTTTCCATGAACCCTTGTGCAGGTGTAGTCTTGTGAGTGCATTTTAACTAAGGGATAAAACCTTGAACACCAGCCGAGGTGAGAAGCAAGTTTTGTTTCATGTGCCATTGATTTAAATATCTTTATGCAGTGTTTCATATAAAACACACACACATACTGACACACGTGCATTGCATTTTGCTGAAGAATTAATTAGATGATTATATTTGTGAGCACAGTTTCAGTGTGGACCTACAGGCTCTGGTGCAGAGAAGTGCACTGAGTGTAATGAATTTTTATGTTGGTCTAAGGCTTGCTTCTCAAATAGTGAGGCTCCGTCAAGGGGGGCGCGTTTGACCTCGGGGGAACATGCTTTTTTATTTTTTTATTTTGATTGATTTTTTTTTTACTGTCCTAGAATAAAGTGCAATTGCACTTCCACTACATTAGGGGGCAGTGGCGCTTTCATTGGCAGAGTGTGCGCAGGGAGCATTCGCTCGGTGGTGTAGGAGTTTTGTTTGCACTGAGCATGCGCGCTTTGCACACAGCACAGAGTTTGAGTATGAAGTGTAGACACGAAGTGTAGCAGACCCTCAAGTGACACCATGAAAAAATATTTAACAGGGATGAGAAGACAGGCGGAGAGAGACGGAGATAAAGAGACAAACGAAAATCTCTCGAAAGCTAAGACGAGGAAGTATGACGAAGCGTGTGTAGCGCTTGGCTTCACTGTGACTACGGTGGGAGACGAGGAAAGACCGGTGTGCTTACTGCGTCTAAAAATGTTGGCAGCGGACAGCATGAAGCCCAATAAATTAAGGCGTCACTTAAATACATTACACCCCGATCACTCTGATAAGCCGCTTGAGTTTTTTCAGCGAAAACGTGCCGACAGTCATCCCGCTTTGTGACTGCTACTACAGTAAACCAGCGAGTGTTGTTGGCATCATATAAGGTGGCGTACCAAATTGCACAGTGCAAAAAAACCCACACCATAGCAGAGGAGCTGATACTGCCTGCAGCATTAGACATGGTCTCTGTCATGCTCGATGATGCAAGTGCTGCAAAAATAAAAACTATCCCTCTGTCCAATGACACTGTTGCTAGACATATAAATGACATTGCTGACGATCTTAAAGAACAGCTGGTAGATAAACTCAAAGACAAACGTTTTGCCTTACAATTTGATGAAGCAACTGACAGCAACAAAGACTGTTTGTTTATTGCTTATGTACATTTTGACATGACAAATTCCCTGTGTGAGGATCTACTTTTTTGTAAATATGTCAGAGACAGAGCCACAGCTGAAGCTCTTCAAAATGCTAGACTGCTTCCTGACTGAGAATGGGCTAAAGTGGGAGAACTGCATTGGTGTTTGCAGTGATGGTGCACAGACCATGGCAGGGATGAGAAAAGGACTTCGGACTCTCATCAAGAAGGCCTCACCTAATGCTGAGTGGACACACTGTGTTATACACAGAGAAGCACTGGCATCAAGGCACCTTTCCTCTGAATTAAGTGAGGTTATGACTGACATTGTAGGTGTAGTCAATTTAATAAAGACCAGACCACTAAAAACAAGAGTCTTCTCTGCTATCTGTGAGGAGATGGGAGCTGAACATCAAGCTGTGCTGTTTCACAGTGAGGCAAGGTGGCTGTCACGAGGAAAAGTGTTGTCCCGAGTTTTTGAGCTAAGAGAGGAGATAAGAATGTTTTTGGAGCAGGAGCACAAGTATGAAGTTGCAAGCAAGTTTAGTGATGAGAACTTTCTGATGAAACTGGCCAACCTGAGTGACATATTGGGAAAGCTCAATGAACTAAATCTACAGCTTCAAGGGAAAGATCAACACCTCCCTCGGGTCACAGACAAGATCAGCTCTTTCACTCGAAAGCTTGCAATGTGGGGCAGGCGACTTGATGAAGGAAATACTGAGTCATTTGAGAACCTGCAGGAATTTGTTAACACTACTGACTATGATGCCACCTCAGTGATTCCATATTTTAAGCAGCATATTTCATCACTGATGGGATTCTTTACAAAGTACTTCCCTGAAAACAGTTCCCAGTATGACTGGGTGAGAGATCCTTTTAATGCACCAGCTCCAACTGTTTTCAGCTCTGCAGAGGAGGAGCAGTTCATAGACATCACATCTGACTCCACATTGAGACAAAGTTTCACATCCCAGACACTGAGTGAATTCTGGCTGAATGTGGAGAAGCAATATCCACTCTTAGGACAAAGAGCTTTGCACATTCTTCTTCCATTTGCAACTTCTTACTTGTGTGAGACTGGCTTCTCTGCTGTTGCTGCTCTGAAAAGCAAATACAGGTCCCAGCTACAAATTGAGCATGAGCTGAGAGTTGCTGTGTCCTGCTTCAAACCCTGCTTCGAAAAGCTGTGCATTGCAAAACGTGCTCATTGTAGCCATTAATCCAGACATCATCTTTGATTAAAAAAAAAATCTGCACAAATTATTTTATATATTTTTGTTTTGCAGGTCAAAGTTTTTTTTAATATTGTGCTCCTGAGTTAATGTTGGTGATCAGTTTGAATGCATTATTATTTATTGATTTTATGTAATTTTATTTTTCAGTATCATATGGTTTGACATGGTCAGTCAAAAAATGTTTATAGTTTAATTAAGGATTAAATTTTATTTTTGAATTTCAGATGCACTTTAAATCTTTTCTGTTACAGTTAATAAAGCTGTTCTTTGTTGTGAGTTGGTCCATATTTCTTTTTTTATTCTCTTATACGTTAATAAGGATACAGTGTTATGCAGAGGTGTACTTATAACAATTTTATAGACAAATGATACTATTTATAGTCACGCGGGGGGGCGCGAGATGTTTTATTCTTCCTAGGGGGGGCATGACAGAAAATAATTGAGAAGCACTGGTCTAAGGTCAAAGAGAGCAGCCTTTTATTAGCTGTATTCTGGATTAGTGCTCTCTCTCTTAATATACAGTATATTAGGACATAGATAACCCAGTTGCTGCTGTGTTTTAAACAGAAAGTGAGCATGGGGGCGCTACCAGCTCCACTGATTCTGACTCCCCTTGACTTTACATAGAAACATTGTCACCCCTCTTTCTGTAACTGCTGCAGTGAGCCTCGTGAGTTTGGTCTTAAAATGTTGGCACTAATCCACACTACATGATCCTGGTGTTTCTATTTAACTATTTTGTCAGTGAATAAATTCCTATTATGGGACTCATCTCCAAAGTCACCCCTGTTACTGCTAGACTCGAGAGCCTCAATTGACTGGAGCTGAACACTTTGGGTGACATCAGGTTCCCGTAGTCCACTTTTCTATACAGACTATGGTCGACCCCAAAGAAGCAAAATTCTAAAGAAATTCAATAGAAATCATTAAAAAAAATCATACACAGGATGTCCATTAGACATTAGACATTTTAAAGAAAGGAATGTCAGAAGGAGACATTGGGGCGCAGTTTGAGAGCGCAGTTGAGGTAAGGGCCAGCGGGAGGGTAGGGCTCATGGATTTACTTTCAAAAACTTTATTTTATTTTTATTTATTTCATTTTTTCCATGACTATTTTAATTCACATGACATATTTGGAGTTTAGTAAGCATAAAATAAACTCAAAATAACTCTAAGATTTTTAAAAATAGCCACCCTTTGCTTTGATCACTACTTTGCACTTTTGGCATTTTCTGACCCTGACAAGGCAAGTGAAAACCATTTCAGGAGATTTCATCATGAGAGAAGGCCAAGCGTTTGCAGTGTTTACAACAAAGCAAAGGATGGATACACTGAGAAATTTAAATATAAAATATAAAAAATATATATTTAATTGACTTCTTTACAAGATAATTAGGTTAGGTTAGTTTAATTAGCCTCCTTCATATATTTGATGTTGACTGTATGTTTATAAAATGTTGAAAAAAAAAAAAATTAAACTAAAAACAAAAACAATGAAAAGGTGTGTCCAAACTTTTGACTGGCAGTGGCAAACAAGATGGTTTAGAGTTATCAGCCAAAACATGTTAAAAAGGTAAAACATGTTCTAAATTTAGTTCTAAAATGAACCAAAGTTTGTGAATATAATTAAACAAAATAAATGTTTTTGGACTGATAAGGAGCCCAAATGTTTGATTCACTTCAGCTCGATTTGCAGTAGGTCAAACCTATTGGGAGCCCTCAGGGATGCCCTTTGTCCCCGATTCTGTTCATCGTCGTTGCCTATTGCCCTGTCACCTGACATCAAGGTGAATGAAACAGTGACCTTCAAACATGATCAGCTTTTTTGTAAATATTTGCCAGACAATTTTGATGATGCAATTGGCAGGTTCACACATCCAACTATATAAATCAGGGTTTCTGAGGACAGGATCAGAGACTGGACACCAAAGACATCAGTAAAGCGAAGCAAATTTACAATCACTGAGATCAAATTAAACAGTTACACTTTTTAAGATACTACTTGTTGTAGTATGTGTGAAACGGACAAGGAGATGTCCTGTTTGAAGAATGGAAGCAGGACTTCCAGAAAGTGTGTTATTGGGAGATAAGTATTGACTCCATCAGCAGACACGTCACCATTCCCTTTTTTCTTGAGATGGGTGTAAATAGAAGAATCGTGTCTACTGAACTATTAACACCCAGGGTGCAAATAGACACTCCGTTATGATAATCAGTAGAATGGGCGTGTACACATGAATTCTTGGTACAGAAAATATACATATAAGGCAAAAGTACATAAAAAAAAAAACAGGAACTCTGGAAACTCCCTTATACTTGCAAATATACTCCCTTATATTTTTTCAAAACTCAAACCTAGATCACGAGAAGAGGAACATTTCATACTTACTCCAGAAAGAAGTTCCAAAATCTAAAATAACAGATTTACTTCACTCATATACTTTCCTGGAAAACTATGATCTGAACAAATATTTGACAAACAGAAATGTAGAAAATGTTTGAGGTTTTTGGACTTCAGACCATATGTAATCAATAATCTGTGTCACAAATATTTACTATTCCAGAGGATTCTGGTATTTTGTCGGTAAAAAGGCTCCTCCTCTATATTCTCTTCATAAATATGAGCAGTGCTTCCTGACCCTTGGCAGAGGACCTACAGAAGTGTGATGAAGGTAATAACAAACTTTTGTCTTACTTCACTGTTTTTACTGTAACATGGACATGTGGTTATTTAGTTATGACTGTAGTGGAGAGTGTAGATTTAGGATGCGTTCACACTGGTCATGAGTTGGTCCTGAACTGAACCCACTTGTTAATCATAACTAGTGCACAATGTAGAGTTTTAGAGATTTGTTTAGTTGTTTATCGTACAGTTGCCTGGTAACAGTTACAGAATTATTTGCTCCACCCATGTCCAACCATGAATCCAATCCAACTTTATTTGTACAGAACATAAAAAAATTTAACTAATAGAATCAATAGAGAAAAGAATAATGATACAATTAATGAATAAAAATAGCAAAATAAATCAACAAAAGCAGAAAAAAAAAATACAATTGTTATATAAATTTAAAAATAATAATAATTAATTAAATAAAAGACAACAGAGGACCACACAACTCACCCGGTGTTAAAAGCTGGAGAATAAAAGTGAATCTTAAGGCGAGACTCCACTAAGGAGACTGTACAGATGATGAGGGGGCAGAAGTGAAATCTAACCAAAAAGTAGATAGAACTAGACAATTTTTAAAAATAAAATTGAATATATATAATGATTAAATTATAACTTTAAGTGAAATGAGTCATCTAACCTGTGATATGCTCTTTGGGGTTCACTGAGTCCTAATGGAGACTTGATCTGGCGTAGTCCCAGTTTAGTCAGTTTTGATGTGGTAATTGTGCAAGTGTGAAGTCTAACAGTGTATGTTTCAGTGTTACAGAATGCTGCTGGTTCACCTGTGCACACTGCTGCTCATCAGCTCAGCGCTGAGTCTCCCAGTGGAAGATCGAGACCTGGACAAAGAATTTGAAGAATGGAAGATAAAGCACGACAAAGTGTACAACTCACCGGTCAGTGTCAAACTCTGAAGAATATTTCTACACACCTTTTTCCAGAATAATAATTTTTTTCCTCTACCTTTTCTTTTTATTTAGCAAAACAGAATAAACAACTTGAATAAACTGAATAAACTAAATATTTCTTTGAAGAAAAGTTCATTATTACCTAAAAGAAGAACTTGAATGAAAAACTGTATCAATCCAAATTTTAATTCGTGAAAGAAATGTTGGACCACATGGTGATAGAGACTCATGGAAATCTGAATAAAGTTCTGAAGGACAAGATCCCACTCAGAACCTAGAATTCATACATTACCAACTGATATTTTACTGGATTCAGCTTTTGTAAATACTAAAGAGGAAATATGTGATGCTTTCAAAGGTCCTGTATTGACTCTTATGAGTTTTAAGCCATGTTATAATAATGTTACCGCCTCTAAAACATACCTGGAGTTGTGTTTTCTTACATTCACACATGTTAGAGTAAGCCTGCATTATTAGTCATCATTATTTGCATCTTCTAAGTTCACTATGCTCTGTTCTACCTTGTGATGAGCGTTTTCCATTAAACAACTCAGCTTGAATATGCAGGTTAGTGTGTTAAACATGTGCGAATGAAACAAAACACAACTCCAGGTATGTTTGTGATAAGGAAACTACATTAGAACATAGCCTAAATCAGAAAATATTGTAATATAGTTAATAAGCATTTTACCTTTGTGTGTGATGTTTTGGATAATAATGGTGATCCTTCAGTCCTTCAGATCTTTTATGCTGAATTTTGTGTGTGTGTATGTGTGTGTCAGGAGGAAGAGGCTGAGCGCAGAGCCATTTGGGAGAAGACACGTCAACGAATAGAGGCCCACAACAAGGAGGCTGACCAGGGTCTGCACACGTACTGGCAGGGCTTGAACCAGTTCAGTGACCAGGTAAGGTAGTTTACTTTAGTTTATTTAGTTTATTTGACAGGGACCATGTAACCAAAGAAACATTGAAGAGATGCTTTTTACCAGATTATAGCTCTCATCTGCAGTCCCTGAGACAGAAGAAACTTAGGATACAAAAATAAAATAAATGACACAATCTATATTCTAACAGTTCTAAAAAGTACAATGAATGGATTAAAGGGACAGTTCAGAATTTTTGACATAGGGCCTCATTTCCTAGTGAGCCAAAGTGCTATAGACCAGTGGAGACACTTTTTGAAATAATCCATCCAATCTTTGTATTTGGAGAGGTTGTTGATGCTAGGCTAGTGTATGTCAATGGCCATAGTTAGCCTGCCACTAAAAACAGTCTTACCCACTCCACAAAACACCCGAGGTAAATCTATTATTACGCCAGACTGTCAAAGTGAATGTCGGTGTCGATAGAATAATTTTAGAAGTGCAACTAACCTTGTATCACATGAATCGCCGCATGTTGAGGGACTATTTTCTCAGCAGCAGTGGAATTTTACTCTGCTCTAGGTAGTTGTGATGATATGAACGTGGCCGTGTCTGGAACAGGCTTTTACATGTGCTCTATGTGTTGCTCTGACAGCTGCAGGTAAACAAACTATTACAGAGCCGGTAAGATAGGTGCCAGGTGATATCAGTCCGCCACTGCCAAGGTTTCAATCAGGAAGTACAACTCGCTGCTGCTGCTCAGACATAAATCCTTCAAATGCAAGGTTGATTTTACTTCTACAATTATTCTATCAACACACACATTCTCATTGACAGTCTGGTGTAATAATAGATTTGCTTTGCATGTTTTGCGGAGTGGATGAGACTGTTTTTAGTGGCAGGCTAACTATGGCCATTGACATGCACTAGCCTAGCACCAGCGACCTCTGCAAATACAAGGACTGGATGGAATATTTTAAAAAGTGTCTCCACACATCTCCAACACTCTGGCTCACTATGAAAATTCCGAACTGTCCCTTTAAATATCTCTGTCCCATTCCCCCTTGCTCCCTCTGTGCCTATAATCAAGTATAATTTAGTTGTTAGTCATAAGTTGTTTTATATATATATATATATATATATAATATATATATATATATATATATATATATATATATATATATATATATATACACACACAAACATATTGCAGTATTTTTTCACAACTTTGCACATTTAGCTTGTACAAAGATGGCATGTTTTCAAATACTGTTGTCTCTTGTAGAAAGAAGAAGAGAGACGTAGAGGATGTGCTTTTATTCTCCCCCCAGAGCCAGAGCGAGACCTGCCCGTACTTATCCCCATTTTGCCAATATTTAATGATAACAGCACCAACGTGAATAGCACCAACGTGAATAGCACCCTTGTGGCCAGGGAGGAATCTCTGTGAGACTAATGTGTCTATACCACAGAAAACTATCCAAAATGATAACTTTTTAATAATAAACACAATATAGGTTTGTTTTGTTTTTTTCTGTGACTGAATGCATTCATTATTTTTCTGTAATCTATCTTGTTTTCATTCCTTTATTAAATGCAATTTATCCAAATATGACTGTGTTGACCTTTATTTCCATCAGATTACATTTTTACAGTGGGGCCGTCTTAATCAGCTGATGGTGTCTTAGTCAACCAAAATTTGCATTTGTGTATAATCACAATTTAATTAGATTAAAAGGATTTATATATAAATAACACAAAAAAATATTAAGGGGAAAAGAGCTGAACAATGAATAAACAATTCTCACCTGAAATAAACGAACAGAGGAAAATATTGTACCCAGTTGTCCAGGAGAACAGATGAAATAACAAATGAGCTACTTGAGGGGCAACTGTTCAGAGAATCTTGTGTAACACCATTATTATGCTGGGAAAGCTTCTCAAATTGATGACAGAGGCAGATTTCTTTATTGGAACATCAGTGTTTCTGAAAGTTTCTTTCACTTCATATTTCAATCAAAATAATAATGCATATTTTCAATAACAGCATAACATTAAACAATAAACCATGGCTCTTCTAGTAATGCACTGCCCAAACAACTAGAGCAGATAAAGAATAGGCCATATAAATGAATTAAATGAACAGAGAAAAAAAAAGAAAAAAAAAAAACAATATCTCAGCCAACGGAAATAATGATATGAAATGTAAAAGCAATGCTCCCTTGGGCCCAACGCTTTCTTGATGTGTGTAAATGTGTGTTTGATGTGTCATTGTACTGGCCTATGTTGTTTTTTTGTTTTTTTGCACATCATTCTGTTTTGTTTTCATTAAGGTTTACACACTGCCATGAGTTAAGCTGAGTTACACTGTGTGATTCAGTATGATTTTAAGATCATTCAAATAATTGCCAAACTCACACTGACATTGTTTCTCAAATGAAGCTCAGGATGAGAGTGCTCACACTGGATGGATGGACATATGTGCTGACCTGCTCACACTGTATGAGGGACATGAGCCAGAGAAGGGTTGTGTGCAGGCATGCTTCACTTCTTACTTGGTTAAAATCTCATGCTATGATGTTAAATCTGAGTTTACAAAAAAAAAAAAAAAATTGGCAAAGCATATCTTTTCCCCTCATTGTTTGATGTTTGTGAACTTTAGACCATGTAATCAAAAACGTCTGTTGCAAATATTTACTATTCCAGGGGATTCTGATGTATTTTACCGGCAAATTAAGTGGCTCCTCCTCTATATTGACTATCTCTTCATATAAATAAGAGTAGTGCTTTGTGACCAGAGGATCTACAGAGGTGTACGATAAAGGTAACTACAATCTTTTCTGCTAATTCACTTTACTGTACTCTGAACATGTGATCATTTACTTTATGTGGAGATTTAGGTTGCATTCACATTTGTCGTTATCTGGTCCTGAATTAAACACATTTTAGTCCTGATGTAGACTTGTAGTCCTGTTCCAGTCCTGGCTTAGTCCTGGTCTTGGGCCTAGTCCTAGTTTAGTCCCAATTTTGATGTGTTGAATGTGCAAGTGTGGACACATGCTAAATTCAGATTGAGTGGGGAAAAACATACTACTATTTTGTCACTAAATTGTTTAATTAATAAGGTAATAATTGTATCAACACCATAGCATACACATTTGTTACGCGGGTACATTTCATTACAACTTAAAAATACTAAATATAACATGAAGAAAGATGTAATTCAAAATGAACAAGTTTATTAAGAATGATGCAGGCTCATTCACTACTTATCTAATACAGTAGCTAACCCTTATTATTAAAGGCCAACAAGCATCAAACTGTCTGTGTGCATTCATGTTGATGCTTTATTAGGACTGTAAATAGTGTATTTGTTATACAGTATTTTCATTGTGTGGTGCCTCTCATTATGTTTCACTGAAAAGTAAAGGCAGAAATAATGCAGAAACCCAGTGCAGTTCAATTGATCAGAATCCATTTGCATATGATGATTTTCTGATTTTCTAATGTAGCAGAACAATCTGTTTTAGTGGATTAACGTAGTAAAATTATCAGGAACGTCACCCGCTAACCAAGACACAGTACTGTATTTTCCTCACACACTATAGGCATGAGACATTAATATACTTACATTTAATTTATTATCCGTTTATAGCATCGACATTGAAAAAAAAAAAAAAAGCCTTAATCAGTCCTGTTAGGATTTTGTTTATCCATTCATCATTTACTTGAGATTATTTTAGGACCATTACTATTAATTACTATTATTATTTTAGTGAAATGAGTGGTCTAACCTGTCATATGCACTTTGAAGCTCATTGAGTCCTAATTTTGACTTGATCTAGTCCTGTTCTAGTCCAGGTTTAGGTCCGTGTTTAGTCCCAGTGTGAAGTCTAACGGTGCATGTTTCAGTGTTACAGAATGCTGCTGGTTCACCTGTGCACACTGCTGCTCATCAGCTCAGCGCTGAGTCTCCCAGTGGAAGATCGAGACCTGGACAAAGAGTTCAAAGAATGGAAGATAAAGCACGACAAAGTGTACAACTCACCGGTCAGTGTCAAACTATCAAGGCCATTTCTCCACACCTTTATCCAAAATGTTCCAGTCTTTTTGATACATGAACAATTCTTTTTCGTCCTTGTTCTTTTTATTTACAGCAACAAAACTGAATAGAAACTGAAAAAGTATTATTTCTTTGAAGCTGTAGTTATTATTTTTATTTATTTGTGGTGCCTCGTAACTAGTGCTCTACTGCTGTCCTATTGTTATCAAACATGTTTACAACTTGGGATTTATGTGTGTGTGTGTGTGTGTGTGTGTGTGTTTGTGTATGTGTTTGTGTGTGTGTGTTTGTGTATGTGTTTGTGTGTGGGTGTGTGTGTGCGTGCGTGTGGGTGTGTGCGTGCAACAGGCGGAAGAAGCTGAGCGCAGGGCTATCTGGGAGAAGACACTTCGACAGGTGGAGGCCCACAACAAGGAGGCTGACCGGGGTCTGCACACGTACTGGCAGGGCTTGAACCAGTTCAGTGACCAGGTAAGACAGAGACATCTCACGGTACGATATTTACTGTGATATTTTGAAGAGCTAATAATTAAAGATGGGACACTTTTTTGCTTTTAAAATACCTTGACAAGATTTTGGTGTGAATTATTCCTGACATAATCCCAAGAATTCAAGGAAAAAACATATTGCTTCATGTTGTCTGTGCGGAAATGAATCATGGGATATGTAGTTCCCTATGTTTATAAGCCGTTACTACTATAAAACCATGCATTTAGCAAAGAAACTTGTGATTCAGTATATTATTGTGAGACTTTTGATGATACGATATCATGATATTTTGGCTATACATCCCTAAACATTACTGTAAGTAGAAGTACAAAGTAGTGGTCCAAAATATTACTCAAGAAAGAGTAACAGTAACAAGACTGTTGCTGGCTTATGATTTGTAAAGTGAACTGAACGACACAATAAATGCGCAAAATCTGAAATCTTCAAAAGGATAGATGCAAAAATGTGGAAAACCTACATCTGAAGGGCAGTTGTCAGTACTCTTACTTGAGTAATCAAATGTTTTACTAAAGTCCTTACTTCAATAAAAGTAGGAGGAAAAAATACTCAGTAAAAAAGTACTCTGAAAAGTAACTGATGTAGTGGTAGTAACTGAGTACTCCCCATCTCTAATAGCTTCCTCACAACTATGAATGTTAGTTTGGAGATGGAGGGCATATTTTTATTGTTGCTTTTATTTTTGTCCCTTGTAGAAAGAAGAAGAATGGAAACCATGTTTACTTCCTGATATCCCAGAAGAGCCCATGAGACAATTTCCGGGTTTGTACATTCCACGTGACATTCCCAACCAGAACAGCACTGAGGAGTTAGGAAACAACGCCACAGCTGTCTAATGTGTCTAAACCACTGAATACAGTCAAAAATCATATATTTCAAACACAATTTGTTTTCCCTTTTCTGTAATTTATGTTTTTAAATGTTGTCTTTAATAAATACATTTGATTTGATCCAAATGTGATTGTGTTGAACTTCATTTTAATCAGGTCAGATTTTCACTGTAGGCCTTTAATCAATTAATCTTCTTGGTTTTTGTCGACCATTTGTATCCGTATGACTAATCAATTTAATGAGATTCTGCGGAAAGGAAAAGTTAGTGAGTTTGCTGAAGTTTTTGTATTTTTGGTACGTACTCAAAAAATGTGAATAGAAATATTATGAAAAAGTTTGAGGTTTTTTGTCATTGTTTCATTTCAGAAAGTCAAACCCATACATTATATAGACTTATGATACATAACATGAAGCTTCAAGCCTTTATTTCTTGATATTTTGATGATTATGGCTGACAGATAATGAAAACCCAAAATTCATTGTCTGAGAAAATTTGAAAAACTGAAAAAGTTCAATATTGGGAAGTCATGAAGTCACACCTTAATAAGCAAATGAACTGAAAATATATGCCAAAGATTCCTGAGCTGTTACTGGAGAAGCCTGCAGACTGACCAGAAGACAATCACTGACACCCTCCACAAGGACGATAAGCCACAAAGATGCTAAAGAAGCTGGTTGTTGTTGTAGTGTGAAAACATCTGTGAGAAGCACAGGGCCCCAGCAGTGTACTTGACAATTCTGGTGTCGTCTAGCAAATGCCAGTGGAGCTTCACGGTGCTGGGCGGTGGGACAGTGCCCACTACAGGGCAAGGCACCTTCAAGCCATTAAATTCATTGCAATGACACATCCGGATGTGCCATTCTGGAGAAGTTGGACAATCTGTGGTAACTGATTTATTAGTTTAATGACCTGTACAAACATCTAGTGGTATAACAACTCAATATAATGATCACATCCATGTTCAGATGGAAAAAAAAACTAAAAACACCAAACTATTGTGGTCCGTGGAGAAAAGTGTGGAGTATTTGCCAATCTCCAGTTAGAAGCGTGCACAACCTCAATCATGATTGGCTCTTGTGGTTGCTATGATACTCATGGTTGAATTTCCAAATATGGAGGCTGGCTCCAAATTTGCTGATCTGGTGTGTTTTTAAAGTGTTCCTTTAATTTTTTGAGCAGTGTATAATTATTAAATTATTATAATGATACACATATTCTACAATTGTATGTTGTGTAAATTGCAAAGCACCTCTTGGTGTAGCATAATATATACTGCAGTTAAAGACACAAATCAGATTTAATTATTTTATAAAATCTGGCATTGTACTTGAGCCAAAAAGGTACAATGTAAGCAATTATAAAAGTGTGCGTTTCATTAAAAAAAAAAAAAAAAAGGAAACCTAACCTATTGGGACCTGTCAGGAATGCCTTTTGTTCCCGGTTCTGCTCATTGTCTTTATGCTCTGTCTTTATGCCACAGGGTGAATGAAAAAGTGACCTCCAAACCAGATCAGCTTTGAAAATATTTGTCATTCCAGAAAACTGATGATGCAATCGGCTGTTTCATAATATTGAACTATATGAACTGCAGTTTCTCTGAGGACAGGATCAGAGACTGGACACCATAGACATCAGTAAAAGGTACACAAAGTTTTTTTTTTTTTTTTTTTTTCTATTTTATTTACAATCAAAAATAATAATCTAAACATTTAGTGTTTTTTTTATGTTACAGATGTTGGTCCATCTGTGCTTGTTGCTGCTTGTCACATCAGTGCTGAGTTGTCCAGTGCGTAACGTGCACCTAGATGCCCAGTTTCAAGAATGGAAGCAGAAATTTCAGAAAGTGTACAGTGGACCAGTGAGTGTCAAAAAGAATTTCAGGCAGTTAAATATACAATGACAATTAATTACTAATAGATGAATTTTTGATGGCTTGATAAAGATTTTTTTTCTTACCTATGATATGAAGTTACCTGGGATTGTGCATTTGGTTAAAATAGCTATTTTTAGTTTGTGTATGTAAAACAACATGTGAATTGTTGTTCATTTCTATTATGTTTATGTGTAAGGAAGAGGAGGCCATGCGCAGGGCCCTGTGGGAAGAGACTCTCATATTAGTGGAAACACACAACAGAGAGGCAGATCTGGGACTGCACTCGTACTGGTTGGGCATGAACCATTTCAGTGACATGGTGAGTTACAGACTGGGCCTGCATACTTCTCTTTATCTTTACTTAGGTGTACAAAAAGGGCCTTCTTTAGCAGTCACTGGCTACATGCTGACTAGGTCTGCAAGATTACAGTTTTTTTCTCAGTCACTGTAGCACTTTTTTTTTTTTTTGGTTTAGTGAATATTCCAGAGAGCTACTCATCTTACGGTTGCAGGAAATAAAGTATAAATAAGAGCCATGGGAAGACGTAGATGGGGTACAGTTGGATAAAACATAGAACATAAACCATTATTTATTTATGAGTGCACAAAGTCAGGCATCATAATGATAGATTTACAATAATAATAATAGGCATTTAATTCATCAAATTTGAGTTATTCAGGACAGTACATGTAACTCACCTCACTCCCATCATAAATAGTGTGACACTGGTCCTACAGGTCTGACTCGTCACACTACACGTCTAAACGTGTATGGCTGATGATGGTTCAATAAGTTTATAAATCTGATGAGTGTTTAGATTTTCATTCTGAAGAGTTTTTTGTCTTCTGTGATTAGTTTAGTAAAGTGTGCAAAAGATATGCCAGATTTATGAAAAGTTTCAGAAAATGTGGCAAAGGGATAAAAAATAAATAAATAAATGTAAAAGACTTGAACCTGTGTGAATCAGGTTTTTTTCAAGGTCCCAAGTTTGCCACAGTTCAGATAACAACTGCTAAAAAGCACACATTTGAAAATGTAGCTTTTTTTTCCCGAAATGATTGTGTAATATTCTACATATATTTCAGAAACTGTGTGATACTGGCCCTTAAGATCTCTGACTCCCACACATGACACATTAGATCTGTACAAACTTTATCAGTTCATATTTCAGTTTATTGTCAGTTCTTCTGGATGTTTAAAGGTGCACTGCACAACCTTTCAGGTTTAAGGGGGTTCTCTACCATGGAGATACTTTACCTGTAATGTTACACAATATGGTATTAAATTTATTTAGGATGCTTTAATTGTTCAAAAAAAAAAAAAAACATTCATTTTTACTGTGAGCGGGGTCGCCTCTTCACAGATCTCACCTGTTAATTGGCCTAGTGGTGTCTCCTGCTGTCTCTGCAGTTTTTATGGAGATTTAAACATTTAAAGCCATACTTTGGAGATATAGCCAGGTCCGCTGACAGAAATATGGGGGCCCGGGGCAAAAAGTCTCACCCCCTTCTAATATAAATGAATCGGAAGGGGGTCCAACAACAGACCCTTTTGTTCCCCTCTCTCTACTGCCTTGGGTATAACAGTAACATCTCCATGGAAACTAACTGCCAGGCCTTCTACCAGAAAAGTTACACAGTGCACCTTTTTAAAATGTAAACCGAATCATATTGTTAAAGAAAATCTAACCATAATCACAACTCTTGTCAGAAAAAGTTATTAGATATGTTTCCAAAATTCCGCCCTAATGTTCACTGTATCTCATTGTAGACTCCAGCAGAACGGGAAAGGGGCTGTGTTGTTCCTCTGCCTCCCAAATGGAACAATTACTGGTGGAACTATTGGGGCTAAACCTCCAAATAGCACAAATAGAAATAAACATGTGTGCAATCTAGAAAAGCATGTTATTGCCAAATGCCCCATTATTTTAAGGTAGTAGGTGTACAATTATGCCTTTTTGACACCAGTATCTTGTTATACTTGCTACTTATTTATTATTTCAATTTATATTTTTGCTCTTTATTATATATATATTGTGGTGTGTGAGCGACTGTGTCCAAGTAATATAAATATAGTATAAATATAGTCCCTTGTGAATAAATAAAGTTTGTTTAAGCCTAATACCTGAGAATGGATGTGTATTTGCTAATGCATAATAATAATAAGAAGAAAAAATACATTTTTTCTATTACATACATACATATTACATATTTTTAGATTATATTATTTTAAGTACAAGATATACTAGTAAATCCAACAGGGGTGTCAGTAGCTCAGTTGGTAGTGTTTGCCCATTGATCTGAAGGTTGGTGGTTTTAATCCCACTCTTGACATAAACATGATTGATAGAGCAGTCAGATCCACCCACAGGTTGGCGGTTCAATTCCAGTTCCCACAGATGAATTCTGTCGTTGTGTCCTTGGGCAGGATACCCACCTCGTCGCTAGTGTCTGCGTATGTAACAGACCCAGGTTCTGGGCCTGTTGGGCAGATTAAATGTTTACTGTAAAACACAGGGAAAGAATGAGACAGGCAACCATGAAGTTTCTCTTTGCTTCGCTTCTGCCATATTTATTTATACAATCATGTATTTCATTTCAGTATTCAGCTTTTACCACTGTTCTTGGTTTACAATTCCCAATCATGTAATAAAATCTCATCCAAAACATAAAAATCTCAATATTACTATTTACTCCAAGTTTTTAACCAAAACGCACTTCATCCATTTCTACACCCGCAGCTGCTTTTAACATATCATTTTTAAGATATAACCGCCACCCTAACAGCTCATGAAGTGCATGGTAGTAACCGTGTACTACTGACTGGCTTTTAGCTTCAGCTTGAGACCTCCTTTAAACTTTCACTTCTGAACCCATGAACTTAACTTAACACTTTTACAATTAAGACAATGTCAGTGCACTTTAAAACATTCTCAGTTAGAAAAATGGGAGCTTAAAATAAATGTGTAATAAACTTAAAATGGTGCCTCACCTTGACCTGTCTCTTCACGCCTTTTACATGGCTCAAACTTGACAAAACATTTAGCAACTGATTTATTCTCTCACAGTTAGCTGTGTTTGTTACTTATTGTTTATGACCAATATAATGTGGTTTTTACTTCAACATTGACCTGGAAAACACAGGGAAAGAATGAGACAGGCAATCTGCTGCCATATTGGAGAGGAGGACCTCTGACCTCACAAAACCGTCTCGAGGAGTCAAGCGCCACCTACTGGTGTGAGGGTGTACTTACAGGTTAAATAAAGTTATTACCCTAATTGCTAATTTGAGTAATTTGAGTAATAACTTACTACCAATACACACAAAAATAAAGCATAATGTGAAAGCACATTACTGTGTGTCACACGTACACTACCCTGAAGGTGGAAAAGCGCTGTATAAGAAAGCGACCATTCATGTAACTGCACACAAATGATTAACTTCTCTATGGGTTTCAGAAAGATGAATAATTAGGATCGCTGGCATAGCATTTAACAATGTAAATATATAAAAGTTATATTTTGAATAAGAATAGTCCTCAAAAATACTACATAGAACAGGTCAGTGCCATAGTTATTTTAGTTAGATCTGAATTCTCATCAAAGTTACATCATGATACTAAACCAGGAGGCTTAGTCAGTGACAGCTGCTTCATTACTCGCTGCTTGGAAGGATGAAGTCAGGCCTATATTATGTAAGTCTGTCACGATAATTACTATGTCAATATATGTTCAATATAACTTTTGGGGGGCCGTATTTATGATGGGCAGACGTGGGTAGCATAGCCAAAAATTGTACTTAAGTTAAAGTAATTTAAAAAATAAAATAAAATACTAAAACTCAAGTAGTACAAAATCAAGAAATTTCTCAAGTAAGAGTAAAATATTTGAGAAAACTACTACTAGTAACTTACAAGAGTAACTGTAGTAACATAACATCTTATTTATAATTTGAAGTTAAAGTAATTTGAAAGACAAAACATTAAAAAGTCTGGTATTTTCAAAGGATAGACACAAAAATGAGACAAACAAAATCATATCTGAAGGAGCAGCGCAAGAAACACAAATGTTCAAATCATTTCACATGATCTACATATAGCTATTGTCACCGGCGGTATGGTGGCTGAGTGTCTAGTACTCATGCTTCACAGCAGGATGGTTCCGGGCTCGATCCTTCAGTCACCTGGGCCTTTGCAGCAAGAAATTACTAGAATTTGCATGTTCTGTCAGTGTCTGGGCTGAGTTTCCTCCAGGCACTCCGGTTTTTCCATCATACCTAAAAAACATGCACCAGGGACTACAGGTGGAAATGAGCTCTAGTAATGCATCTCTCCTGTTAAGATTAATCTATAGTGTGCACTGTCCTTGTCTCATAAATAAAATAAATACATAAATGAAGCTTGCAGACTTACTGACAGTTGTAAAAAATAACCAAAACTTTTACTCAAGTAAGAGAACTGTTACACTGTCAAAACCTCTGAATTTAGGGTTATTGTGTTGGTGGCATAAATTAGTATCAGTAATATCATTTATCAATGCGGGGTGCGGCTAATGCAGGGCATGGCTCTTGCGACTATATTTCATC